>NW_024080654.1:81210-324908 GCF_003009895.1 Hyaena hyaena
GTGTGTGTGTGTGTGTGTGTGTGTGTGTGTGTTGGTGTTTTGTTTTTGATTTGTTTTTAAGTTTATTTATTTTGGCAAAGACAGAGACAGCCTGAGTGGGGAAGGACAGAGAGAGAAGGAGAGTGAGAATCCCAAGCAGGCTCCACACTGTCAGCACAGAGCCCGTCACAAGGTTTGATGCCCAAACCATGAGATCATGATCTGAACCGAAATCAAGAGTCAGATGCTTAACTAACTGAGCCACCTGGGCACCCCCGGGTTGTTTGTTTTGTTTTGTGTTGTTTTGTTTTGTTTTTAGAAAACAACAAGTAGCAATATGAAATACTGGCTATTGTTTAGTTAAAAAAAAAAAAAAAAAGAGGGAGAGAGAGAGAGAGAGAGAGAGAGAAACCAATCAAGGAGCCGAAAAACTAGAAGGTCATAAGGCCCTCTGAGAAAGGATATTTAGTAATCCCAAATTCAAAGTCACATTAGACAGGACTGTTATAGGAAACAGGTGGCAAATAAATTGAGACAATTAAAAAAAGATTTCTCTTTGGCTGTGACTGGAAAGGAGATTCATTGTCAGTTTAAGCAGGGTCGATGGAAATACTTTCTAAGTACTTATTTGAATTAAATGTGGATGAAAGCCCAGCAGAACAAACTGGCAGAGGGGCAGGAAGGCAGGGTGACGCTAACCACTTTGTTGAGCTGCGATGCATCACTTAACGTGTTTGCAGTGGACGACCAGACTCAGACTGGAATTTATAACATCGAAATCACCCGTCACACTATTAAATACTCCTTTCTCTGGACATATCTAGATTATGTTTTAATGATAAGCGTTTTAAGGTCAGCTTCTCATACCAGGAAGCTTACGCTGGAGAAACGCATCTACAGCAAAACCCTGGATTGCGAGTAACTTGTTCTGCGAGTGTTCTGCAAGACCAGAAAACATTTCTAATAAAGTTTAACTTGATCGATGAGCAATGTCTTGCAATATAAGTAGAATGCGATGCTGAAGTCACATGATCACAACTGAGCCAATGATTCTTGCAATTGGGAGTGCTTTGGCCTATAAGCATGTTTCTAGAAGGAATTACGCTCACAAAGCAAGGTTTTACTCTTTCTAGAATCTGAAAATAAACAAAGCAGAGGGAAGATCTGACTGTGTGTTGGAGCCCTCCACAAAAAGCAGATGGCATAATGAAGTTAAATATTCAAGCCGCTTCTTTTGAGATGGGAGGTTGTCCGTGAAGATAGGTGCACACCCTTCTGCTAACACAGCGTTGCCTCCTACTGCTGGGAGAAGAGGAAGGCTGAGGTGGGGACAGCCTGTGGACTGCTCTGTGGTCCAGACACCTGCACAGGGAGGACAGGGAGATGAACTGGGTGGGAAGAACCTCCACCCCAGAGTCTTGACCCATCCGATGGGGAACAGGATGGGCCTGACAGTAGGACACCTCCATGGTCATCATCGGCTGGGAGATGTCTGGACCAGGGCTGGCTTTGGCATGAAAACCTCAGTGGGTCCCTAGTTCAAAGCACCTGGAAGCTGTCAGGAAACTGCATTCCTCACGTGAGGAGTGGCTTACCCCATGGCTGTGGCCAAACTAGAGTAAGAGCCTCTCTTCTATTTATTTCCATCATGGCGGCCAAGATATCTTTGTAAAACACCAAGATGGACAAAGCCAAATAAACTGAACCGTCCAATCCTGCAGCACTGGGAATGAGGGAAAGGCATCTGTGTTTATCTCTAAAATAAAATTATCCTTCCTCTACGAAGTTGAAATGAATTCCACAGACACGTCGTGATAGAACTGGATGGTTTCCATCTGACCATCATCCCCCCCCCCCCCCATAGAAATTTGTCTGAAGAGCTTATTATTTTTTAATTATAATTTCTGTGACATCTTTAGCAATTGCTCCACTGACCTGATTTGAAACCCCATGCAGACCTCAGTCCCATGTGATACATGTGTTTCATTTTGGAAAAGAGAAGTCAGGAAGACAGTGGGGAAAGTTCAAAGATATTTAAAATGAGGTTGCAGATTTCTTTGGAGGTGGAAAAAGGAAGCAAATCCAAAGACACAAGGGGAAATAAATGCTACATTCAGTTGTTTTAAAGGATACCTGTGGGGGCGCCTGGGTGGCTTAGTCGGTTAAGCGTCAGACTTTCGCTTGGGTCATGATCTCGCGGTTCGTGGGTTCGAGCCCCGCGTCGGGCTCTGTGCTGACTGCCAGCTCAGAGCCTGGAGCCTATTTCAGTCTGTGACTCCCTCTCTCTCTGACCCTCCCCTGCTCAAGCTGTCTCTCTCTCTCTCCTAGAAATAAATAAAACATTAAAAAAAAAAAAAAAGGATACCTGTGAAGTGGCTGCTGCTAGCAGTGGTGGCTGTGTTTGGGTGTATTTGCACACTTCCCCAGTCTTCTAGTCTTGCTATTATGAGCCTGGGTGGAACATGGTGGCCATTTTGAATTACAAGTGGTTTTTTGTTTGTTTTTGTTTTTGTTGTTATTTTCATTTATTTATTTATTTATTTATTTTTGTTTTGTTTTGTTTTGTTTTCCTTTTGCCCTGGTTGTCTTTTCTTTGCAAAGCAAGGGCTTCCAGTCAGATGGCCAACCGGGAGGGATTTTCCGTAGGAAAAATGAAATCATTGGAGGGCACCTCATCTCGTGTGACAGCCCCCAGGCGCTGTTTTAGACACTTGCAGAAAGCCGGTTTTGGTTAGCACCCAATTGTAGCAGCGGATAATTGGCAGATTGGCTCCTTACACCCGTCTGCTAACACAATCCTGCCTCCCACCGCCACGTCCCTACACAGCTTTGAATTGCTCTGACCCCGACGAAAGGGAAAGTTGCGAACAGATATGAGCAAGCAGGTCTGTATAAAGTAATACCTGCGAGCCAGCTGGCCCTGGGTTTGTTCGTCGCAACAGGGTCAGGGACCTTATATGGTCTTAATAAACAGAATCAACTGGCTTCATATGTATTTTGGCACTAATCTGTGGCCTATGGCATCATTTCCTGGGGTTTAGTACAATATTAATAAAAAGGGCTATTGCAGATTAAGAACAAATCAATGCCGTCCATATATAAAAGTTTTAATTTTTGCTTAAAAACGTGATATAGGGATACTGCTGTTTATGGCATTGCCTTGAGTACCTGAGCAACTAGATTAAGCTGGGATTTGCTGTATTTGTCAGTTCCCTATTTGTTTATTACCTTGAAAGCATTTCTTTTTCTAAAAGTATGAAGTTGAATATAGTGCATGCCCGCTAAATCCAGGTTTTAGCCCTTGGCTTTGAAACACACTGAATTCATTACATTTGTTTGTGCAGCCTCTCTTAATCTGTTGTGACAACAAATTAGGCTCTGACTTAAATTAAAGCAAATTGCAAAATAATTAGAAGTGTTTTTCTTTCTTTTCCCCTCTTCCTTCTCCAACCCCAACTTCCATCACCTGGAGTTCAATAAGATGCTTTGAAGAATTTACTCTTCTTTTCATTAAGGATTATCTCTGGGAAATTTTAATAAAAACACGTCTTTGTTAAGTTTATGTTCAGAGCATAATAAAACATCTACTAAAATAGATAAAAAAAATATCCCTTTTGGCTGAAGTTGTTTTTTCCACATGTGCCCTCAGTTGTGGTCTTTATTCTCTTTGCCTGTATTTTAAAGTAGGATTGGGGTAAGACGCAGCCTATGAAATAACTTTGTAGAATATAGTACGATATCAACGAAAGCACTCAGGCGACTTGTTCCCCGGATGCAAACTGTCCGTTTCCCTTGAGTTTTTCTAACTTTAAAATGCAGACCACCAACTTATTGAAACTGCTTTAAGATTTGTTATGAAATGTTCTGTATCATTTATGCTGGAAAATGGAAATAGTAATAGAGCCAATGTGGAGGAGAAAGTTCTGGAGTCCCATCACCCAAAACTTCCCCCTCCCCCCTCCCTTGTACCCCCATATTTCCTCTCCCACCCATCAGAGTCCTTCAGGGAAGTGGCCATTGGTGACACCGTGGAAGAATGCTTCATCAGTGAGAAGTCAAATTCTGGAAAAAGTGCTCACCCCTTTCTTTAAGACCCATGCTTTAGAAAAGCCCAGTCTGAACACACAGAGCATTCTGGATTAGTGGGGCACTTCCAGCAGCCACTGAATTGTCCCAGGGACACAAACATAGGATGAACAAATTCACTCCCAACAGTCAATAGTCAACACCCTACAAGGGAAGCCTCTGCTCAATGCTTAGTTGAGGAAAAGAGAAAGGATTCCTTCAGAGGGTCTGGCTCAGAGAGTGGGAAATTCAAGATGGAAGTCAAGATCAACCACAGGGGAGAAGCACTCAGAACTCTTTAGGCACTCAAGCGCTCTTGCATTAGTAGTAAAGGACTCAAGCATCAAGTTCCTAAACCCCTTTTTATTGGCTCTGGGGATCGCTTTTCAAGTGCAGGGCAAAAAATAGTAACAATTATTATTCCAAGTAGCCTAGGGCTTTGGAGAAGAGTGTACACACACATACACACACACACACACACACGTGTGGGCGTGCATGCAAAATCTGCCAACACAAGGAAGAATGAAACACAATTTTTATTAGTATAATATTTTCACAGTAAAATGTTAAAATGTATTTATTGAACTTTCACTTTAAACAAAATTAATTCCCTTAGAATGAAACTCGATTGTGCTTTCAGACGCCTATTAGTGATACTGTGTAATGGCTGAGGGTAATAAGTAATAGACTCAAAATAAGTCCTCTTTCCCGGCCTGCAAGGGAGATTATGTGCATTGCTGGAAGAGGAGAAAAATCTAGCCACAACACTCTTGAATATAGTAGAGTTTACATTGCCATAAAATCTGATACAAAAGCATTGCATAACAGAAGGAAACCTAGGAGATGACTGAAAGGGCCTCTAATGGACATTATGTAATTACAAATACAGCCACTCACACCATAAAAATCTTTTAACATTAATATAACAACAATCATTTAACTATTACAAGCGTCCTTCTATATATCAAGGAAACAAAAATCTATAAAGGGTCTTACAATGAACCACCAGTTTTCCTGTGTAGATGGGTCTAACTCCACAAAGTTTATCATTTCCTTCCTAAAAATGTAGTAAGCATGAGTACTTGTGCACATGAAAAAGACAACCGGGAAGACGGGTTTGCACCCCAAATTGGGAAGTTTCGGGGTGCACCGGGTAAAGCTCCAAGCTACATGCTGGAAACACATTTTGCAAACTCCTTAAAAGCAAATTAGGGACGATGATAGCAGAACACAAAGATCCTGGAGCTCGTCTGTTTAATTAACTTGTCTTGCTTTAGAATGTATGTGCACACCATAAGGTGAAACGCATTCCTGAAATGCAAACACATTAAGAGTTCATTGAATTTTATCCCTGGCTTCCTGAACCAAAAGATAAATGTAATTCTGCCTGTGATAACAGGCGTAGTGGAGAGAACAGTTATCACATCTTTATTCCAAGGCTGTCCCTCCTCAGCTGTCTTTCAAGACGTACACATTTAAGTACTCAAGTAGAAGAGGGAAATGGATATTTATATAAAAATGAAGTCATTTGGAAAAGAAGTGCAGGAATCCATTTCTGCTTTAATTTTCACTTTTCCCATTTTTATCTGTACTCTTGTAAGAGGTTTTAGTCCTCTTTTATAATAATTCATTGCAGGAATTTTGTCATTCAATATCTGACGATCCGGTAACCATTTTTTTTTCTGTGACAGCCATTGTTACAAAGCCCATTTTTAGTGATATGATTCAACATGTTAATATCTACTCCAACACATGGGAAATTATTTTTTCTCATGGGGAAATTAATGCGACTACAGAAGCCTTGCATTACAATGTGTCTTTTTGTCTCACATAAATATAAATTGAAATATAATCGAAAACGATGTTCTGAAGTGAAATTTCCCCATTTCTTCCCTTCCTCTTTTCACACATAGAACTTGTAATGGAGGCTTTAAATCAACACGTCTGTTTTGGGAAATATTATTGTATGGCATTGCTGTCTGAATTTATGTAGTTTTCTTATACATGATTGAAATTACTGTTCAGTGATACCCTGATAAAAAAAAATAAAATAAAAAAACGTTCTTGACATAACACTCATAAAAGCAATAGAGTTCTGAGGATTTAAAATGTAAAGACTTCATCTCCAGGGTCCACATCAAAGTTGGATTAGTCTATCTCTAATTAGGAACGTTTACGTACTGTCTCTAACAGGGTGGATCAGATTCAGAGAAGAAAGAGCCCCTCTAACAGCAGTGGGAAAGGTCCACCAGCAACACAGTCTTCGCAGAAGGGAAGGCTCTCTAGCACGTAGTCCACCTCTAATTCCTTGAAGACAATTCCGTAGTTTGTCTAGAAAAGAGCTCAACTCCTATTCAGATTCCTTCAATATGGGGATGCCTCCAGGGCAGGAAAACTCTTATTTCATTCCACATACTCCATTACTTCCAAGGCTGATCTGGCTCAGATGTTCTCTTGCTTTGTCTAGACCTTCCCCCATCTAAACTCCATATCTCTAGGTAGATCCATGAGCACCATTGATATTTTCTTCCAGGAACCCAGAAACCCAGAAGGGACATGATCATATGCTTCTCAGCTACTTTATACTATTATCCTTTCTCACACTATCATTGAGACTTTCTGAAGCTAACGTCTCAACTCAGACACTTCTCCTAAGGAGGTTACCACTGATCTTGGCATCCACACATGTTCCCAGAATTAAAGGGAACGATGTTGACCTCTTGCATGGACTTTCTTATCAAGGTTCTCTTCTGTGGAACCATCATATGGGTCTGAAATGCTCATAAGTCTATCACCTCATTTGTTTAGAGGGTTTAGGGAGCAAGAGTCATTCGAATTATGCCATGGGAGTGAGCCCGTAGCTGTGTAGCTTGTGAGTGAATGCAGTGCTTTGATTGTCTGGAATCCTGCTGAATGTCAAACCAACAGCAAAGGGGTTTCCCTAAAGCCCCAATAGTGATTCCTGTATCTACATGGCACACTGGAAAGGCAGTCGCATATCTGACATACACAGTGGTGAGGCACTATTATAATCCATGACTGGAGACTAGTTGTCCAATGGGTCCATTTGACACTCACATGGGGCCTATATCTTGGAGTATGTGGCTCAGTTTTCCATGGTGTATGGTGTGGGATCCTGTCATGAGTCCCAAAATTGTGCTGCATCTTTGCTATCCATTTCTTCTAGGTGAGTCCTCATGATTTGGCTCATTCTCACATCTGAGGTGGTCATCATGCCCCATGTGTGATAGACCCAATGGGTAAGCATGGCGATTGGTTGAGCACATGCTCAATCAGGTTGTGAGTTCCATTCACATTCCCTTTTGAATGGTTTCCTCCCCAGTTCACAAGCTGCTGCCAGGGACTCCAAACCAATAGAGGGGAGCCTTAGTGGTCCAATCACTAATCTTCTGGTCACTGAATATGACTAGCCTGTTTTCAATAGCTATGACTATAAATGTATAGCAGAGAGGTGCTGGTGAGTGTTTTTCACAGCTGTCACTACCATATGGAGTTAGGTCCATTGGACAGGTCATCCTTGTCTATTCTAACTCAAAATATGGCCAGTCCTGGATAGATGGCTGTAGCAGCCCACTGGTCCCCATCATCTTTGAGATTCGTGGATCCATCCATTAATGAAGCCATACAATCATCTGGAATGTCTTCAATCCCTGGACCCACTTAGCAAAGGGAGGGGTGAGGGCACAGGCCATTTAGTCCCCTCCAGAGCAACAACCACTTTTGCATGGAGTCAGCTGATTCCCTGAGACCCTGTTCAGGCTCAGTCTTGAATGTACTGTTTCCATTTAATGATGGATTTTGCAGAGCCCGCTCTCTCTTTTCAGTGGGATTAGTGAGAACTCACTTGAGGATGGGTAGCTCAGGTCTTTAGGGTTGCCTATAGTGCATCAGTGGTCATGTGGTTTGATTCCAGTAGGGTCCAACACTAGGTTCAGAGCTGCTATTTGAAGTGGTGTATCTGGTGGCAACCTCAGGTAATTTACATGTCCACTATCAAGAGGTACACTTACCCTGGTTACAGTCCTTGGCCACAGGCTCCAATCCACATGCATAAGGGTCACTAAAAGCCATAATTCTAAAAGCATTTGCAGCCTTCATTAACCCCAATGGGAAGGCTGTGTTGTTGCACTTTGTAGAGCTTCTATCACCTTCTGTTGTTGAATGGGGTCTAATTCAAAGGTGACTGGCCTTGGTGATTGGAGGTAAACTTGAATAAAGGGGCCAAATAACACCCACAGGTGGTATATGTTGTTTCCAATAGTCCAACAGTCTTCCTGGCAATGAGCCTCTATCTTGGTGGAGGCCACTGCGGATAGTGAAACCTCTGTTTAACTTTATCAGCAATAGACCTCTGACTACCAGTGCTGGTGGTTCCCAGCCACTTTATTTGCCAAGCAGGTCCCGGAATCTCTTCAGGATTGACATCCCAGGCTGTTAATGTCATAGTTCAGTGACCTTCTATAGTGTCTGATCAGTTGTTCCTTAGACTAGCCATGAGGATGTCATCAATATAGGGTATGATGAGTACTTCTGGAGATACATGTGCATGTAGAGGTCTGGGTTTATTTTATTTTATTTTCCCATGGTCACCAGTGTCCAACACCCCCATCAAAGTCCCCACATTTCCCTATGCTCACAGGAGTATAAGACCGCCAATCTACCGCCAGGTTCCCTGCTTCACCACTGTTTCTGCAAGGCAGCCCTGGCCACTCGTGGAGTGTGGTCAGAGACCTGAGGGTTGCTCTGAAGGACTACAGACATCTTTCCAGTGCCATTGGTCTTCCTCCTCTTGTTCCTTGTGACTCCAACTTAACTTTGAAAAGACCCCCTTCAACTTTACAATGTTGTCACAGATCTTCTCTGGGAACCCCATCAACTTCTGCTCTGTGTATTTCATTTCAATGGCCAGAGATACACTGCTCTCTGCATTGACTCTGACCTATCCTTTCTTTTCACTCCATTGTTCTTCAAGTGCTCTTTTTTTGGCCCTTCCAGCCCAGCTCCCCATGGCCAGGCATCTGTCTACCTGGGTGACAAAGCCTGAGGCCATCTTGCTATTTCCACCACAAAGTGATAGCATTCAATGGAGCTTCTAACCCCTTCCCCCACGATCATTACAAGACACATAAGCAGGGAAAGTGGGACCTTTCCTTGGGGAGACCCTGTTGGATACACACCTCCAGTGCTGTCACATAAATGTATCAATCGTATCCCCAGGGGCTGGGCCATATAGCCAGGTATCCATTACTTCACCTGAAGTAGAAGATATGGCCTCATGAATTGTTGTCTGGGGGTCATCACTCATATGGGAGTCCCCCTCCATTGCTTGTTGCAACCCAGATCGAGAGTGGTATGCATTTATCTCTGTCTCTGTCCTTTTGGCTGTCTTGTTCAATGTGGGCCAAAAATTACAACAGCAGGGAGTCAATGGCTGTGACCTCTGTGGCTTCCCCAGACTGTACCACAGGGCCTCTGACATTTTGATGCCCCTTCACTGAACAAGAACACCAGTGAACTCACAGGGCACTCCTCTGGCTTCTGCTGTTATCTGTCCAGCTTTCAGAGTTCACTCTCAGAGAAGGACCTCTTTTCAATAGTTACCTTTCCAGGAATGCCATCAGTGGCTCTGCACCGAGTAAAAGTATGTCTTACTTGAGGCTCTCAAGCAACCTGACTGGAAGGAGTTGTCTGCAGAGGCCCCTGACTTCCCTTGGATGTGTTCTCCAGCCTCTAGAACACTGTAGAAGCTGTCAGGTAGTGTGAGGGCATGAAGATGGCCAGGAGTCAGAGGATAGCTTCCTTTTCCTTACTCTTTCCAGAACCCTGTCTCACACCTCCACCCTCATCCATGGCACCAGCTCATTCCAGCTGACACAGAGACTATCTCTACCCTACCTATTCTTGTGTGACCAGAGGGGGGCCAGCACCTCAGTCAGCCTGTCACCCTCTGGGGATCCAGCTCCATCTTGGGGTGGCTGGGTTGATGAACACCTTGTGCTTCCACCATGTCCCGATGTGCCTTGCTGGTGCACCAAAATATTGAGCAAGTAACAGGTATTATTCCCAACAGGAGAGAAGTCCTACCTCATGGACACTAGCAAATAGCATAAAAAATGCTCACTACCAGAAGCAGTAATCCCAAGAGACTGGTTTGCAGGTGTTGGAGTCACCAGTAAAGATACAACTCACACAGGCACTGGATGGAAAAACGCTTTCTTCACATAGAGAATACACAGAGCAAGATCGCCTCCTATAAGGACAAATCCCCATGGCCAGTGGGATTTGGCCTGTAGCCGATGCATGGGGATAGTCTACAAGTATCTCCTTACACTGTAGGTGAAGGACCCCACTCCTTCCCTGCAGGGAACATATGCAACAGTGGAATTGGCCAGGTGCTTATGATACAGGAGCCAAAGCAGAAATAAGAAGTCCAAAATAGGGGCAGAAATTCCCACCTAAGGAGATAAGCCCAGCACCAGCGGTGAGTGATCTTTATCTCCCATTAAGGAAATGGGAGATATGACGCCCTGATAATCCTTTTAATATATGCAATCTTTTTAAAACTAGTTTTTAATTTTTTTACATTTTTAATTTATTTTTGAGAGACAGAGTGTGAACTGGGGAGGAGCAGAGAGAGAGAGAGAGACAGAATCCGAAGCAGGCTCCAAGCTCGGAGCTGTCAGCACAGAGCCCAACACGGGGCTCGAATCCACGAACCGGGAGATCATGACCTGAGTCAAAGTCGGACGCTCAACCAACTGAGCCACCCAGGGGCCTTTTTAAAACATATTTTAATCTTTACTTAATTTTTAAGGAGAGAGAGACAGAACATGAGATTGGGGAGGGGCAGAGAGAGAGAGAGAGAGAGAGAGAATCTGAAGCAGCCTCCAGGCTCTGAGCTGTCAGCACAGAGCCTGTCGGGGGCTAGATCTCATGAACTCCGACATCATGACTTGAGACAAAGTCTGATACTTAATTGACTGAGCCTCCAGGTGCGGCTATATGCAGTCCTTTAAAAATATTCTTTCCTCCTAGATTTGGTTTATTAGTATTTTGTTGCAGACCTTTATGTGTATGTTAATACTAGATGTTGGTCTTATGGTTTCCTTTTCTTGTGATATCATGGTAATAGTGGGTTCATGGAATGACTTGGGAAATGCCAGAAAATCCTCACAGTCTTTGCAAAGGGACTGTGTGCAAGGGTCAGGGCACACCTTGACACTCCCCCAGGCAGCTAACGACTCTGTCTTAGCCTTCACTACTTCCTGGTACAGAACCTCAGTGTCAATCAGAGGTTAGAGTTCAAGGTCTTCCCAGGTCTTTCCTGAGCATGTGTACACATGAGTGGCCTTCTTGATTCAAGAAATGTACGGGAGCCTTTCAAAGTCCTATTCTCCTAAGCTCTCAATCCCTAATCTTTCTTCACAAGTTTCTTGTTTGTCTTTTGTTTCCAGCGTGACCCATTGCTTCAAGCAGCAGTGGCTAAAACAGTTTCCTGTATGTTTTGGACAAATGCTCACAGATAACAGCTTCAGCCACTGGTATGTTCTGGGGTAGGTGAAGTGAAGACAAACACACCTTTTGAGCCAAACGTCTAGATCCAGCCACCAGCAGGCAATACGCAAAGAATAAATGCGAATAAAATAAATGACTATGAATACACAGAATTCTTTGCAGCTGAGGTCAGTTCTGCCCCTTCCTGTACCTGTAAAGCAATCTGGATTGTCATTTTCAAGGCTACCACTATGCTGGGAATTGGGACTTGGAAGTCAGGTAAGTTAAAGTGACACGTAGCTCCCTGTTCTTGCCAAGACGCAGATACTTTTCTTGAATGAATTCTTCCTGGTTGCTGCAAGCTTTTGGATAATTTCCAGAGTTCTGAAAAAGTTTATTCTCACATTCCTCCCCCCCACCCCCGGTCCTTTCGTTGCTTTTACGGAGAGAAAGAACTTTGGCGTTTCTTAATCCATTGCCTTTGGTACCTCATAGGAATTTAACCATCCACTTTTGTGCTAACATTACTGCTCCTCTCAGATGGAAAACAAGTAAAGCCAACCAACAGAAGTGGTGCAAGCTTGGAAAGATACAGTCCATAGGCACCATATACATGAAGTCTAGACATCCATTTCTTTTAGTCATTGTACTCCTAATAAGGATGAAGCGTATCTGCTGTATTTAGGATTTTGATTTTGATGTTCCTTCAATTAGACTCTCTGCAGTGACACTCAAATTGTAACACAGCAAAATCCAGTACATATTAGGGCCATGAAATGGAAAGGAACCGACTTTATTTTCTTTTACAATCATTCTGGAAAAATCAAGGCACGTCTGTATGGGATTTTAGGATTCAGGCATCAACGTGACAGAGTGGGGAGTTAGGAAATGATGCTGTGCCCCCTAGAGTCTGCCCCCGGGTCAGGACCAGATGGTTCTTGCTGTCTCCTTTGTAAGCAGTCAGAGCACTTCTGAGTGAAGCTGTTTTGTGGAGGGAAATGTTCAGGGAGTGGATGTGTGAAATGAAAACCTAGAGAAAGCTTCCCTCAACAAGTTTGGACAGGCTCTGTCTCTAGCTTATGAGTGAAAACAAAACACACAAAACAAAATACACAGGCTATAGTCTCTACGTTCTCTAGAAATGCCTTATATGCAAGCATCTTTTCCATGGTTAAAATCACAACTAAGTGACACAGACACAATTAAACCCGTAATATGAGGTGTCTTAAAATGACTTTACTGTCAAATAAAGCAAAGAATACTCACTACTATGTCTCCAAAATGAATATATTAAATTGTATTATGATATTTTTGAAGAAATAGGGTAAAAATCTTATAATAATCCATTGCCATTTTGTATCACTGAATATTTGTTAAACAACTAGTATATGGTAGACATTTTTCAAGATCCAGAGATTAAGGCTGTCCAATACAATGCAGAATGTCCCATTAAATTTGAATTACAGATAGCAAACCTATTTTTAATGTATTTTCTAAATATTGGAACACACAAAAACTTATCATTTATCTGAACTCCAACTTTAAATGGATATTGTGTATATTTATTTTCTAAGTCTGCTGGACTTACAGAAGATACAATTGTGGACAAGATATAAGTACAGCTGCTCTTACAGATTTTACGAGGTTGAGAGGTGTAACTGAATGGACAGGTGTAAACCAGAGAAATTAGTTCAATAACGGTGCTAAGGACGATGTACAATCCCTCTTTAGGGTGGTCAGGGAAGTTTTGTGGAACTATGAATAGATGTCTGGGCCAAAAATCAAGTTATAAATCAGAGGAGAAGAGTATGAGGAAGAAGGATTCAATGAGAAAGAAAAGCTTCTGCAAACCCTGAAAAGCACACAGGACCTTCATTGAGGAATTGAAATTAATTCAAATTCCCAGGGCATTGAACAGCAGGTGGAAATTTGATCTATGAATCCTACGATCCCATATCGACCAGATCAGTGAGTCCGTACTGGTCAAAGTTAAGAGGAAATTGTAAGAGACTTTGATGGGATCATTTCTCAGCCTGCCGTCAGGGGATGGACCTGTGGATTCAGGCTTAAACACGGGAATCATGTCCGCAATCCATTGCCATGTTTGATGGGAGCATAAGACCAGAGGAATGAGAATGGAGGTGGAAAAAAATGGCTGTATTTTTGAAGGGTCAGTTCAAGCTACTGACTGACAAAATATGGGGGATGGATACAAGAAAGGGGCCAAGAATAATGTTTAAGTTTCTACCTTTGGAGACTAAATGCATAGGGTCACCTACAGTGACCCAGGGGACATCAGAGGAAATGAAGGTTTGCAAGTTTAATTTACACAAAATATAAGGGACATCCAAAGGCAGCAATCTTGAATGTTGGTGTAAATATATAAATATATATATATTTACATATATATACTTATATATACTTACATGTATATACTTATATATATGTATATAATATATACTTGTATATATAATGTACATATTATATATACATATATAATATAATGAATTATATAATATATAATTATATATACATATATAATATATAATGTACACATTATATTGTAATATAATGTATATAATATATACTTATATATAACATAATATATAATATATATAAATTATATATATATAATATGCACACACAGTTACATTTATATACATACACGTATACATATTTACACACTTGCAATAGTACTATATAGCTATATATGTACATATAAAATGTGTATTCTATATATATATTAGAACCAAAGGCCATGCGTGTGAATAATCAGCCTGTTGTTGATACTTGAAGCTTTTGGAATGTAACTTCTCACCCAGGGAAAAAGAATTGAGAGAGAAAAAGAAGGGGCCCACAGTAGAATCGGAAAACTCAACCCATGGTGAGCAAGTGTCTGGCAAACAAGAGGTGTCAACAGAGGGACATATGAGATTTCATAAAAACTTAGAGGGTAATGTACTGATAAAAAAAAAATCCCAAAGAAGAAAGATTTAATGAAGGAATATCAATAGTATCAACATAAACATGCATATAAAGTAAGGAAACCATGGATAAATACGGGACCCCCTGAATTCCATATCAGGGACATGGGTGGCCAATGTTCACAGTTCACTAGCTTACTACCCCCATTTTTCTTTTAGGTGTTGGGAGAATATAAGATTTTCTTGGTAAAAATCTATTTAATTTTATATTTTCTTTTATGTTATTAATTTATTATCCTTATCATTTCAGTGTTTTGCCTCATTACTCCTCAGAGGGATGATGATTTTAACAAACTCCAGCCTAACTTCCATACATGGTCGCAAGTTCCTGGTTGAGATTTCATCTGACAAATCTTCCTATGTTTACCTATTTGTTTTTTACCATCCAGGTGATTGCTTTTTGCTGCTTTGGAAAAGTAGAAATTTTTTTATGATAAAGCATACATTCATATTTTAGGATTAGAAAAACATTACGTATTTTGCTCCTCAAATTCTAAGGCATTGTTTCTCTGAACCAGCTTCTGCAGCTGATGAGCTCTTGGGCAACAGTGAGACAAACAGCTGAAGTTGCTTCTACCGATTGAGGGTTGCTTGAGCAACAGGCAGCAAGAGGAAATAGTTCCAGTTTACTGCAGTTTCTGAAAGCAACAGTAAATTGAGAATCATGGAATTGTGAACCATTAGATCTGGTAGGACCCTAGAGAAATCGTGTGCCTCATTTTCAACCAAATAAACTATGGCTTTGAGCCAGTTATTGATTTCTCTGAAGTCACACAGCCAGTACTGTCAAATCAGAACTAGACCCTCATTCTTCTGACCTCTTCTCCAGAGATTTGCTGTATCTCATTCCTTGGCCAGCTAGGCCCCAGTATCAGTAGTACAAGGGCCAGAATGGCAAATTTTGAGAGGTTGTCTAATAATAAAAGCAACAGACAAATGGGAGAAAGATCGGATCAGGGAAGAGCGGATAGAGAAGCTCAGGGTTGTAGAAGTTAGGGAGCCAGGAATAGGAGCTAGGAAATGCGTATCAAGACCCAGTACAAAGCCAGCGTCACGAAGGCCCAGAGCCACATGCTCGCTGGGCAGAACACCAGGAAAGAGCTGCATGGAAGCCACAGTTCAGGGACATGCAGAAGACATGTTGAAACTTGAAATGTGTGGCCCAAAGGGGTAAACGGCACCAATATACTGGGAGCATATTGAGTAAATAGGCTCATTACTTCAGTCAGTAGCTGAAAACATAAGGCTTTAGCTGGCTGTACGGGTTCCTCTTAAGCCTGGTGGACCTGCTTCTCCTGTCTAAAAAAACGTCATTCAATTTTTGCAAAGGGAGAGAGAGGCAGGTGCATCTTATCTTTATGGGGCATTTTCTATGAGCATGTTTCAGACCTGTATGGATTCTAACTAAAATCCAATAAGTTTGCTACCATTTTCTCCATTTCACAGATGAGGAAATTGAACCTTAAAAATAATCAGTATCTACAGGTGCCTGGGAGCTCAGTCTGTTAAGCATCCAACTCTTGATTTTGACTCAGGTCATGATCTCACGGTTCATGAAATCGAGTCCCATGTTGGGCTCTGTGCTGAGAGCAAGAGACCTTCTTGGGATTCTCTCTCTCACCCCCTCTCTCTCTGCTCTTCCCCCCACTTCAAAACTAAATGAATAAACATTAAAAAAATAATCAGTAATAAGAGGCACCTGGGCTTCTCAGTTGGCTAAGCATCCAACTTCGGATCAGGTCATGATTTCACCTCTTTATAATATAACTTTCAAGACTGTTTTGGCTATTTGAGATCTTTTATGGCTCCATATAAATTTTAGGATGACATTTTTCTAAATATGTCTCCTGAGGCAAAGGGAACTGAAAGCAAAAATAAACTATTGGGATTACACCAAAATAAAAAGCTTCTGCACAGCGAAAGAAACAATCAACAAAACTAAAAGACAACCTAGAGACTGGGGGAAGATATTTGCAAATGACATATCTGAAAAAGGGTTTAGTATCCCAAATACATCAAGACTTGATTCAACCCAATACCCAGAAGGCAAATAATCCAATTAAAAAATGGGCAGATGGCCAACAGATACATGAAAAGATGTTCAACATCACTCATCATCAGGGAAATGCAAATCAAAACCACAATGAGATGCCACCTCACACCTGTCGGAATGGCTAAAATCAACAACACAGGAAAGAATGAGTATTGGTGAGGATGTGGAGAAAAAAAGAATACTCTTGCACGATGGGTGGGAATGCAAACTGGTGCAACCACTGTGGAAAACAGGATGGAGTTTCCTCAAAAAATTAAAAATAGAACTACTCTACTAACCAGGAATCGCACTATTGGGTCTCTATCCCCAAAATACAAAAACAAAAACCCTGATTCAAAGGGATACATGCATCCTTGTGTTGATTGAAGCATTATTTACAGCAGCCCAAGTGTCCATCAGTAGATGAATGGGTAAAGAAGTGGTATCTATCTATCTATCTATCTATCTATCTATCTATCATCATCTATCATCTCTCTATCTATCTAATGGAATATGACTCAGCCATAAAAAGAATCAAATCTTGTCATTTACAGCAACATAGATAGAGCTTAAGAGTACAATGCTAAGTTAAATAAGTCAGTCGGAGAAAGAGAAAGACCATAGGATTTTACTCCTATGTGGAACTTAAGAAACAAAACAAAGGGAGAGTAAAAGAGAGACATCAAGAAATTAAGCCTTAACTATAGAGAACAAACTAATGGCTATTGGAAGGTAGGGGTGGGGGAGGTGGGGGTGATAGGCAGTGAATTTTAAGGAGTATATTTATCAGGATAAAAAAATAAAATGGAAATAAATTATGTTATAAACAAGTATACAAGTAAATTAATTACGCCCAAAGATGAATATCCAAAATTCATTGTTGCCTAATTATTAAACTACATTTTTCTATTATCCGTGCTTTTGGAGTTATCTATTCATAATATTTCTGTGGTAGGAATGACATACTATTTACTGAATATCGCTGCCCAACTTTGTGTTCAATGATATCACATTGGTAGCGTCAAATTGGCCGTGATGGGGGTAGTTATTCAACAGAAATTGGCAAATGTTACAACTTGAGACTTCATGTTTGGTTTTTTGGACAGTCCTGGCTCAAGAAACGGATGAAGGAAAAATTAAATGGGGCAGAATAACTGAAAGATGTGTTATTCCTCTTATCGCTTTGTAAATCACACAAAATGTCGAATCATAGCTGAAGTGTAGCGGTAGGTTGGCTGTGAACACAAGATACAAGCATTTGGCAAACCTAAAGCATCCTGTGAAAATCAACAGGCTAGATGGAATTTACAGTTAAGATCTTGTATATTTTGTTATTAATTTCCAATTGATTGCCATATATTTTTACATTAAGACAATATAATACAAACTTAAACACATACATACACACTCATACATTTTAACTTTTTCTAGAGAGCCAGTTGTTCAACATTTTCTAGCCCAGTGTAAAGCCAAGGGGGTCAAACTGCTGGGGTCAGCTGTACCGGCCCACACAGGTCAATATTCAGAAAACAGAAATGGAATGTAATAGACAAAGCAGAAACTGATCCTACTAACTGAAAGCACTGAGATCACTTCTTGCAAAAGATTGCAGCAACCATTCTGTTTGTAACAATGTGGCCTTTCAGTTAGAAGAGCTTTGAGCGAGGTGCACACATACTTAGAGAGAAAAAGTACAGGAGATCCAGTAATGCTTATGGGAATTCATGCAAAAGCACAGGATAGAGAAGAGAGAGTGGAGAAGAAACTATGAAAATCCATGCCCATGTTGCTGCACTGGCCAAAATTAGACACCTGGAGAGATAAAATTCCCTGCCTTCCAGTCATTCAAATGCAGAATTCAGGCAAATTCTTGCTTTCAAGTCCTGTCCCTTGTCATTTACCCAGCCTCGCCAATACAAGACAATCAGAAGTTGATTTTCTAGGCATGAAGCACCCCAGATTAATTATAGTTCTGCCTATATTTTTCATCGAATGCATCCTGTTCTTCAGAAGGCTTCTTGGTTATGAAGTGTTTCTGCAGTTTGTTAAAAAGTGGGCTTCTTTCTTCATTTATCTATGAAGTGATATTGCAGAAAACAGTGTCCTTTAAAAATGATGGCAGTGCTGTGTGAACTGCAGCCACTTTTCATCCTGCCCTCTGCATATTCCTTTCTCAGCAGTGCTGGGAACCTTCCCTCGTTAGATCCGAAGTCATTCCACCTTCTGTGACGGGGGCTGCTTTCCAGGCATGCTTATACGTTTTCTCCAAGGCTTAAAAATTTATTTACAAAGTTAGGAGACTTTTTTCCTTCCTTCCTTCCTTCCTTCCTTCCTTCCTTCCTTCCTTCCTTCCTTCCTTCCTTCCTTCCTTCCTTTCTTCTTTCTTTTTAAATTTTTCTGCTTTAAAGCAATTTGTTTGATTCAGGGTCTATTTATTTTAAGGAGAGAAGTTTTCTCACTTTAGACATGAAAAGTTTCCTCTACAAGATTACAGGGGAAACACAAAAATAAAGTGTTTAACTTTAAAAAAATTGTTTATTTATTTTTGAGACCAAGAGAGAGAGAGAGAGAGAAAGCACGAGCAGCAGAGGGGCAGAGAGAGAGGGAGACACAGAATCCGAAGCAGGTTTCAGGCTCTCAGCTGTCAGCACAGAGCCTGACGTGGGGCTCAAACTCACTCACCTCGAAATCATGACCTGAGCCGAAGTTGGAAGCTTAACCGACTGAGCCACTCAGGCACCCCAACTATTTTTTTAAATAAAGTAAATTCAATTGAAGACAAAGAGTTGAAGCAATGATAATGAATACAGTTTCTCTGGTTAAAAAGCAATGGTAAAACAACACGATTTCAATTTTTTTTTCCCTAAATAATTGGACCATACTGCCACAGGGCTATACCCTGACTCCTACATAAGACCAGCTACACAACAAATACCACAGGGGAGTATGAGGACTTCACAAATTAAATATGGAGATATATTTACCACATAAAGATATTGAATACAACACACAATATTGGTTATATGACAGCAGAGTTATTAATCAAAAACATTGAATTAAGTCTCAGATTCCTATAACAGGACATTTCCATAAATTCAACTGCTTAATAGTACGTACTGGTGAAATTTTCAGGGGATTTATGGATGGCTGATGTTTTGTACTCCAACGTTGTCATTACCACTTGATCCCTATTACATATGACTTTATTTTGGGTTGAGGACTCATCTTTCCTATAAGACCGTAAGGTTCATCAGGTCAAGGGCTTTGGTCTGAGTGTCTTTTCAGAGCTTTTTCACATTACACATTGCATGCTTCCTACATATTACCTGGACGTACAAGATGACATGGTAAAATGAGTTCAAACAGTCTATTTAGTAAAGTCACACGAATGAATTATCTTTCTTGGCTGAAATCAGATTCTACGAGCCGAGTATTGACTTCAACTCAAGCCTGAACTGAGGCCTGAGCAAATGCAAAGGCTCAGAGAAGTGCCACAAAGTAATTTTAGGGCCATATTCAGCTGAAAGTATCAGAAAGCAGGGCAACTTTGGTGACAGTCTACTGGTTCTTGACGCGGTGGATGTGGGATAAAGAGCTGTTCCCTTTGTTCTGGAAAACAGAACAACGAGACTGATGATATGAATGTAGTATGAGGAGGTAATATAATATCTTTTATTCCTGACTTCATCAAATGAGCCCAGTGCTTGAGGCCAGAGATCTCTTTCTGCATTGACAGTGTTAGCAAGAACCCAGGACAGATTTCAGAGGCGCAGGAAAACCCAACTCTGTCTTCCCTGAGGCTGGAAACCACACTAAGGATATCGTTTCCCTCCATGTAAAATATTAGCCACCGCCTACCATAATCCATTAAAGTTCATGTAGACTTATACAGTGTGATTTAGGCCTTGATGTTGTCAATACATTTGTGTGTGTGGTATTGATGGATCGAGAGAGGAAGTGCCAAGGAAACAAGAGAGTAAAAGACAATCCAAGCATAAAAGAGAATGCATTCTAAGAAATAATTTTAAAAATACCTGTCTTAAAGTAATTATTTTTTATTCATAGGGGCAAAATGAAATTTATGTACTTTCTACTTTTATTATTCTAGAATTTGATGAAGCTCTTTCAGGATGTGTTATTATGGAACAGAAAACAATTTTTCTTGTTCTTATGCAAAAGATAAGTGAGTGAGAAACGAGTTATTAAATCTTTTTAATTGTTCGGTAATGATTAATAAGCTATAAATAATGGTGGTGGTGATATTAACTAATGCCAAAACAGAACAATAAATTTATGCAGGGCTTTGCAAAGGCACTTATGAGTGAGCCTCAGAAAACATCGGCTTCTGGACTATTTACTTGCACATAAAACAAAGTACACCACAAACAAATTTAATTAAAAGATCAGAATTATCACTTTAATAGATGGAATTGTTTCCCTCATTAGGTCTCTTTAACTACTTGTCTTAATTTATAGACTTACTTTATTTAGGATCAAAATGAGTATTGTACCTAACATTTAGCAACACATGTGTGATATATTGGCCTAAGGACAGAAGCTTATTATATATCATAAAGATATATACTTAGTATCTTAACTATTTTTATATTTTATAAACCATCACAAAATTTTGCACTGTTGAAAATACCCTAATATACTTAAAAACATTGTCTCACCAATAATTTATCAATGGATTTCTCTGTTATTCAACATATATTTACTTCATGCTTGCTGTCTGACACTTGTGTGAGATATTATGAGGAATTCACTCATGAACCAGAGAGTAGCCCAGTGAAGAAGACAGACAGACAAATACAACATGAGAGAAAATGGGAGAAGGGATTTCTAGATAAAATGTTCTGAGAAGGCCTCGTAAGGACTTCATACTTGAACTGAGCACTGGAGCTTAAGAACAAGCCGGCCAGGAAGAGCCAGGGAAAAGAAGAGAGAAGAGCCTGAGCAAAGTCTCCTACCAGTCCCAGTCCACACCCCTCCCCCCCTCCCCGCCTAACGTGGGAGCATCGAGTCTAATGAGCCTTGGGCTACTGGGTGAGAGAGAAGAAATCAATAGCGAGTTCATTCCAGTGGGGACTATTCTTTAAGAAACACCTTTGGGGAAAAGCGAAAAAGTTTTGTTTAGACATTTTCTGTTCCTGGTATTTGTGGAGCATTTAAGGGCAGACTTTCACTGAATAATCAAATTGGAACTCATGAGGCCCAGCTGAGCTGTAGGCATAAACCCTGGCGTAATAGCATATTTATGGACTTATGACCTCAGCGAGTGTAGAAATCAGGGAGGCAGGGGAGGATTCAGATGCTCAGCCTGGAGGAGTCCAGAACCTTCATGGAGAGCAGGAGTCCCCATCACTGAGAGGCTGTGCTAGCACAGGAAGCAAGCATCCTACTGGAAAGGTGGTCGAAGATTGAGGAAGTGTGAACGCCTACAGTCTCTTATTTTATCAGCTGTGGCTTTATTATGGAAGCTGTAAGTCATACGTGGGCTGAGGGGAAATATCCTTTGCAATATGATGTTTCAATCTATGAAAGGGGGTCACCACAGAAACACGAGTGTGGGAACCTGAGCTTA
Source organism: Hyaena hyaena (assembly GCF_003009895.1). Lineage (NCBI taxonomy): Eukaryota > Metazoa > Chordata > Mammalia > Carnivora > Hyaenidae > Hyaena > Hyaena hyaena. Next base: position 103,373 of record NW_024080654.1, read on the forward strand.
TGGTAAGGCACCACTCTTTGATCACACAATATTTGATTTTTAAAAATTATTTTTAGAAATGGTAAGGAAGAAGAATATGAAGGTTGGGGATCCAGGGACAGTAGTATTTCCATAGGATGTCAATATATATTTTTTTAATGGAGATGAGACAGCACAAGGTTTTTAGGAGAGAATAGTGATGCTATTGCCAGATTTGGCAGGTACAACCACAGGGTGCCTAGTAAAATTTGAATTCCAGATGGCAATGAGAAATGTTTTATATATGTATGCCCCATGCAGTATTCGGAAGAATGTATGTCACTGTAATGAATGAAGGATCATGAGAAATGAGGAAATGGCTATAGCAGACATCACAGAGAGCAGAGACAAAGGGTCTTCAAAAACCAGAAGAGAAGTTACAAGTGTCGTGTGAGATTGTACCAGGCAGGTGGCAATGAATGTGTAAGCGGCGTCAGGTTGCCTAATTGTGTGATTTTCTTCAGGAACATTCCACCCCAGGTATAAGGAAGATTCAGACATAGATTTGCAGCTGGTTGGCTTTATCAAGTTGTGGGTTTGGTGAGCCAAACACAATGAAAGAAAAGGAATCCAAGGGAATGGGGAGGAGTATTTTTTTTAAAGAGTAGTTATGGTGATTAAGCGAGACAGGGATGTGATTTCAGAGATCCTGCAATTTCTCATGATGAGAATGTTTGTGATGTTGTCTTGGGAATGCGGAGCTAATGACAATGGGAATAAAAACATGAATATCAGGGGATTGGAAGTTGTACCAGGTTAGTGGGGTAAAGAGAAATATATGAACACAAACTACAGCTTTGAGTGAATGAGATAATAGACTTATCTGGAAGTAAGTAAAGGTCAGTAAATCTATAGGAATGAGTTATTTTCTTTCTTTTCTTTTGCATGATCAAGCACTCTCTCCCCACCCCAGTTTGGGGACTCGTGGGGGGAAACGTTGCTGCTGCTGAGAACAAGCTTATTCTTCCCACTTCCTGACAAGCACATGTTCTTAGCAAGGCATGTCAGTATTTCCCTGTGAACTTAGAATTGCATTTTTAAATTGATGGCCAAAGTCAACATTATTTGATATGTTTTATGAAGGATTTTCTCCTGTAAAGGTTAAGAATCTATTACCAAGCTTCTCATTATGACATATTTCATTTTGAAAAAAAAGAAGTGTTTCTTTATTTTGTATCCCATTTCATATTTTTCACTACATATAAAAGAAAATTGAAGCGTAATTCCAGAATGCACAAATATGTTCTCGATTGAAGCAGGACTCTAGGGACCTATGACCAGACCACCAACATTAGTTGTATAAGAACCGTATCTCTTTATTTTTGTTTTGCCATTACGCTATTTGAGTTCTTATGTTGGACCCCATTTTGTGTGCTAGCAGAAAACTGTTGCTGATAATCCAGGAAAACTCAGTCAGGTCTTTGTCTTTGAATCTTTGCTGTGTTAGCTGTGCTGATTTTAGGTCCCTTCCCATCTCCTTCCAACTCCTGGGATTGCATTTCACGTTTCTGAGAGACTAAGTAGTAATGTCAATTTGCATGTGCAGACAATGCGAAACAATCTTTGACACATAGCTCAAGTAGGATTCCTTCTATACACAACTGCCCCAAATACACTGGGTTCTCACACCTAAGACTGGAGGCTGGGCCTGGAAGGATGGCAGAGGAGAAGACCCCTTCTGGCCAATGCTCTCCTTCATTTCCCTTGCAAATGTTTCCTTTCGTTATCTTCCAGTTTGGAGGATCTTTATCTGGACTCATGGGAGTGGTTATGGTGAGACAGATTGTCTCTAAACGAACACACATTCTTCCCGTGCTCCATGTCTTCCAGCTGATTCTTGCCTCTTGAAGGCTAATCAGCCATTTCCTATATTGAAAAAAATTAAAACAAGGGATGACCAGCAATAAACACAAATATTGTAGCTATTTAATTGAACATGTGCATACATGCATATACATGCAGATAAATGGACAACCACACTCCTATTCATGTGTTTGTGTGTGTATGCATGTATAATGTCAGATGGAATTGAGGGCAATAGGGAAAAATAAAGCAGGATTTAAGAAAAGATCTGGAGTGTGGGGTAGGGTGGAGTTGCCAAAATAAGAAAACTGTCTTTGATAAGGTGAAGTTTCCATAGTGATCTCCATATTCAGGGAAAAGTATTCAAGCAATGAATATTTAAGCATATAAAACTCTGAGACCTGAGTTACCAGGTCACAGTGTGTGTGTGTGTGTGTGTGTGTGTGTGTGTGTGTGTGTCAAAGAGAAAGACAGAGAGAGAGAGAGACAGAGACAGAGAAATGGAGGAAAGGAGTAGACAAAAGGAGGAAGAGAGAAGTGGTCAGATAACAGAGGTGGGGGATAGGATCAGATCTACAAGTTCTGTATTATGAAGACTCCACAATCAAATGTGAAGGAGATTTCCAACCAACCACCATGAGGGGAGTGACATGATCCAAGTTACATTTTCAAAGGATCACTCCACTGAGGGGAGAATTTGCTCTTAATGGAGGAGCAAGTCTTAATGGAGGAGGTCCAATTAGCAGGGATTTGTAATGACCAACTGAGAGATGATTATAGTTTACCAGATAGTCGATGGGAAGATTTCAGAGGTAATCAAGATGCTGGACATATTTAAAGTAGACCTCTTGTAAGAGCATTTGTTGATGGATTAGATGTGAGGTGTAATGAACTTGGGACAAATGGTTGACAGTACTTCTAACACTTTTTCGGATGGTGATTCTTAGCAAGTATAGTTTCATTGATATGCACCTCAGACTCATTAAGTGTATCTATCACCTATATAATTTTAACATATATGTAAGTGTCTTAGATTTACCCAAGACCAATGAGGCACTAAAGTTCCAGCAAAAGTATGTACGCAGATGTAACGAAGGTTAGGATTAGTGTTTGCAAAGACTTCAATGATAGGTGCTAATATCATCAGTTCTCCTCTATTGTCTTCCAACACCGTAGCCACGCTCTTTGAAGTCACTCTCATTTCAGAGAAATCATTACTTACGACACGCTACAACCACCTATCAGTATAAATTTTCACAGCGGTGTCATCTTCTGAATTGCTAAGACGAATATTTTCAGACTCACCATTAAAAACTGTATCATTTAGTAAACATTTCCATCTATTCTAAATAGGATTTTCAATATTCAAGACTATGCCAATTGAATGCCGTGAAATTCAATATTTACATTATTGGTGTGTTTGGTTTGGGTCTAATCTTAGACACAAAAATTCCACATGAAATATACATGCCCTTTATATAATTATACAAGTACTCATATATTTAATTAGAAATGAACATTTTGAAATTATCTGTGTTCATTTTCCTTTATCTGCACCTATCTAATTTCGAATGTGGTATTTTTTGGTAACTGCTGTTTCTATGATAGCTTACAGAATTGTTTTCACATTTTATCTCAGCTTATTTCAAAAGTACTTGAAAAGATAGAAGTCATTATAATTATATGTTGAGACCACCGAAACCCTAGTGATTAATGGACTTGGTTATTTAAGTCCTGTGAGTTTTATCTAAGATGTGAGTCCCAAAATCATGATTTAAATTTCTCTAAAAATATGTTTTATTGTATTCTTTTTGAGTGGAGAGTGATGTGGGACTAGTCACCTTACTAGTACGATCTCAAAGAGGCAAATATCATGGCCGATGCACTATAGGAAGTAAGTGTATCTTTATTGGTGGCCAAAATAAATGGGAACATTCTGAAGAAACAGAAACGTTCTTGGACAGTCTGCACAATTTGTCAGATGACAGAACTTAGGCTGGAGAGATACAAGAAGTTGCAATTAAATGATGGGGACAGGATTCGTCCCTGTTTTCGCTGATTTCAAAGTGTGCAGCATCCCTATTATATCAGATCCTCTTCTAACAAAGTGGAATGAAGTCTGCACACACAACATTTAAGTAGCTTCTAAAGTCTCCACAAGAAACACACATATACAAATGTCTACCCACATATATAATGGAAGAACAGAGGGTCCTGGGGAAACACATGCTCACTCTGTAGAGTTACAGAAACCCTGCTATTGAGCTCTTCTGGGGGAATAATGAAGGTCTAGAAAAGGTAAGAAACCATCTTCTTGCTTCCTAGGCATTGCTGCTTATTCACGTGCTCTGTTCCACCCGATGATCCAACATTTAAGAAGATTATGAAGACTTGGGTAAAAACACACAGCACAGCAACAACAATCATTTAAAGACCGGAAAACGTGGAGCACCTGGAAGGCTCAGTTGGTTAAGCACCTGACTTTGCTCAGGTCAAGATTTCAAAGCTCATGAGTTTGAGCCCCACATCAGGGTCTGTACTGACAGCTCAGAGCCTGGAGCCTGCTTCAGATTCTGTATCTCCCTCTCTCTCTGCCCCTCACCCACTCATGTTCTCTCTCTCTCTCTCTCTCTCTGATAAATAAAATAAATAATGTTAAAGCTTTATTATTTAAAAATATAAAACCCATTTGTTGATGCTATTATTCTGTGGGGTGAATAACAACAAAAAAGGAACCAGATGGGCGTGGAGGCAACGTCATGCTGATGTTAGTGTTTAGCTGGACACCGGTAGGCTGGGGAGAGATCAAGAGTGGATTTTAGATCTCACTTTCTTGTATACTATGAAGTCTCTCATGTTGCTGGCAAGGGAAGTGACAGCTTTAAGAACAGGTGTTTTAAAAACGCTTTGAAGATTTTGGAATTTAGATTTTATTTTTTAAACAGTTTCAAGTTCATGTAAAACTTGAGCAGACAGTACAGAGACTGCCTACGTCCCTCCTCCCCATCTGCCCCTTACGTATGCAAACCTCCCATTTTACAGGACTCCCGCATTGGATTGGGACCTCCCCTACAATCAATGACCCTACATGGACACACGGTTCACTCTTGTACATTTTATGGGATTTGGTCCTTCCTTTTTAAAACGTAAAACACCGCAAGTACCACAGATGAGAAAAAATACATCTTGTTGAGATCATGTTGTGCCCATTTGTGAGTCCCCAGAGACCACCAAGGAGCCGACACAGATGCAAGTACAAAAGGGTCTTTATTACAAGCTTGAGCAAGGGCTCACCCGCCTACTGGTGTAGTGGCAGCGAGGTGAAGCCCCGAACAATAGTGAGCAGGGTTTTTATGGGGTAAGGGACGAGGGTGTTACAGTGCACACGTTATACGTATGACATCATTACATAAGCTCCAATTACAATTGTACAGTACCCAAGGTAATAGTTTTGAATATTCAGTATCTGTGAGGTGTCCATTACTTTTGGCGGGGACCCAATCACGACCTTTGAGTATCTTATGAAAATGACTAATTATGAGGTGAGCTCAAAGGGGCTACATAGGGTTTAGGCAAGAGGTGAGTAATTGGTTAATTTGTCTGCAGTTCCCAGCCTTGACTCAGACCACAGAAATGTTTAGCTGATCTGAAAGCGGTCTGAGGTTGGCTTTAGCCTTGAACAATCTGAGGCTTTTTCTGGAATAGGGGCTACATGTAGCCTGAGGTTGCTCTTAATGGAGGCCTTAATCTCAAAATGATGTTACTTAGGCTCTTCAATCAGAGTTCAAGAACCCGGCTGCCTAACTGATACAGAGCCTGGAGAAGCTTTTCAACCAGGCGGCCAGGTTTAAAGACATTTGTAGCAGAAAGAGAACAGCGTTTGCCATTGTACCGATCTGCTCCCTAGTTCTGTCCCTTTGTGTAACTTCATCTAAATTGCTCTGATTTTTTTACCTCATCTCTACCATGGAAATCATACCCAACCTCTCAGGCCTTTGGGAAAGATGTACTCGAGTTCGGGTATCTGCAATACTTATTCTAACACCCAGTGCAAGTGGTCATTCAGTGAATAATAGATTTCCCGAAGTGTTCCAAATCTTGCTTTAACTCAAGACGAAGGTGATTAATCCCACCTCTGTCTGCTTCCCAGTACGATGGTGAAGGTATACTGTAGTGAGTGACATTATTGTATCATTATTCAGAGATCATGGAGTACTAAAGAGGCCAGCCTCCAAAACAAGTTAAATTTGGCATGATGTAGATCTGCTAATAAATCTTAAGTAATAATCTAAAAATAATCAGAAAGCTGAAGGTTGCATTATTATTATTTATAGAAAATTATCTATTTCAAAGAAGCCTCTAAGTTTACCAATTTTCCCCTGCCTTAGGTTATTTCCATGTGACTATCATCTGCATGGGGGAAACAGAGAAGACGTAGAGGAGGCACCCTTTCTGAACACTTGTTTTTTTGTCTCACAGCATAAAGAATGTCTCTGACATATCAAAGGCATACATTGAGCTTATGATGGATACATTTTTTCTGAAAATTTAACATTGAAATCCAAATGTCTGCCTAAGTTTTGACTACTTTTCTCATGCTTGACAAATTTTTTGAATCATATTCTATTCTTTTGATTTATCATCCTCCTTTAAAAAGTTTATTTGTGTATTATTTTGAAAGAGAGAGAGAGAGCACAAAAAGGAGGGGCAGAGAGAGGGAAAGAGAGAGAATCCCAAGCAGGCTCTGCATTATCAGCACCCAGGAGCCCTGATTTATCTTCTTAATTTTTCACCTATTGAGAGAACCTATTTCCCACTTCCCCATCTATTTTGCATGCATATAACAGGACTGAAGATTTAGTGATTGTGAATAACATTCAAATTCATGACTGTAATATAGTACATATCTTCTCATTATCCTAGGTATAGATTTACAGGATTATACAATAAATTATGTGATTTTCCTTGGCCTTTGGTTAATTCTATTAGACTCTGAGTTTATAATTTACAATGAAGTGAATTAATATTGGAGTGTTTTGTTGTCATGTTAGCTTACCATAAATAATTATCTTTATATTATCAAATGTTGACTTCTTATAAAAGATTAATGTAGAATGAGTGACAAAATGGATGCTCATCAAACATAAAATCCCATAAAAATTAATGCTTCCCAGGTTGTAATATGAAAATTCAAAAGGCATTTGTGATTTAAATCTGTTAACTCTCATTATAAAACTTGCATTTCTGCTTCAAACATGTACATGAGGGCACACACACGTTTTGCATAAGAAGCAAAAGTGTGAGGAAATGTCTTAATCAAGAGGAATAAACTATTTATGATAATGCATTCATACGTTTCTGGGGCCGTTAACACGAATTGTGGGAGTATTGAGCCACCATGAGTATGGGTGCATTTCTAAAGGTAAAAGCCCATTTTGTTCCATCTTCTGAAAAATACCCAATATGTGACTGCATATCACATAAATGGATTTGGTAAGTAAGAAATAAAAATACAATGCAATATCTGCAGACTTCCTCTCTTGGAAACCATCTACTCAAGAGGTTCACATTAATGCATTTTTCTACGGAAGTTATAAATTATACATAACAACAACCTAACACTAAAGCTTTAACATAACTTCACAAAACAGGTCTATCACCGGTTCAATAAAAACAAAAAATGAGGGCTCCCTATCTGACAGATCTGTCTTTGCTATGAGGTTACATATTGACACCATTTTATTGTTATAAAAGCATTTCGACACTAATTCCATCCTAATTTTCATTTTTTTCAACTAGGCAAGGAAATATTTAATGTATCAATTTGTTCAGAGAGTTTACGTATCTTTAGCGTCAACCAAAACCTTGCCTTGGTTCTCTATATTGTAATAAAGTTTGTGCCAAGATGCGCCTGTCCTCAAAAAAGGAAAATACAAATGTCTCAGGGTGTAGGGTGTCATGTTTTTTCTTTGCATTTACCCCTTGGTTGATACAGCATGGAGGGGACTTCTAAACTAAGCTTCGTAACGGGGAGTCCTACAAAAATCTTCCATGAAACTTCCCAGAAAATTCTTTACCATTTGATTCTAGGTTTGCCTGGCTCCTGGATAAAAGAAAAGAATTCTTTCCACATTTCCCATACCTCACCATTAGAATCTATTTGCTAAGAATGCTCTAAGGGATGCAGTATGGCCTTATGTCATGAAGCTTTTAGACTGAGGGCCATATGGGGTGCTATCCCTGGAAACAGCAGGGTTCGGTTACAGGTTTGGATGCTTTTTTATTTCCTCACTCTAACAGGCCCTGCATTTCTACATTGTTGCCATCAGGGCTATTTATTTGGTATAAATGGTACACTTTTAGTGCATTTGTTAGGAATGCTATCTACAGCCTTGTTTCTGTGTACCTCAATATTCACGCTTTGTAACTTAAAATACAGCATTCTGCATTCTATGGCAGTGTCACCCACAAATAAATCTGAACACCAACCAAGTCTATTTTGGAAAGACGGGCATTGTTTTACTGCACAGATTGTCTCCCACCTAAAAAGGTGACTGCGAGGGCACTTTATCACACCTCATTGGATAGACTGATAAATGTGTATTTAAGGCAGGGCTGTATAATCCACTGGGTCTGCTTTCAAAATGACCATAGTATCTTGGCTCATAGCTTATAATATGAAGTGACTCTAATAATATGAAGTGTATTCCTGAGTGCATTGAAATTTGAGGTAGTAATTCAAATTTAAAATATCCATTCTGAGGGTATTATCAAATCTCTAGGTTAATACAAAGACTCAGAGACAACTGGTAGAAAAGGACTTAGGATTTCTGCTTCCTTAGAATCAGAATCTGGGAGAACAGTAGTAAATTCTTTGGTGACGTATTTGATTTGGATTTTGATAGCCATTAATTGATCCCAGAGCACTCCCCATAAAGGATGACTGCTCTCCAAGGGAGAGGAAATTACCTGAGTTTTATATCACTTGGGAGAAGGAATATTCTGACTCTAGCACCCTCTACCCTATCTGTATGACTGAAAGAAGAAAAGAGAAAAAAGAAAACACAAGAAAACAAAGCATAACAAAACAAAAGAATAAAGCAAGCTAAAAAATACTTGGGAAAGTCACAGCCCAAGGACTCAGCTCCACTGAAAGAAAGATGAGGGTTTAATCATAAGATTATAAAAAAAAGTTTTCTCCCAACATTACTGCCTAACCAACAGAAATCCCATGTAAAACATTACATTTTCACTGAAGGGTTGGGAGACAGAGATATCATCTAAAGAGGATTTTCAGGAAAATCTACAAAAATAAAGGAAAAGGAGTTATAGAGAAATTTGAAAACTCTAGAACCAACACCTAAAACAAACATTAAACACAGTCAAACTCCTGGCCAAATTAACATAAAACCTCACACTAAGGGCCTAATTACCTCAGCGCCTCGTAACTGACATACCATGTCAGTTACAAGGAAAAAGGAAAACAGCATGAAGGAACAAAGCAAACATCAGAACCAGTCTCAAATAAATTTCGGAAGTTGGTATTATCAGACCATGAATTTAAAATAACCGATGACATACGTTCAACCTCACTGCTGATTTCATTGGTGTGTCCAGTCTACTGATCAGCCCACCAAAAACATTCTTCATTCATGTCAAAATTCTTTTGTTTTTCATTTATTGCATTTCCTTTTGATTATTTCTTAGCACTTCCATCTCTCTCCTTATATTAACCATGTACTCTACCATGTTCTCTACTTTTTCCATTATAGCTCTCCAACACAGATGCAAAAATCTTCAATAAGAAATTAGAACATGGAATTCAGTAATATACAAAAACATTAAACATCACATCCAAGTGATATGTATGACACCTATATAAGGCTGGCTTACCATTTGAGAATCAATTAATTTAACCTACCACATCCACAAGATAAAAAAGAAAACTCATGAGTTTATCAATAGAGGTTGAAAAAAATATTTGACAAATTCAAATGCCCATTCATACTAAATACTCTCAGCAAACTAGAAATAGAGCAAAACTTCCTCAACTTGATAAAACACATGTACACACGTGTACAGATAACATCTTATTGAATGGTGAAAAACTGGATTGTCTGGGAAGCAAGGCAAGGATATGGCCTCACCACTCTGCTTTAACATTCAGCTGGAAGTCATGCTAGTTCAATAGACAATACAAGACAATAAAGATACACAGATTGGCACGTCACGATTTTCTCTGAAGAGAACTCTAAAAGAATGAATAAAGAAAGGACTGCAGAGTTGATAGACAAATAGAGAAAAGTTGCAGCAAACAAGGTTAACACAGAACAATTAATTTGCTTTTTCATATATCACCAATGAAAAAATGGATTCAAAATAAAAAAATAACATTGATAGGGGCGCCTGGGTGGCTTAGTCGGTTAAGCATCCGACTTTCGCTTAGGTCATGATCTCACGGTTCGTGGGTTCGAGCCCCGCGTCGGGCCCTGTGCTGACTGCCAGCTCAGAGCCTGGAGCCTGTTTCAGTCTGTGACTCCCTCTCTCTCTGACCCTCCCCTGCTCACGCTGTCTCTCTCTCTCTCCTAGAAATAAATAAAACATTAAAAAAAATTTTAAAAAAATAAAATAAAAAAATAACTTTGACAACAGAACTAATAACAACAACAATAAAAACCCTAAGGTATAAAGCTTTCCAATATGATCACTATTTAAGAATCCTGCCTACCACAGGTCATTAAAATATTCTGCAATGTTTTCTTATAGAAAATGTGAGGTTTTACTTTTTATGTCTGTGACTCATCTCGAAATAGCATATGGTATACTTCATAATATTTAAGAATTCCTCTCATATTCCTAGTTTGAGTTTTTAATTATGACTGTCAGATTTTCTCAAACGCTTTTTCCGCATTTACAGAAATAATCATGTGAGTTTTCTCCTTCTATCAATTTATTTTTGAATATTAAGCCAACCTTCCATTCCTCCTCTAGATCCTCTTAATCATTATGGATTAGCCTTTATAAATTACTGGTATGAATTAGAACCCCAGTTCATGTGTTTCTCATAAACTAAACCAGTACAAGCATGATTCATTGAAAATATCTTCCATTTAAATCAAATTGCCTCATTGTCTCTGTTAAAAAGGAAGAGACAAGTACATGCTGTTCTATTCCAAGACTTGCAATTCTGAAACTCTGTTCCACAGATCTCTTAATTTATCCATATGTCAAATAATACTATGTTGATTATTGTTAATATACACTAAGACTTGAAATCATGAAGTACAAGTTGTTCAGTTTTGCTTCTCCCAAGATTACATTGGTTTTTCCAGTTATTATGCATTTTCACATAAAATTTATAATCATTAAATCAGACAAAAACCAACACAAAAATTATTATAACTTTAATTAGATGAGAGAAAAATTAAATGTGGGAATTAGATAAATGTGGATAGAATTAGCATTTCAAACAACACTGAGCTTTCTAATCTGTATTAGAACTTTCTGTCCTCCATTAAGTCTTCCTTAATTATTTTCAGCAACATTTTAATGCATATCTGTTGTTATAATTATACATATATATGTATATCTGTGGATTCCACATTTTTAATGCTTTTTTAAATAGAATATTTTAAATTCAATTTTCCAATTCTTTGTTACTAGCACAAAGAAATTCAGTTGAGTACATATTGATCTTGTGTTCATGAATCTTGTTGCATTCACTTGTTATTTCTAGGATTTCTTTGATTCCATAGGATTTTACATAAATAATCACATTATGTGCAGATAAACATTGCCCTTCTTTGCTTTCAATATTTATGCCTTTTGTTTCTCTTCTGCATTGCACTGGCTGGGATCATCAGCCTCAGGGAGCATAGGAGCAAGAAGCACAGACCTGTTTGTCCTGAGCATGGAAATGGGGTAAAGATATCTTTAGATGCCAAGGTGTATTGGGTGTGGATAACAGAGAAGATTTCCCAACATGGTAGCATTTTATTTTACCCTGAAAATGTGTAGAAATTATCTACGAGGATAAGGAAGAGAGAGGACCAGAGAAATATGCAGAGACATTGGACCACTTTAGAGGAGAGGCAGACTAGAAATGATGAAACAGCCGATTTGCTTAGTGAAATTCTGGACATAAGCACACACATTTATTCACCCACAGATCTATATGTACCACGTGTAGAGCATTGGGCAAGGTTTTTGCCTTCCTCTGCAAAATTCACCCCCTTTATCTAAGCACAACACCTTCTTCCATTCTCCTGAGATAAAAACAGTGTATGCGTACATATGTGTTGTGTGCATGTGCCTGTATTATATATATGTATATGCAGGGCCCAGGAGCTCAGGCCGCTTTGTGGGGAAAAGAAGAGCAGGTAGAGGGGACTTATTTCACCTTCTCTTGGGGCTCAGGGGGATGGTGTAGCCACACTTTTGCACAGTTGACAGCGTGGGGGTGCAGTTGTATTTCTGGGCCAGCTGGCGGAGAGAAGCCCCCATGATTCCCGCCTCCCCCCAACAGGGCAAGCATCAGGTTCAAGGCGGACTTTTTCTGGATATTGTAGTTGGAGAGAGTGTGCTCGTCCTCCAGCCATTTGTCAACAAAAATCAGATGCTGCAGGTCAAGCAGGATGCCCTCCTTGTCTGGGAATTTGGCTTTGACATCCTCCGTGGCATCACTGCTCTCAACTTCAGGGTGATGGACTTGCCCATCCGTCTTCACAAAAGATCTGCATCCCTGTGTCAAACCCAAGGCCGTGCCCATGAGCCAGAAGGCCACCTCCTTGAAGAGAAAGTCCCTAATTAATTTTAAGAACATATTTTAATCACTAAAAGTGTCAGAATTTCAAAAGGAACTAAACTGACCCATCCCAAAATAGGGTTTATACTGAAATTGTTTATACTAATGACTAAAAAGGATAGTGTGCACCATGATAGAGTTTATAAAGTAAGGAAAGATGAAAAAAACCTAGAAAATTCAAATTTCCTTAAGTTTGAAAAAATATGAGGAAAATTGTAAGGAATACATAATCTGTGCATGAAGTAGAGTGAATATTGGGTACCAAAGTGCCAGAGAGGAATCCAAAACTCCCTCCCTCTTCTCTCTGTCTCTCTGTCTCTCTGTCTCTTTCTCTTGCACACTTGGATATGTGTGTGTATTTCTGTGTTTGTATGAATACATAATCATGTGAAGTATGATATACTGTACTGTGCAGTGTGTTATTTTCTTCCTTGTGGGAGCTAATTTAGGAAAAGTAAAGGATGTATTGGGTATTTGTAAATAATTTTATGTATAAAATGAATGCTATTTTAGGTAAGAGAGATGAAAAGTTCCATGGCTAGTGACAAATACGGTTGTTAAATAATAACTAACAATGTTTTCCTGTTGAAGGAAGTAATTAAAATCCAACTTGTGAACCATATAATTTGTGTGAGTGTGTAGATCTATACTAGTTGATTAAAACCGTAATCACTTTTTTTATGGGTTTCACTTTGGAATGATTATAAAAACTTAAAGTTGGGAACTGCTATCTACATTGTTATTGCCTCAGAGTAACTTTCCCAGTTCATAGTCTGCAGGAAATGCGACCTCTATAGTGAAATAAGTAAAATACACTTTTTCTAAGAGATTTTACAGTCTTATTTGTTTGTTTTGAAAGAAGTGATTGGTCCAAAGGTACATGGGAATTTATTACTTTTTTTAGTTTCACTAGAACTTTTCTATTCAAATTAATTTTCACCATAATTTTCCTTGAAATATTTGTTGCACATGTACAAAAATCTACATGCAGATAAAAATCAAAGCAATTTATAATATCTTCAAATACATTTGTTAGTTCAGTCCTAGGATAAAACAGAAACAATATCCAAGAGAAAATATAATCCAATTTTAGCTGCGACAGTGATAGTTTGATACTGAGTTAAGTTCAAGAAATTTCTTATTTTATTGCAATAGAAACATAAAACATTTGGGAGATTTGCTTTGCACGTATGTACTTAAAGATTGCTGAAACAACTTATATGATATATATTTTGATATCTCCTATAAATTAGAATACTGTTAGAATTGCTGTATGCTTCCCGAGGATACATCTATCTCTGGGGAGAGGGCACCTTTAGATGTGAAGCATTTTCTCCATTCCTAAAAATCTCCTCCCGGTTTCTTCTTATTGATACCATTGAACTCCCTCCAGACGCAGATTATCACTCTTGCTGTTGACTTCTAAGGTGAATCTTTGGGGATTTACTCTCTTCAGTGGCCAAATAACTTGGTGCCTATTGCCAAAACTTCAGAAATAACAGAAGGAAAATTGGTGAATCACCAAAGTAATAATCAGTAAAAGTTTATTGTGTGCCCAGACACAGAAAGGCATTTTCCCAACCAGTCACACTCATATGAAAACATGGAACGAGGCTCAGGGGTACGTTACTATAAAGTAGCTTATATAGTAAGAAACAGTGACTGTGGATTTTCACAGTAAGAGGCTCTAGGATTAGAATTTCCTCAATGGTAGAGAATCCAATCAGTGGTTACTTCATGTCCACCTGGGGAACCGGCTCAAGTTTTGCTTCTGACTTTCAGAGACACAAGCAAGATCTGAGCCAGGTCAAATTCGTCTTGCCAAATAACTCAAATGAAGCTTTGCTCGTACAACTAAAGTGGTTTGTCTGCTTGGGGAATTTTCAAAGCTGGTCTTGTGTGTTTTTTTATTGGAACACCATGTTCATGAGCAGTCAAAATGCAAGTAATAGCACATATCACAGGGCTAATTACACACTGATAAATGCTATAAAAAGGAAATAGAAGTGATGAAATAGGTGTCCATGTATATTTATGTGATCATGCATACACTTAGTTTATCCGCGTGTTTCCCGTGTGCATATATAACACAGAAATGGAAAGTAACAATGTCTTTGGGTGTGTGTATATGTTGTTGTCTTTAGTCCGCTTTCTCTGGCCATTCTTATTATGGCCACATAATATGATATGAATATATGGCCACAACTATACTGCTGAGGATCTCTGAGATGTGAATGTAATATGGGAAGCATTGAGTCACTGTCTGGCTGACCCACGAATAGCTATCCCACTCATAAATATAACACACAATGCATAACTCAAAGCTTCAACACAGAAGGCAGTAAAAAGCATAGAATGATTAATATCAGTATTGACAAAGTCACCTACAATAATACATTTTCTGTTACTCATATTTTCTTCATGGTGAATTTAGTGGCAATTCCACGTATTACTCTTTTTTTTGTGTGCATAGGACAACAGATAATGGAACCATTAGGAATACTATTTCCTGGGGCGCCTGGGTGGCTTAGTCGGTTAAGTGTCCGACTTTCGCTTAGGTCATGATCTCGCGGTTTGTGGGTTCGAGCCCCGCATCGGGCTCTGTGCTGACTGCCAGCTCAGAGCCTGGAGCCTGTTTCAGTCTGTGACTCCCTCTCTCTCTGACCCTCCCCTGCTCACGCTGTCTCTCTCTCTCCTAGAAATAAATTAAAAAATATTAAAAAAAAGAATACTATTTCCTATATCCTGTCATTAAAGATAAATAATCAATTATATTCTCTTAATTACAATAAGGAGAGAAAACTTGTTCTTCCTTTTCTCCACAAGCTAGATTTTCAAATAATCAACTTAATCCTTAGTTCAAAACAGATTCAGAAATGGTTTCAAGTCTACTGAGAAAACACAGGATTAAAACACATTAGAAAGACAGGGCTGACATGTGGATGACTCTCTCACTTGAAGCCATCACCTTCTATGAAAATTCATATGTAATTAAAATAATAATAATAATAAATGTAGAGACCAGGATTTATTTTACAGTGAATTAAAACTGGCAACATGGAGGGGCGCCTGGGTGGCTTAGTCGGTTAAGTGGGCGACTTTCGCTTAGGTCATGATCTCACGGTTCGTGGGTTTGAGCCCCGCATCAGGCTCTGTGCTGGCTGCCAGCCCAGAGCCTGGAGCCTGTTTCAAAGTCTGTGACTCCCTCTCTCTCTGACCCTCCCCTGCTCACGCTGTCTCTCTCTCTCCTAGAAATAAATAATTAAAAAAAATATTAAAAAAAAATAAAGATATTTAAAAAAAATAAAACTGGCAACATGGGAAATTTCTAAGCAGTGTGTTTCTTTTTCCAACAATAAATCATTATGCAAGAATTAAATGTATATATAATATTAAGGCATATGTGTATATATATGTATATATATACATATATATATATGCGGGTTACAGAAAAGTTACCATGGTATGTAAGCATAACTTTTAACTTTCCTTATTTAAATATGGTTTGAAAATTGTCTAAGAACATTTAATATTTGCTTTTGACCGTAGCAGAGTGGGACTATGATAACAATCCTGTTCAGAGAGACTGGGCAGAATGAAGTATCACCAGAAAAAGAAATAGTTGAAAATCTGAAATCACAAAATTTGAAACCCTGCTGCAGACTGTAAGAAGTAGGCAGAGAACTGCTTCTGGAACTCAGGTATGACTGTGGCCATCAGACACACAGGTGACACAGGGCTGAGTTGGAGCCCCAGTCTTAAGAAGACTGAGTATTAATGAGTCCCATGAATCCTTTCTTTCCTGTATGACCTCAGAAGCAGGTTTAAGCTGATTTTATGATGGATTAAAAATGGCCCAAAGGTGTTCTTCTGGGAGGCATTGACAAGCATCCGATAGAAGATTCATTGAATCCAGAGAAGGACAGGACAGGGAGATCCCACGGAGGACCGCAGGCTCTCTGCAGAGAGGAACCTTTGTACAGTCATCTTTCCTATCTCCAGAAGCGGCATGGAGAAGCGCCAGCACACAGCCCCCACGGAAAACAGCCAAAAAGTCAAGAGTACAGTAAGCAGGCAAACACCTAGAAAACAGCCAATAAACAGAAAAGAGAATTATTTGGGTTGCCTTTCTGTTTAATAACAAAAAATTGCTATTAAAGAGCTCAAGTTGTATTTCATTTAAAGGAGAAATAGATGGCATCTGGGTGGCTCAGTCAACTAAATGTCCGACTCTTGGTTTTGGCTCAAGTCATGATCTCACCATTCATTAGTTCAAGCCCCACCTCGGGCTCTGCTCTAACAGTGCAGAGCCTGCTTGGGATTCTCTCTCTCTCTCTCTCTCTCAATAGATAAATAAACTATAAAAATTAACTAAATTATAAATTTAAATCAATAAAAACAAATGAGAAATAAAAGGTGTTTAAGTGGTTAGATTGTTAAACCTATTAAAATATTTCCAGAACAATTTCTATAAACTGTAAAAGGTCTCACAGGCTTGAAGCCATCGGCTGCCTGGGAACACAGCACCATTCCAGTCCCACCTTAATGTGAACATGGCATTCTCCTCTCTGCAGTTTTCGGTTTACGTTCGAACTGCTCGTCCACTTGTATTCCCTATGGAAAGTACAGGCTTGGAAACTGTTTCCACCGTGGAGGAAAAGTGACATCTCCACACCCTACACTTGGCCCAAGGGGTAGTAAAAGGCTCCCCTGTTCTTTCAGCTGCATTCATGCCAGTGGGAATCTGGGAGTGTGTACACCGAGGGGACCCCCTCACCCCACTCAGTGGTCTATACTCAAATACACGGGCACGTCATACACAATAACAAGTCCCCTCCACCCTGCTTCTCTGAATGGCCCCCAGTATCCAAAATGAATGCATATTACTTTCCTTATTGGAAAAAAAATTATTTAAAACATATCTAAGTGAGCTTTCTATTCATCCATCAATGCCCAGGTTGACATTTATTACTCCCAGAATGCCTTTCCAACTTTCTTCTGTATATAACTTTATATGAAAGTTCATGCCCCCAAAACTATCTTAAACTATTATTTATATGTGCCCAGGTTTCCTTCTATAACATCAAGTTCTTGAAGTCTATGAATTATATTTCTTTTTAATTGCTTAATGTTTATTTTTGAGAGAGAGGCAAAGCACAAGCAGGGGAGGCAGGGGAGAGAGAGGGAGACACAGAATATGAAACAGGCTCCAGGCTCTGAGCGGTCAGC
Organism: Hyaena hyaena; assembly: GCF_003009895.1. Classification (NCBI taxonomy): domain Eukaryota; kingdom Metazoa; phylum Chordata; class Mammalia; order Carnivora; family Hyaenidae; genus Hyaena; species Hyaena hyaena. The sequence continues at coordinate 121,227 of NW_024080654.1, forward strand.
ACAGAGCCCGACAGGAGGCTCGAACCACCGAGCTGGGAGATCATGACCTGAGATGAAGTTGGACGCTTAATGACTGAGCCACCCAGGAGCCCCTATGAATTATATCTAAACATCTTCATGTGTCTCACAAGATCTAGAAAAGTGTCCCCCTTAAAAAAATTTCCTTCAACTGAAATTAATTAAAAGCATTATTCCGAAATTTTATTGCATATAATACACGTTTCTTTCATAGTGAGGGCCTGGGGTTGACGGTTATGTCCCGGCTCTGTTTGTTTGCATTGAAAATACATAAATGAGGGGTCCGTTCCCACCGAGTCTCCTTATCAGATCTCTGAGTACCACTTCACACCATAACCTTCCACTAAGAACCAGATGTCATAAAGCAATGTGCCCGTGTTATTTGGATTTATGGGAGATTTGAGAAAAAGTGCAGTGCTGAAATAAAAATACAAACTCTGGGAGCCTGGAGTGCAGGGGAGCTCACAGACCTTCTGGAAGGCCACATATTAGTTTGATAATGGAGACTCTTACTTTGGGTTTGGCGCCATGTTGTATCATGTCAATCCAGGAAGTTGTACTTCAGAAGAGTGTGTCATTATAAAAATTAACAATAAAAAAAGTTCTGAAACAGTTTTAAAGTTATGAGACGTTAACCCTTGATGTTTTTCTGCGATGTGACATCTGTCATTGAGTAAGTGCAGGCCATACCAGCCTCAGTTGCCTGAAGAGTGGCTACATTTATTTGGAATGGGAGGAGACTAAAAGTGTCTTCTAACTTGTTTCACAGGAGTGTGCTGTTTTTGTTTCCTAATTTATGTTTTTATGTTAACATGTCATTGAGTTTAAATATTTTTAAAAACTAGTAAAAAGAAAAAAGATTAAAAAATGAATACCCAAGGGCACCTGGATGGCTCAGTTGTTCAAGCATCTGACTATTGACTTCAGCTCAGGTCCTGATCTCATGGTTTGAGAGTCTGAGTCCCGCCTAGGGCTCTGTGCTGACAGCATAGAGCCTTCTTGGGATTCTCTCTCTCCATCTCTCTCTGCCCCTCCCTGACTCATGCTCTCCCCTCCCCTCAAAATAAATAACTAAACTTAAAAAATACTCATATATTATCTTTTCATCTAATATTATAATTTAGTCTTATTAGTGTGAGCATAATTTTAATGAAATAAAAAAAATTGTGAATATAGTTGAAGCTCCATTTTTGCCTCTTCCTCTTCATTCTTATTCTTTCCAAAAAAAGATCACTATTTTCCATTTGGTGTTCATCTTTAATCCAATTATTGCAGAGGACTCTCTAACATATGAAATCTTCATATTTCATATAACAAATTATTGAATGCTCCACGTCATTATTCATCTTGCTCCTTCCACTAGGTACTTTAAAATACATATCCATGTTGGTGCACGTGTCTGGGGCTCCTTCTGCCTCCCAGCTGCCTCTCTGGCTAAGGCTGACGTATCTTATTAGACACTAAACAAACAGACAAAACCCAGGTTTTTGGTTTCAGATTTATTGTCACTTCATCTCTAGTGACATCCATGTTTTTCCATTTCCCCAGAAGTCACACTTTCCTTGATTCTCTCTCGCCTAGTGCTATCATTTCCATCCACTCCTTACATCACATCTTCTGGTTTCTGTTCAAGCAGACAATACCTTAAAACAATCATTCTATTAAAAAAATATATATTTTTAAAAGTTTCCTTATTTATTCTGAGAGAGACAGAGATAGGGCAAGCCAGGGAGGAGCAGAGAGAGGGAAAGAGAAAATCCCAAGCAGGCTCTGCACTGTCAGCACAGAGCCCGAGGTGGGGCTCAGACCCATGAACAGTAACATCATGATCTGAGCCAAAACCAAGAGTTGGACGCTCAACTGACTGAGCCACCTAGGCACCCCCTTTTTAATAAAAATAAATAAGCAAAGCACACTGCTATTCGAACAGTTTTATTCATTGTCTGTCTTGATTTCTTTAGCTGATTTTAAAATGACCAATCACCAGTTACTTTTTGTGATTATTTTGAAGTTATTAGTCATTTACGGTTTGGTTTTGCTGTGGTATAAAACACATACCATACAATTTCCCCTCTTACCTATTTCTAAGTGTACTGTTCTGAAGTTAAACGGTTTCAAAACCTTTTCATCTGCCAGACTGAAGCTCCTTATCACTCCGTACCTGCCCCCCAAATCCTGGTAACCACTGTTTTCCTTTCTCTTGCTCTACATTTGACTACTTTCGAGACCTCCTATATTTGAAATCATACAGCACTTGCCTACTTGCGGTTCAGATCACTTATCAAAATATCTTCACATTTCGTTCATGTCGTAGCATGTGACAAGATTCTCTTCCTTTTAAGGATGAATAAATCTTCTATTGTATGCACATATCACATTTTTTAAATCTTTTCCTCCCCTGATGAACATTTGGCTTGCTCCTGCTTCTTGCCTATTATGAATAATGTCGCTGTTTCCTTTAAGCTGTGTATCGTTATATTTGTCTGATTTTCTTCAACAGTAGATCATCTATATCTTGTAACTTAAAAAATATAATTTTATGCTAGGTATTCTATAGTATTACTATTGTATATCTAAATATGAGTTGATTTCTTTAATCTTTCATGGAAATCACAGTCACTTGCAGTAGAAAACTATTGTTTTTCACATTCCAGAAAATTATTAGGTATGTACATTTCCTGTTTGTTTCTCCTGCACTTACTATTATACATACATTGAAGATTCAGTTTTTATCACATATGTTTATAATATTTCTTAACATTTATATTTTTGATCCTCCATACTGATTTTTATATAAATCCCTTATTTCTATCTTCATGATTATTTTTACTTTCTCATATCCAGTCTAGAATGTACCCCTAGTGATTTGCTATATTGAATTAAATCAGTATACTCCCAAATATCTAATTGATTGTTCTTTTCCTATCTACCTCTTCCTACTTTATGTATGTCTATTTTGTGTTCAGACTCATATAACAGCATGGTTTAAGTTGGAAATTATCTTTCAAAGCCAGATAGTCTGTTATAAATTATAGGAAAATCTAGGGGCACCTGGGTGGCTTAGTCGGTTAAGCGTCCGACTTTCGCTTACGTCATGATCTCGCGGTTCGTGGGTTCGAGCCCCGCGTCGGGCTCTGTGCTGACTGCCCGCTCAGAGCCTGGAGCGTGTTTCAGTCTGTGACTCCCTCTCTCTCTGACCCTCCCCTGTTCACACTGTCTCTCTCTCTCTCCTAGAAATAAATAAAACATTAAAAAAATTAAAAAATAAATTATAGGAAAATCTCAATTTCTTTTTTTTTAAATGTTTTTATTTATTTATTTTTGTTTATTTCTAGGAGAGAGAGAGAGAGACAGCGTGAGCAGGGGAGGGTCAGAGAGAGAGGGAGTCACAGACTCTGAAACAGGCTCCAGGCTCTGAGCTGGCAGTCAGCACACAGCCCGACGCGGGGCTCGAACCCACGAACCGCGAGATCATGACCCAAGCGAAAGTCGGACACTTAACCGACTAAGCCACCCAGGCGCCCCGGAAAATCTCAATTTCTTAACCCTGCTCTGTTTTACCTAAGTATTTGTTATAAAACTCTGGTGTGAACTATAAACAATGTGTTTTATAATGAAACACATTATACAAAGAAAATAAAAATAATTATGCTAAGCCTAATTGTCAATCCATCAGTTAGGTATGCCAATCTCATATAATAAACAGTGAACTTCATTCTCTTCCACAAATGATCCTGTGATTCAGTAACATGCAAACAAATGGTCTCTTCCTTGTAAATTAAATCTTTTCTGGGGTGTTAAGTAATGTCCACTGAGTATTTATGGATAGTGAATTTGGCCTATTTTTTTGCACTCCTGGAATATTCTGAAGTCTAACACAATTTGAAGAGTTTCGAACACTAAGGAGACGATATGGATCTCTGATTTCAAAATTCCATAGATGATGTGGTCTGAATCTAATATTTAGGCACATGTTCAAAGCTAAGTTAGTTATTTAAGAATGAACTTAATCCCAGGACAAATAATGAATGATCTAAATTAGTATATAAATTCAGATGCAGCTTGTCAGAAATGCTCTTTGAATGCTTTCCTGGGCCAGTCAGTGTTTCTACGTGCCCTATATTTTACTCATCAAATACATCTTGAGGAAGAGATCATTTTTATTCTCCTTCATTTTAGAAGCAAAACTGAGCCTCACAAAACCCAATCATTGCCACAAGGTCACATAGAAAGCGGTATAGCTGGGATGCAAAATTAAGTTCCATTTCTCCAAATTCAGCGTTCTGATTTTATCATAATTGCCATATGGAAATATCAACTTGGCTATTCATCTATGATCTTTCCATTGCCTCTCATCTTAGTATTGTTTACGTTCTAATAAAAATCCAACTACAGCATTTTCTTTGGTCATATCACAGTGAGAATGTTTTGCAAGTTTCTAAGAAATATCTTCTGAGTCTTGTGTTTTCTAACAGCAGGAAATGCCATTAACATGTTCATTGATGTAGCAGTTCCCTGAGAAGAGAATGACAAAATGACTCAAGGGTGGAAGGAGAAATTCACGGGAGAGGTAGAAGATCAGAAAAGACAAACTGAGACAACTCTGAGTTGAATTTCTTTCTGGGGAATAGCAACAGCTCTCCAGCTCACGGGGCGATGTGGCTCCTACCATATGTCTGCTGTGTCTCATCTGTGTTCATCAGCAAAACACTGCTGAATTACCTCCTTTAGTTGAACTAAGATGCCTGTTCTCGGTAACTATATAGGCTGTGAACACTGAAGGGAACTCATGAAAGATTGCATGATGTCAGGACACCTGGGTGGCTAAGTCGTTGAGCATGACTTCAGCTCAGGTCATGATCTCAAGGTTCTTGAGTTCCAGCCCCACATCAGGCTTGCTGCTGAGGGCAAAGGGTTCCCTTCAGATCCTCTGTCCCCTTCTCTCTGCCCTTGCCCCACTTGCAGTCTCTCAAAAATAAATAAACATTAAAAAAAATAAAAATATTGCATGAGGTCTTTTTAATCCTCAGGACCAAACTGAAATCTCTTGACACTTTTTCACTCGTGGACCCAATGCGTGTTTTATTTTGTTTGTTGTTTATCTTTCCATCTTAAGGGAAGTAATTTCCCTGAGGATTCCTATCAAATACTTCTATACACTTTGCCTTCATCATTTGATTATAAAAGCTCAGTGATGTATAAAATTTTAAATACACATAATATAGAGCTGTATATGTGACAAACTGCCATAGACATTGGTTGAATTTGTATTTCATAGGCAAGAGGGTGAGTATGATGGACTTAAAAGTGGCATATACTCCTGCTTCGACCAAAAAGCTTGACTGACTCTACTTATAATATTGTCTGAGAACATTTACCATTGGAACAGGATGGATAATCAAATCTTATACATGTTTATACCCTTCGGTTTCCAATTTCCTTAGTGACTTGGAAATTAGCTGTTGAACTAATCAGACTAAAATGGCCAGAAGTTGCTGAGAGCCACTAGGGCAGGTCAGCCTGGGTAATCTGTCCACTGAAATTGATGCCATTCAGTCAAATGGGAGCTTGTGGCCAGAACCTGAGTCCGAGATGATGAATTTAGTATCCTTTCTGCTGACACAACTTCCCAAATACTCACACTGATCTTTTTCCTCAAGTCTCCTGGGATTTCAGGGTTATGGCCAGAAATCTGGCAGATCTCTTGAACTTGCCTCTCCCGACATGTTTCTCTTTATTATTTTTTCTTGGCTAGAGGTCTAGTATAGCTTCTGGATAACTTTTTAAAACTATATTTAAAATTCAATAAAACTGAAATAGGAAACTGTCCAACACAAAGGACAAAGCTTATAGGGCTAACAGATTTACCTATAGACTAATGATCTGTATTTAAGGTGACAGGAATTCTGGCGGGTTAAGTGATGTATCCAATGTCAAAAAGTCAGTGAAAGGCATAACTTGGAGAGACTACACTAATAATCTATTAGTGTTATTACTATTATTATAATTGTTATTATTTCATTATCATCATTCCCTATTCAATCCAGTCAAATATCTAATCTTCATGAACATCATGAAATCAATAAGAATAGTTCAGGCCTAATTCAGACCCAACTGCTAAAAGCTGCTGGTATTCATATGATATAAAGAGAAGTGATTTTTCCACTCAGTAAATACAAAGTTCAATTTGGTTGATAGGATGAATGGATGGATGTGTAACGAAAATATCAACACGCCAAACATATCAGAGAATTAAAAGTTATAAGATTGGACCACTTAAAGCACATAGCTCTGCATGGCAAAGCATTGGGGAATTCACCTCATCTCTGGTGCCTCAGTTGCTGTAACATGAATGACATAGATGGGTGAACTTGGAATCCTTCTTAGCTCACAGACTATAAAAAAGGTGACTCAAAGCTAAGGAATACATTTTCCCAAAGCCTTGTTATTCCCAGGGCTATAATGTCAATGCTACCAAATTCATAAGAAAACCATTGAAGAGCCAGAAGGAATTCAGGTCATCATCAGTGTAAAACTTTCCTGTTTTGGTGCATCTCACACTTTGAGGGATAATTTGCAAGTTTGATTCAGGAGTGGGAATAGAAACTTATGTCATTTCTATCTCTATCATAAATGATCTCAGGTCCTTGATGTTCCCTACTTTAAGCTCCTCTTTATTCTCACACCAAGTCAATTTTATCCCACTTATCTTCGGTCAGTCACTCAATTAAACTAAGCTGTAATCTAGCACATCTCTAGCTGGCAAATGAGTTCCAAAATATTTCATAAATAACGAAAGTGAATAAATACTTGCAAGTATATGCACGCAGGTTCAACCGTTTTTGCACTAAGTGGATGGCTATTTTCAACTTGGTTGTACATTCAGACCTTTAAAGTTTTGGCAAACGAGAGCACAAATCTCCTGGAACAAAGAGAAGAATCAATTCTGAGGCAGGGGCAGAGCAGTTGGGCGGAGTTGCCTTTTCTTCCCCAGGGTGGAGAGCCTCCCCTGTTCTCACTACATCTGGCAGCACAGATGGCAAGAAAATTAATAGGAGGGAGGAAGCATTGACCTCATGTGGATATAAACAAGTCCTGAGACTACACAGGCAGACAAATCCAATAATAGTCTTAAAAGAGACCTTGAAAGTTCATTGAGTTCAGCTCCCTGCTGCTGATAGAGCTGTGCTCAACAGAGTCCGGTGTCCTGGGTGAGCATCCTTGAGGTAATGTGCATAGAGATCCTAGACTAGGTCACCGAGGATGGCTATGCAGTGCATCTCCCTAGGTAAGTGTTGAAGTAGAATATGAGCATCTGTTTTATGTTAGTATATCTTGTTGGAGTTAGGAGATGAGGAAAAAATGACTATTTATGTGCCTTCTATCCCACGTATTCAACCCATTATTGCAATCATCCGAGACAAAGAGCCTATACATAGATGTTTACTTTCGAACATGTTTGTAAGGTTAACCCAACTAGCTTGTTTCAAGAACATGTTGGTGATTGACATCAATCACTAAACAAGTTATTTGTTGATTAAAGAACCATTGAGCTGACGATGACCTAGGTTTTGTCCAGCCATGGACTGGCCATTCAGATATGGCTGACAGGCTGATGTAGAAGTCATTCTCATCTCCATCCCCCTTATCTCCTCCCATTAAAAGTGGGCCCCATTGGGAATGGGCCTTAAACCAAAGCCCATTGGAGGGTTTTAAAGAAAAATGAGATTCCTTGATTAAAAGGATAAATGGATCTCATGCTGTGCTTTCTCCCCTTCTAGTTTCCTTGAACATGGACTTGACGATATATTGCAACCATGGAAGCAAAGCAAGAGAACTGCAAATTGCTGATATTGTTCCAACAACTTTGCTGGCAACACATTTTTGTGATATGAAGATAATTAACTCCTCTTTTTGAGCCAGGAATAATCTATTAACTTCATTTAAAATACACCTAATTGATGCACTTGCTAGTGTTGAAATATTCTTTAAAATATCTTAACTATAAAAGTCGACATCATGGTAATCAGAGTAATGTCAATTCAACACTTACTCTAAATATTACTTCAACTATTATATTTATTTAACTTTATAATCTAGAGAGCACTTTCAAATACTCTATCATCTAAAATTTTTCCTTAGCCATGACAATTGATTTTACTCCAATTATTTTCCACCCATCTCAACTAAACAAGCCCTCCTACTGCAAATGAAAATATGCATTTCTTCATGTAGAACTAAATTTGGGAAAAGTGCTCAATGGTCCTGGTCATATATATCTGCATAATTTTACAAAATAAAACATAAAAGGGATTTTTCTCTGAGGAGTGTCTGAAAACTACGTATGTAGATCATGAGTCCTTATATGACCAATGATTAGGAGGTTGTGTTACATTTGAGTATTCCCAATATTTTTCAAATAAATCCATAGGCACTGCCATATTGTATGAACTCGTGGTTCCCTGAATTAGCACGCGTCCAGGCCATTGAGAAAACTTGTTAAAACACAGATACTCAGCCTCACTTGTAAAATGTGATCCAACAGGTCCAGTTGTAGAATCCAACAATTTCAATTTCTAACCAGCTCCTAGGTGATCCATTATTGCTAGTCTGAGGACCACATTTTCAACAGCATGGACACAAAAGATTTCAAATGATGCTATTATTATCACTTTTTACATGCACTTCAATATGGGAGAGACCAAATGTCTTTGAGAAAGGTGTTACCATATGCTCCTTCAAAGCCATGTTTCTATTTAATATGAGTAGTACGTAGCATTGGCAAAATTCTAATTGACATTTAGGTCAATGGCCTGAATTTCCAAACATATAAGTCTTAAACTTAAGGATAAACATGTATAAATAAGTGGTCTCCCTACTCCATTTATGATGGCTGTTGTTTTTGTGGGTTCTATCTTTGGAATTCGTCATGATCCATTCTAGGCTCTCTTGCATGTGAACCATCTTTAAAATTATGTTAAAACTATATTAAAAGAGCACACGGGATCTAAAATTCACAGAAAGATACGTGACTGTTTTGATGTAATGATCACATTTCATTTTTTAAAATTTCCATTTAAATAAGGAAGGAAGCATGTTTTTTACTAATCAGTATTCTTTTCTTCTGTTTCTAGTTTTAATCACACACACACACACACACACACACTCACAAATTTTGCATGCTGGAGAATGCAGGGAAGATGCTACTTTACTCTTGATGGAGAGGACAGGATGCTGCAATGAATCTCATGCAGCAGGTGTCTGATGGACTATTATTTAATCTCTGCTTTGGGAAAGAGCAATCAAATGGTTGCTGTTGGTATTTGTTTAATAAAAACTCCAGATGTTGACAATGTTTCCCCATGGCCATTGATATATAATGATTTGCACACAGCTGCTGAAAAACCATCAAGCCCCACTCCTTCGTGATTATCACTGGGAATAATTCTTTTTTTCTTTGTGTGTTTTATGCACAGCCCTCATGGCATGACTCACATATTTCTTGAGTGTTAAATTGAGCCAGCTAAGAAAGATTTATTCACATTTATTCTCTTACACTTCTGTAAAAAGCTCTATCACGCGTTAATGGGGGCATTCTGATGTAACAATAGAATGTCATCATTTTTGGCCTGAAGTTACCTTGGAAATGCAGCGAGCGACACATATTTATATGGGGTACCATTTTGGCAAATTGTTGTTGTAAATATATATGCATATATACTTATTTATATATGTATATATATTTATGTATATATTTATATATTATATATGTATATATTTATGTATGTATATTTATATATATGTATATATACTTAAATATATGTATATTTATATATATGTATATATACTTAAATATATACATATATATTTATATATTTATTTATTTATAAATGTATATGTATATAGTCAAACTTTGAACACAGGCCAAGAGAGTAAAGCACAAAAATTTTGTTGATTTATTAAAGGGAAGCTCAGATGTAGAGTCACTCAACATTTGATTTTTTTGTAGAGTTAAAATATATATATATATATATATATTTCCTAACTTTTATTTTTTAAGCAGTCAGCAAATGTCAAAAAGGGGAACATATTGAATTTGTTCCCATCCACAGAAATATTTTCAGGATGATTTCTTCGTTGCTCCAGGATAGATAGGTAGGTGGTTGTCCCCCAAAGAGCAAAGACAGGTCTCTCTGGATCTTAGACACACAAGGGGGTGAGGGGGCTCTAAGAGGAGTGAAAATGGTAAACACAACAAATGTCATGTACATTTCTTTCTTGTTTTTCCCTTCCATTACTCCCAGTTGGGCTTTTGTAAGAAGAGATGGGTAATCCTCCTGGGGCTTCTGAGGGAACAGAGCCCAGGTGAAGATGCAATAGCAGATGTGTTGTGTGGCAGCGCTGGGTGACTGGACATGGCACACAGACTGGGTGGGGGGTGATGCTTCTGGTGGGTCCCACCTTCAGGGAGGTAGAAATTTAATTTTGCCTCTCGGTCTTCATAGATCACCTCAGATCCACAACACAACCGCGCTCTCTCTCTCTCTGCCTCTCTCTCTCTCTCTCTCTCTGTCTCTCTCTCTCTCCTGCTTCAGCGCTCCTAAGTGTCAGAACAGGAGTGGCCACAGCCGCATACAGTGATGCTGAACGTATCAACAAAATGTATGTGTTAAAAATCGCATTAATGACACCGAGTGATTGCAGAATATTGTGTCAGTCCCCTACAGCTCCTCTAACAAATAAACACAGACTCACGGGCTTCATACAACACACATCTATTGGCTTATAGTTCTGGAGGTCAGATGCATGGAATGGGTTGAAACTGGTAGAGATTTTGGTGGCACCAGGGCTGATTTCTCTGGAGTCTCTGGACGAGACCCCATTTCCTCGCTTTTTCCAGCTTCTGAGGTGAAGCGCTCCTCGGCTAATGGCGCCTTCCGCCTCCCCAAAGCCAGCAGAGGGCACCTTCCAACGTCGGCCTTCCGCTTCCTTTGCTGGGTCTCACTTTTGCTGACTCTCCTTCCTCCCTCGCCTGAGGGTCCTTGTGATCACGTTGAGCTCCCCTGGGGATTCCTGTCAGAAACTCTCTTTTTTCTTTTAAGTTTATTTATTATATTGAGAGAGACAGAGACAGCCGAGTCTGGGAGGGGCAGAGAGAGAGAGGGAGAGATACAATCCTTAGCAGGCTCCACATTGCAGGCACAGAATCCTAACAGGGGCTTGAACCCCCTAACCAGGGAGATCATGACCTGAGACAAAACCAAAAGTTGGGGATTTAAGGAAATGAGCCACCCAGGCATCTCTCCCAGCTAATCTCTTATCACAAGACCCTTAACTTCATCACACCTACAAACTCCCTTTGCCCTGTAACATGCCACATTCACAGGTCACAAGGACCATTGCAGACACATGGGGGGTGGGGAGATTATTCTATCTACCACCAGCACTAAAAGATTGTACACTATCCTTACAGAGTCCAAATGAGGCCATGCCATTCACCCATGCCCTTTATACTTCACTTTCAGGCATTGCCAATTAAAAACAAATAAATAGGGGCACCTGGTGGCTCAGTTTATTAAGCTTCTTTGGCTCAGGTCATGATCTCATGCTTTGTGGGTTCAAGCCACAGATGTCTGTGCCGACATCTCAAGAGCCTGGAGCCTGCTTCTGATTCTGTGTCTCCCTCTCTCTCTGCCCCTCCCCCACTCATACTCTGTCTCTCTCTGTGCCAAAAATAAATAAACATTAAAAAATAATAAATAAATAAATAATAAATAACAGCTTTGATTTATAAGAAGTTTCACACTGTTCTTTAAAAAATATTTCTAAATAGTTAAATGTTGCAGAGGCGTAAATAAGACTACAAAGAGCATATAAGATTTAAGGCAGCTATTTTGGGCTAAACTCTACTAATTACTACTAATTAACTGATTATAATGTGAAGATTAGAATGTTAATGCATATAATTTAACATAAACTGATTTGTAATAAAGAATTTGCAATGGATCAGGCATGATTGACACTTTGTCCTGAGGGTTCTTTTTACTCCCTGGAGTTTATTTATGAATGTCATTTTTACTTGATGGCAGGGGATGGTAAGATTGGGAAGGCAAGCAAGGAGAGAAAAGAATATGGAGAATGTAAAACACTAGGCGGCAAACCGTGCTAGGTCATCACGTGATGAGAAGGAGGGACAAGAACTGCCGGGGTAAGGTAAGGTCCACCCATGGGTGTTGACTGGTTTTCTGTAAGTTACTATATGTTCAAAATGTGAGTTGTGTAACAAATGTGGCATGACCGTTGGGTGACGTGGTAACAAACAGCGACGGACATCTGAAGTCATACACAGCAAGCTACATCAATCAAGAGTAGTTACGACACTGAGTCACCTACTGGCTGCACTGAAGGAGTCCCAATTTTCCTGCCATTGGGCAGTTAAACGTCTTTGGGTGCTCAGTGAGCCTGCCCACAAGGCACGCCCTTCAGCGCATTCTCCAAGATCCTCAGGGTGGTATTCAGAAACTCCTTCCAAGCATGAGAACTCCAAGCTCTTTCTTTTGTTCCTGTGGACTGGCATGTGGCTCTGTGACTTTCCTAGATGTCAATGAGTGTTTGAAAGATAGGAGTATATGGATATGAAAATATGCATCTCTTTGTTAAAAATAAAAGACAACAATGAAACAGCATTTCAATAATTTTAGTGTGGTGCCAAAGTAAGTTGAACGTGTCCCCCACTTTCCCATCCATTGAAAAACCCTCTTGGGAATCCCTGTTCCTATCCATGTTCTGCCCATCTCTTCTCTCCTTAAATCACCTCCCATTCAGTCCTCAAGTCATAAACAATGGCTTTGAAACAATCGTGTCAAAAGTCAAGACTGCCTTGTTGCTTAAACCAATGGACTTGAAGTCAGTTATTTCACTGGGTTCCGCAGCAACTGTGAACATATTTGATCCCTCTTCCCTCTTTCAAATATTTTCTTTGTGGTTGGAGACCCACACTTTCTTGGATTTTTTTTACTAACACTTCAGCTAGTTTTATCAATTCCTTTCGAAGGGCTTTCATCTCCTACCCAATCCCTCCCCTGTCTCCGTGAAGGAAGCTTCTCCCTCAAAAGTCCATTTCATTCACTCTCATAGTTTCCAATATCAACAATATACTGTTGATGGCCCCATGCCCCTCTCATAAACCTCTGTTGTTATCTCATATAAGTCTAATTCCATAATTAAAATCCTACTCACATGGCTCACAATTATTTAAAACTCAACATATTCTAAACTATAAATCATTTGCCCAAACTTGCTTCTCCAGTGCCCCCTCTCAGCTAGAAGCTAAGCCGGCACTCACACGGCCAAGTGGCCTCCAAATCCTGCCGATTCTATCTCTGAAGGGTTTTCCAACTTCTCCATCTTCTTGTTCCTGCCACTTCCTTCCACCACATGAGTGCAAGCCATTATCGACTCCATAGCACACCGCCTTCCTCTTATTCTCTCTTTCATCTGTCTCCAAGCCTCTTCTCCACTCAGAACCAGCATGATCTGTTAATGAATCAAATGTGGTCTTCAAGGCTCCTGATGGTTTTGGCTTTGCCTAAAACTCCAGAATTTGCATTTGACTTTTCCTCTACCTTCCAGATGCTTCGCTGACCCCCAGCCCCCATGCATTACCCTCCAGCCACACTAACTTTGTTTCCATTTCTCTAATACCACAAACCTCTTTTCTATCTCAGGCATTTGCTCGTCCTACTTTTTGCCAGAAACAATCTGTTTACCTACAACTTTTTCCAAGTACATCTTTCTGGTCCTGCAGACCGTGTGCAGCATATTCTCACACTCATATATACCCTCATGTGTATACATCTCAATGTACATTGCATGATTATTTCATGGACTGTGACCTGGTCCATTTTTCTGCTGCTCCATCCAAGCACCAACATTCTTCTTGCTTACAGCTAACTTCACACAAAATATATTTAATACATGAATATCTTGACAGAGGCACGATATGAATGACAATTCCCTACTGATAGAAGTTGAGGATGACCAGCTTCAGGAAGAACTGGATGAAGATTCCAAACCACATTGTTCATTGTAAATGTTCCTCCCATATTGAAACGTCCAAGATTGTGTCTCCTAATGACATTATAAAATAAATCACTAGAAAATAATGCAAATAATTTAAAGGAACACTTTCAAATCTACGAAATATTACATGGATAAAACAAAAAATGTCAAAGTATAAATCCTAGCACAAAAAATTGGAAGGAAAAAAGAAAATAAATCAAAATGAAGAAAATCAATTCTTAATAAAGAAGAGAAAACAGAACCCAAAGCAGACAAATGAAAACATAATTCCCCAGAGCTTGAAGGGTGGGACAAGGCCCCAAAAGTAAAGACTGAAGGCCAAAGGAAAGTGCAAGCTGGTAGCGTCTTGCACTTCAACCCACATATGGCAATCCAAACTCTGACCCCCAGGTGTCCTTTCCAGGTTCACCTGTAAACACAGCTGCAGTAATCTATCGGAAAGATTTAGTACCATTTTGCACAGAGTGAGTTCTTAGTGAATATTGATTCATTGAACAAATTGAAGCTTGAGTTTGTACTTGGACCAAATTACTCCAATAACTCACATTTGTAGGCAGTTCCAACCCCCAGTTATTGCCTTAAAAACAAAAGGGAATATGAATGCCTTTCTTTATCTCTCTGTTTAGATAGATAGATAGATAGATAGATAGATAGATAGATAGATGATAGATAGATATAAAGAGAGACACAGCAGAAGAGGTAGAAGTAGAAAGAGAGATAGATTTCCACCAAGCTACAGACTGACAGACAAAATAGTTGAAGTACAGAAAATAACATCAGTAGTTCAGACATCTTCAATACCAATTTTCTCAGGAAATATACCTGGAAAACAAAGAGAGAGGAGTGTGCAAAACTAATCTCAATCTCTACAAGCAAAATATTACTTAAACCATGCATTCATTCATTCATTCATTCATTCAAAAATATTTCTACTCTTCTACCCTGTAACGTATATGACAAACATTGAAAATATATGGGAAAAGAGATTATTAAACTTCTTTACTCTCTCAGTGCCCATATTTTCTCACAAATGACTTACCTGAGTCAGTATTTGACAAACAAGATAACTATACTTATCAGAGAAGTGCGTAATGCCCTAATGTGGATTCAAAGTGATGGAAGGATTCATTTTACTTCACTGAGAAGCTGATTTCACCTGAAACCTGAAGCAGGGGACAGTTTGTCCAGAAAGTGTTAGGTAGGACTCTCTGAGTGTCTCAAACAGAAGAAATACCTAAGGGAGTGGTTCTGTATCTTATTTAATACATGTTAGAAACACCCGTTGGGCTTGTGAAAGCACAGATTGCTGACCCCACTCCCCTAGAATTTCTGATTCAGTAGGTCAGGGATAGAACTCCAAAATTTGCATCACTAACTCCCTAACAAGTTCTCAGGTGATGCTCTCTCTTCTGGCTCAGGGGTCTACTTTGAAAACCATTTCCTTATTGTATTGTTTTGAGATGACAGAACATTTATCAAGTAATGCAAAGCAATCACACCTTCTTAAAAGCTGAAAGAGAATAGGAAACAAGCTAAAGGTGTAGTTGAGAGGTAAGACAGACGACACCATGGAGTATCTCTTAAGCTACTCTTAAAAGACTGGTTTATAGACAATGGAAAGCCATCAGAGATCTAATCGAGGTGGGGGGAGATGTAAATTTGTTTGTCTTAATAATTCTAGCTGCATTTGAAAGTGACCTGTGGAAGAGAGTGAATGTAGGTAGGGAAACTAGCGAAGGGAAAGAAGTGTCCGCGGCAGGTACAATGGAAAGACAAGCAAACAGGGGAGCTGTGAATACCACAAAGAGAATTTTTATGTCATCACTCATGGTGCTTAAGTTAATTAAAAAGGCACAGAAGAAGAAGAAGAAAAAGAAGAAGAAGAAGAAGAAGAAGGAGGAGGAGGAGGAGGAGGAGGAGGAGGAGGAGGAGGAGGAAGAGGAAGAGGAGGAGGAGGAAGAGGAGGAAGAGGAGGAGGAGGAGGAGAGGAGAAAGAAAATGAAAAAAGAAAGAAAAGAAAGAGCCTAATAGATTGCTTGAAGTTGAAAACAAACAAAAATCTAGAAAGCCAAAAATTGGAAGTTTTGATGAGACCAAATATAGCTTAATTGGGTTAAATAGAAGTAATTGATTTGTAATTTCATGGATCTTTTGGGTAGGGAAAGACAGAAGACAGGGAGACTTCCGATTCCAGCAAAATAAAGAACTAAGCTTGCATGCAAATCTTTCTACAAATTACTTAAGAATCTGGATTAAAGGTTACTTTTAAAAATATTACTAGCTAGCTCCAAAAAAGTAAGCAATATCCACAAAGGTTATAAGGTAGGAGGAAGGAGGCGACCAGGAAACAGAATGGGTTCCCCAGGGTCATTTGGACCCTGAAATGGCAAGGAGAGCCTTGAGAATGGAGATCAGGTCTCTCTGCCCTATTTATTGGGAGGGACTGAAACCCATTGAAGCAAAGCCTTGAACTTGGTTATAATCTCAGTGAGAAGCTGATAAACTGCCCAAAAGCTGAGATGGAAGATGATATGACTGCAAGACTATTTCTGTCTTGATTCGGGAGTTGAGGATAGGAGTATTTTCTTAAAGAAATTAAAACCTATGCCAGCACCTTGCATTATGTTTGTTTGATTTTTCATTACAGGTAAGCTGCATAAATGCCCAAGCCAAACTATGAATATATAAATTGGTTCTCAGACAATGAAATCCTAGGAGAAGCAGTGGGTACATCCTCAAGACCAACTTGGAGAAATACTTCAAAGACCTAAGTACCCCTAGTAGAAATAAGTGAATACGTTAGGGATGAATAAACCATAACTAACAGGAGGATCTTTCCATCAGGTGGAAAGGAGCAGATACAAAAACGAGGAGGATTATCACAGGAGATTTGACGTAATTGAAAAAAAAACAAAAGAATAATAAAATCAGGACACAGAAAGAAGGTATGAGACTTAAAGTATTAAAAGATGCAAAAGGAAAGATAGTGAAGCAAATTTGAAACAGGATCAAATTTACGTTTTGGAAACAATAATATGATAATTCAAATTCAATTTTTAATGTGTGGCTACAACAATAGATGAGACATGTTAAAGAGAAATATAGCAAATTAAATGAAATACTTGAGGATATTACGCAATGCATTAAAAACGGATAAAGGGTGGACAATTGGAAATTGTATTTAAAAGATGAGTAGTTAGTGAGACAGTGACATATAAAAATACTTTAATTTCCAAAAGGATAAAACAAAATCAATGGGAGAAAGGCAATATCAAAAGAATGGAAGAACTGACCCAAAGACAGAATATTGGAAAAATGCAACCAATTTCAATCAGAAATAAAATAAAGTATGCCTAAGTACGTCATGAAAGCATCAGAGCACTAAAGAAAAAGGAAGGAAATTCTTGGAAGGCATTGGAGTGTCCTTGCTTTAACCATTGGGCTATAGGCCATGTAAAAGTCAAATTCTCAGGTTAAATATAAAAATATGTTTAATTACAGGGGCGCCTGGGTGGCTCAATGGGTTAAGCTTCCGACTTCAGCTCAGGTCATGATCTCACGGTTTGTGGGTTCCGACCCCGCGTCGGGCTCTGTGCTGACAGCTCAGAGCCTGGAGCCTGTTTCAGATTCTGTGTCTCCCTCTCTCTCTGCCCCTCCCCTGCTCATGCTGTCTCTGAAAAATAATAAAATATACGTTAAAAAATATTTTAAAAAGTATGTTTAATTACATATGAATTACAGAAAATAGGCGAAACATGCTGGTGTAGAGACTAAATTATAGAAGAATCTGAAATAAAAATGAAAGGAAGCTGGAAGAGCAATATTAATTTCACACAAAGCAGACCTTAATAAACATAATTAGGGACAAAGCACATTATTGCAGAATGATAAAAAGAAAAAGAATAACCAATATACCTGATTTTTAATATCCTACACCTATGAGAATGTAAAAAAATAACAATATGTAATAGAAATTTGACAAAGTTACCAAAAAAATCAACCAATGTACAAAGTAATTAGAAATTTTAACATCCCTCATTTATAACAATGCTTTCTTAAAAAATCATGACATAAGTGATAGATCCGAAAAGAAATACAGTAAAATCACAAATAAGATTGATGCAAGAGGGAGAGAGAGCGAGAGGGAGAAGCACCTCAAATTAGACAATATCTATAATTTTGAAATATCTGTAAATCTGAAGTATACAAAGAATATTTCCAATTACCAATAAAGGACACAGAAAAAGTCTTAACAAATACAAAGATATCTATCCATATACATACATTAAATTGGAGATTTATATTTTAAAACACCCCAAAGCTTCATACTTTAGAAAATAAAATACATACGCATTTAAATAATTCTTGGGTTAGGGGTGCCTCGGTGGCTCAGCCACTTAAGCAACCCACTTCAGTTCAGGTCATGATCTCATGGCTTGTGAATTCGATCCCGAGTCAGGATCTGTGCTGATAGCTCAGAGTTGGGAGCCTGTTTCGGATTCTGTGTCTCCCTCTCTCTCTAACCCCATCCCTCTCACTTGAGTTCTGTCTCCTTCTCCTTCTCAAAAATAAATAAACACACACACAAAAATAAATAAAATGTTGAGAATTGCATGATGAATATTTAATTCAGAGAATTAGAAAAAGAATAAAAGAATAAGCAAAAATATTAAAGTAACTGTGCCATCCATACAACACCTAGCAATTAATGAAATAGGAAACAGAATCCACAGAAAATATTTCTTTAAATCTGATTTTTTAAAAAGACAAATCCCATGGCTGAAACTCTGGTGTGATGAATCCAGAAGATATAAAGAAAACACACACACACAAATCAGGAATCAAAGTAATGTGGAATAACGGATTCAATTGCTTAAAAAAACAAAATGGTTATATAGATAACTTTCCAATGTATATAAAATAGACATTTTCAAAAAGGAAATGTTATTAAAACTCACTCAAAATGAAATATAAAACTTAACGAGCCATTTGTGAAATTAAAGCTATAGAGGCTGTGGATTAACATTTACCCTCCTCCCCACCCACCTCCCACGTGCAAAATAACACCAGACCCAGTTTTATAACCAAGTTCTATAAAATCTTAAAAGAACATGTAATCCCTGAGTTATATAAAGTGTTCCAGAGGACCAAAAAATGAGAGTTTCCAAATGCCACAGACAAAGCTACCATGGCTCTGATAGCAAAAGCAGGCAAGGCTAGGTGGAGAAAGACACATTGTAGACAGATCTCAATTAAGAAAATCAGTGCAAAATGTTAAATATGAGCATCCCAGCAGTCTCACTAAAATTATGAAAGTGAATAATAAGTCATCAATGAGCCAGACTTACCCAAGAATAGCCAGAATGGTATCATTAACATCAGATATAATATACATGAAATTCTTCGTATCATATTAACAGAGAAGAGGGGAAAGGTAATGTGATCATTTCTATAGAGGCTAAAATGATTCAAACGATTGCCAGTAAATGAAACTAAAACGACGTACCTGGAAAATAAAGATAGAAAATAGCTCCTTTATTTTTTAAAAAGTGAACTATAAAAAAAAAAAACTATCAAAATAACATCTAATGGTGAAATTTTAGAAGCAGTTCAGGCAGGCATGGAACAGAGAAGGATCAACACTATTACTACTTATGCACAGCACTACATTTGAAAGAAAGTAGAAGAGAATATAAGTAAGCAAAGAATAAATACATGCAAAGAAAAAATAAAACTGTTACAAAACTATCATTTATATGAGAATATGAGATTCAACGAACAACAGTGTTCCTATAACTAAGAAACATGCATATATATCACTGAAATGAGAATTCTATTAAACTCTGTTCCATTCCTGAGAGGGAAAGTTCTAACAAATATACGTTAGTTTTCAATAGGTACAATGATAGACTATGTCAGAGAGCATACATGTTAGAAATAGTTCTTGTGGATAGAAATATATGATTCAAAACATTTCTTTTCTCAAATCAAGCTCATTATTCCATCCAATTTTAAGGACTTCAAGTCCCTTTCTCGTAAGCTTAAGAAAATGGATCTAAGCTTCTTATGGAGGAAGAAAGCCCAAGGATGGCCAAAACAGAACTGAAGAACTAATATTTCTCCACTGTTTAGTTAAACTCATTATGCAAACAAAGTACGCCTTCTGAAGAAATAGCCAGGAAGCTTAGCGACGCATGCAAACTCATACACATTCAAATAACAAGTGAAATTGCAAGTCAACATAGTCAATAAATGGTGTTGGAAGTAATGTTTATCGATATTAAAAAGAAATACACCCAACTGCATGGTCTAAACAAAATGTAATCTACTAGGTTTAAAGATAGAAATGCAAAAGTAAAAACCAAAATAAAGTTCTAAAAAGAATTTTTATTTATTTTTATTTTTTATTTAAATTTTAGTTAACATACAGTGCAATATTGGTTTTAGGAGTAGAATTCAGTGATTCATCACAACATTCAACACCCAATGCTCATCACAAGTGCCCTCCTAAGTACCCATCACCCATCTAGCCCATCACCCACCCACCTCCCTCCATCAACCCCCATTCTGTTCTCTCTTGTTAAGAGTCTCCTATGGTTTGTTTCTCTCTCTTCTCTCCCCCGCCATTTCCCATTTGTTCATCTCTTTTGCTTCTTAAATTGCACATATGAGTGAAATCATATGGTATTTGTCTTTCTCTGACTGACTTATTTCGCTTAGCATAAAACATTCTAGCTCCATCCATGTCATTGCAAACAGCAAGATTTCATTCTTTTTGAGATGTTAAAAGAATATTTTAGATAGGATTGCCAATGGGGGGTAAGGGAAAAAAGACATTTTCTACGTGAAAAGAAACAAGTGCACTAAATTAAAAGATCATCCACAAATGTAAGATGATATTCTCAAGGCATTTAACTATAAAGGATTAGTACCCTGAATATATAGTTAGCAAATGTGCCAGAGTAAAAGAAATGGATAAAAATGGTCGAAGGTTATGAACAAGAAATACTTAGATTTAAAAGCTTAATAAGAAAAGGATATGCAAGTTTATTATTTACACAGGTAAACAGAGAAATATATGCTAAAATACCTCATAATGATCAAGTTGGACAAATCTGCACAAATCTGATAAGTCAAAGAATTGGCAACTCTTAGGAGCTCTTACCCTCTGACATCCTCCTGTGCGCAAGGACATTTCCCTCCCATGCTCATTGCATCATTGTTTGCAGTAAGAATATAGCACAACTTCTCTAACATTATGCAGAATAATTATATGTTTTTGAACATTGGAATGATAAGCAGTTGTATAAACACATTGCCTAAAAATACATGTCATAGTCTTTCAAATGAACAAGATAAAAGAAACCCATATAATAATGATTTGTCTAAATTAAAAAGAAACAAGTAGAAACAATGCTCTCTATTATTTCTGCATCATCCTATTTCTTATCCATAGAAAGCTCTATATTGAGATATATCTATGGTTAATATAAAATAATCCAGAAGTGTGATATAAAAGGAGAGTTATCTCATTGAGCTGAGAGGGAATAAGAAGGGACTTGTTATTTTGTGTGTTTTGGTTTGGTTTTACAGAGAGAGAGAGGATTAGTCAGGAAGAGGAGCAGAGAGAGAGAGACAATCTCAGTCACGTTCCATGCTCAGTACAGATCATGAGATGCTGGATCATGACTTGAGCCAAAAATCAAGATTTAGATCCTCACTGGACTGAGCCACCCACATGCCCCAGAAGGTTCTTGTTTTCATGAGCATTAACAGCTGCATTCAAAGAAAAGAGGGAGACCAAAAATAACAAGGACAAAATATTAACTAGCATGTGCTTGCCACTAATTCCTCTGCTTTTCAATATGCTTGAAATATTTTCTAGTTTAAAAAATTGATCAAAAGTTAAAATGGGGAGACGAACCACATATTTTATGAGTATACAAAATTACTGATAGCTTCTTACACTTTTGTGTACACAGTATTCTACATAATTCCCTTACCAAGAATAGATGTTTAATAAAAGTTAGCCGCACTCAGGACACCAGGCAAACAGAGAAGGGAGTATTCACAGCTTCTGGAAACAAACTGGATATACTACTGCTATGAATCTTTAGCCACATTAGTATGGGAGGGTTGATACCACAACTGCAAAGCATCTTGTATTTCTTGAGTGCCTGCCGTTAGCTAATAATGTGAAGCCAGCGTTGAAACCAATTCTCTACTTAGAAATTAATTTCTGAAAATATGCCCAACAAATAAGCTTAAGTAAAGCTCCGGGTGCCTCTGAGAGCACTGTCCAGTGTTTCCAGGAGTCTAGAACCTTACTCTATCAGCGTGGCCCTTAGATAGAGAGCATCAGCATCACCTTGGAGCTGGTTAGAAACGAAGAGTCACAGGCATCTTATCTGATAAACAATGTCAGAGAATGCATTTCAACAAGATCTCCAAGTGGTTTATATATGCATTCATATTGAAAAGGCACTGCTATAAAAAATATATTAATTGGGATAAATCTAGTTCCTTCTCTGAAGAAACACAAGAAGCATGTACTGAGCATCTCATCATTAAAGCTTCTCAATTGTCTTGTCCATTTTCTAAGAATACAAGTATAAGGAAAAGCAACACACCTTTAATAAAAACCACTTTCATAAAGGTCACTTGTGTCCGATTTAACTGAACACAGAAAATATAAATGAGCTTGAATCTTTCCACCTTCTTATTTTATGCCCAATTTAAATCAGAAGATGTCAAGTCAGTTAGCCAAGGCTATATATGCAATTAGACAACATTTTTTTTTCTGTCAAGCAAATCAACAGAAAGTATCCAACTCTTTCAGAAAGACAAAGGGCCCATGCATTGGGCTCTGAGGACAGATCTGGGTCCACATCCTGATTTGGCTCCTGGTTTGGACACAAAAATCTTTCTTTCTGTCCCATGGGAAACCTACCAAGCATCTGTAAGCCTTAGTTCCTCATCTGGAAAAGGAAAACACTGCTCACATTTCCAGAGGCTGCTAGACAAATGAGGACATGGAAGAGAAGCATTGTATTAATGTGAACTTCGTTATTGTCTGTCACCATCTTCCTGAAACCTAGGTTGAGGCAGAAATACTACAGTGTTCTATAGTTGGGTAATTCCCTTCCCAGGTAGGATAATCCCCTTCTATGCTGCTATTTTTCAAATCTCACCATCCTTTCACGGGTAAGATTTCCTGCCAAAGATAGTTGACTGAGGCCATTTTCTCTTCAACTTTGTACGAAAATGTAATGCTACAGCTTATTTTACTCTTTGCTTTTCAGTTTTCTATGAAGCTTTAAGTCTATAGTGTGTTGCCTCTGATCTCTATCATGAAAATTTTGTTACTAACAAAAGAACACAAATTTATCTGCGAAAACTGCATCCTATTCAGACAGCATAAAACGTTTACTCTTGAGTTTTGATGAAAATTTTGGAGAACTGAAACTTTTAATCCACATGCCTGGGACTGATTATCAAATTCGTGCACTACCCACTAAATTGAAATTCTGAAATTAAGGAGGGTCACCAGACAAATACAGGAATTATACCCTTGAGCAGCTCACCTGAAGCAGAAGTCACTGGAGTATGGGCTGACATGAGAGTGAGAAAATTCTGGAGGTTGATGATTTAGAGGAGGGCACAGACTCCCCTGTAATTTATCTCCAGGAATCTTATCATTTCTCATGGAGAAGAATCCAGGGGAAAAGAGAAGAAAAACAGAAAACAAAAACCAAAAACAAAACAAATAAAAAAACCTTAGTGTTCTAGCCAGGGTTGTGGATATGAGGAGAGAGTTAAAGAGAAGGTGAGGGACAGGAGATAATTTTGAAATAAATCCAAGGGATTATCCTACCTAAGGAAGAGAATTTCCCAACTATAGGACAAACCAGTGTTCCTGCCTGAACCAAGGTGTCAGGAAGAAGGTGACAGACAATAATGAAGTTCACAGACTAGGCACACAGAAACATTACAACAATGACCTTTAATCCTAAGATTAAAGAATATTTCTCCTACCTCCTACACCTTACAGTCTTCTCCATGGTAAACTGCATTACACCTGATACAAGGAGACAAAAGAAAATAATCTTTTTTTTCAAATTGAAAAGGAAGAAATTAACATGTCTTATTTTGTACATTCTGTGGTTTTCCACATAGAAAATACAAAGAAAAAGAAAACGAAAACATCAACAACTGATAACTGATGATAGTAAGATCATTGGATATAAGGTCAATATATAAAAGTCTATTGTTTTTCTATATATCAGAAATAAAATATAGTAATTTCAAATTAAAACACAATGTTCTATACCATAGCCCTGAAAAATGAAATATCCAAGTACAACTCTAATGAAATATCATGCTATATATTCAGAAACCCTGATGAAAGAAAACAAAGAAGATCTAAATATATGGAGAGATATTTCAAGTTCGGGATTTGGAAAACTCAATATTACAACATCAGTTCTTCGCTGATTGATATGTAGAGACATTACCATTCCCCCCCAAAAAAAAAAAAAATCCTAGCAAACTATTTTGTGGATATCAACAAACTTATACTTACATTTAAATGGGAATGCAAAAGATCTAAAATAGCCAATATAATATTGAATGAGGACAAAATTGGAGGATGGAATCTACCCAATTTCAAGACTTACTATAAAAGGACAGTAATCAAGACAAACTAGCATCAGAAAAGCTTATGCAAATATATAAATGGAACTGTGTAAAGGTCCTGTAATAGACTTCAAAAATATAATCAACTGATCATTGACAAACTTGCAAAAGAAATGTACTAAAGGAAGGATAGTCTCTTCATCAAATGATGCTGGAACCATTAGATGGCCATTTTTAAAAACAAAAACAAGTAGACACAGATTTTATAGCTATACAAAAATTAACTCAAAAGGGATCATAGATAGATGATAGATAGATGATAGATAGATAGATAGATAGATAGATAGATAGATAGATGATAGATAGATAGATGATAGATAGCACAACTGTAAAACTTCTCAAAGAAAACATTGAAGAAAATCTGGGTGACATTGGGCTTGGTGAGGAGTGTTTAGATACAACACCAAAAGCATGATCTATGAAAGAAAACAAATTGCACCTCATTATACTTAAAGCATTTGTTCTGCGAAAGACACTCTTAAAACAATGCAAAGTCAAGTCACAGGCTAGGAGATCATATTTTCAAACCACATATTTGTAAAGGACTTGTATTCCAAATATACAAATAAGGAAAATAAGAAATGTTAACTAGAAAATGGGCAATGGTTCTGAACAGATTTATCACCAAAGAAGGTGCACAGATTGTTCAAGAAGCACATGAAAGATGTTTGGCCTTATTTGTCTTCAAGGAATTGCACATTGAAACCATAATGAGATACCACTATGGACCTATTAGAATAGCTAAAGTCCAAAAAACTCACAATACCAAAATGCTAATGATGATGTAGAGTGACAGGATCTCTCATTCATGGCAAATGGGAATATAAAATAGGAAAGAGAAATCAAGAAACTGATCCCATTCACAATTGGACAAAAAAACCATAAAATACCTAGGAATAAACCTAACCAAGGATACAAGAGATCTGTATGATGAAAACTATAGAAAACTTATGAAGGAAATTGAAGAAGACACAAAGAAATGGAAAAACATTCCATGTTCATGGATAGGAATAATAAATGTAGTTAAAATGTCATTACTACCCAAAGCTATCTACACATTCAATGCAATTCCAATCAAAATTGCACCAGCATACTTCTCAAAGCTAGAGCAAACTATCCTAAAATTTGTATGGAACCACAAAAGACCCCGAATAGCCAAAGTAATACTGAAAAATAAAACCAAAACGGGAGGTATCACCATCCCAGACTTCAGCCTCTACTACAAAGCTGTCATCCTCAAGACAGTATGGTATTGGCACAAAAACAGACACATAGACCAATGGAACAGAATTGAGAACTCAGAAGTGGACCCAAAAGTATACAGCCAACTGATCTTTGACAAAGCAGGAAAGAATATCCAATGGAAAAAAGACAGCCTTTTTAACAGATGGTGTTGGGAGAACTGGACAGCAACATGCAGAAGAATGAAACTAGATCATTTTCTCACACCATGCACAAAAATCAACTCAAAATGGATAAAGGACCTGAACGTGAGACAGGAAACTATCAACACCCTAGAGGAGAAAGCAGGAAACAACCTCCTTGACCTCCACCGCAGCAACTTCTTACTTGACACATCCCCAAAAGCAAGGGAATCAAGAGCAAAAATAAACTGTTGGGACCTCATCAAGATTAAAAGCTTCTGCACAGCCAAGGAAACAACCCAGAAAATTAATAGGCAACCAACGGAATGGGAAAAGATAGTTGCAAATGACATATCAGATAAAGGGTTAATATCCAGAATCTATAAGGAACTCACCAAACTACACGCCCGAAAAACAAACAACCCAGTGAAGAAATGGGCAGAAGACATGAACAGACACTTCTCCAAAGAGGACATCCAGATGGCCAACAGACACATGAAACGATGCTCAGCATCCCTCCTCATCAGGGAAATACAAATCAAAACCACACTGAGATACCACCTCACGCCAGTCAGAGTGGCTAAAATGAGCAAATCAGAGAACTCTAGATGCTGGCGAGGATGTGGAGAAACGGGCACCCTCCTACACTGTTGGTGGGAATGTAAACTGGTACAGCCCCTCTGGAAAACAGTGTGGAGGTTCCTCAGGAAACTAACAATAGAACTCCCCTATGACCCAGCAATAGCACTGCTAGGAATTTACCCAAGGGATACAGAAATGCTGAGGCATAGGAGCACATGTACCCCAATGTTCATAGCAGCACTCTCCACAATAGCTAAAACATGGAAAGAGCCTAAGTGTCCATCAACAGATGAATGGATCAAGAAGATGTGGTTTATCTATACCATGGAATACTACATGGCAATGAGAAACAATGAAATCTGGCCATGTGTAGCAACATGGATGGACCTTGAGGGTGTTATGCTGAGCGAAATAAGTCAGGCAGAGAAGGACAAATATCATATGTTTGCACGTATAGGAGGATTAGGAGGAACTTGACGGAGGAACAAGGGGGAGAAGAAGGGGGGAAATGGTGGGGGAAAGGGAGAGAGGCAAACCATGAGAGACTCTTGAATGCTGACAACTGAGGACTGATGGATGTGGGGGGGAGGGGGGATGGGCAGGGAGGAGGACACTTCTGGGGATGAGCACTGGGTGTTATGTGGAAACTAATATGATAATAAACTACTTGTAAAAAAAATAAATAAAAATAAAAATTAAAATTAAAAAAAATAAAATTCAAGAATAAAATATCTAGATCATAAACAAATAATAATAAAATAAAATAGGATAGCCACTTTGGATGACAGTTTGGTAGGTTCCCACAGTTAAGCCTCGTCTTACCATTCAACACAAAAATTGTGTTCCAAAGTAGTTCCCCAATTAAATCCAAAGCTTATATCTGCAAAAACTTGGACATGAGTGTTTATAGTAGCTTTATTCATATTGCCCCAAATGAAGTAACCAAGATCGCCTGTAATAGGTGAGTGGATAGGCAATTTCTTATACATTTATATAATGAAGCATTATTCAATGATGAAAAGAAATGAACTATCAAACTATAAAAAGAAATAAAGGAGGGGCTCCTGGGTGGCTCAGTTGGTTAAGCCTCCAACTTTTGGTTTCGGCTCAGATCATGATCTCCCGGTTTGTGAGTTTGAGCCTCACATCGGGCTCCATGCTGACAATGCAGAATCTGCTTGGGGTTCTCTCCCTCTCTCTCCCTCTCCCTCTGCCTCTCCCGCATTCGCACTGGCTTTCTCTCTCTCAAAATAAACAAACAAACAAACAAAGACATAGAGGGAAGTTAAATGGATACTGTTAAGTTAAAAAGCCAGTATGAAAAAGCTGCTAATTATCTGATTCCAGTTACATTATGAAAAATATAAAACTATAGAAACAGTAAAATGACTGGTGGTTGCCAGGGTAGGGCATCAGTAAATAAGTGATAAGTAAAGTGCAGAGGATTTTTAAGGTATTAAAACTTTTCATATAAAGCTGTAATGATGGACACATGGCATTATGCATTTGTCAAACCTGTACAACTTTACGGCACAAACAGAATTTCAATGCGTGCAAATTTATTTTGAATTAAAAAAATTACTTAGGATGCCTGGAGTCTCAGGAAGGAATGCAGACTGTGGCAAAAAAAATTCAACTGTAGTATAAATACATGAAAAGTTGCCTTAAGGAAGTAGGAGGAAGGGACTACTGATGCGTGTAACTTTTCAAATGAGTAGCAGCTATAAGGCTAAAGGCTGAAGGGGTTGCCAAAAAGCACTGTTCTTATCCCATTAGGACAGGACTTAACAATTCTGGTACCACTATCAGTGTGCTCTGAAGTTGAACAATGAAGTCAAGAAATGAATGAATGGTGGATGAGTAGAGCCTGGTTCCTCACTATTGAGGTGGAAATATGCAGATAAGCAAGGGGGCTGAGGGTCTAGGATTATCCATATGGATCACTGAAGAAGTCAATATTAACATATCTCGTTAGATACAGAGACACAGATGGTCCCATGAAGAAAGATGTATAGACATGTGTACATGCATGGGTTAGTCTGTGAGCTGGGAATGCTGGAAAGAAAGGGTATCCTAGTAGCAAAGAATCCATCAGATCTTGGGTTCTAATGTTATTTCCCAATAACAAGTTCCAGGACTACTTAGAGAAATGACTATTCTAGGCCTGGAGCAGAATAAACAACGTGGTTCTGGAGTATTATGGAGGGCCAGAAATTAAGGAAGCATTAAAATAAAATATCCCATCGAAGAGGCACGCCATTTTCTTTTTTTCAGATATGTTTCTTATGTTGAGCCAGGCACAGTGCTAGCTTCTTGTATTGATTTTCTCTTTCAATCACAATGATCAGCAATGTCCAGGTATGCAAATTGGATAGTTCACTTGGATCATAATAAGGTACATCATAGGTCAAATGAGTTACAGAGCTAGGAATCAAACAAATATCTGTAGAACTCCCAATTTCCCTTTTTTGAAAATAAACTCGGAGGCTTCTATACTAAGAATATCCCATTCAGAATCATTAAGATGTCAGTGATAGTAGCAAAACCATGGGTCATTCATATGCTCAGGAAGGGTAATAAACTTTTTAAAGGTAAAATTAAATTTTTCTGTGACTCTGAGTTAAGGTATATTATCATTTTGGTAGATTCCACATTTGTGGCCATTCAACTGCCTTTTAGCAAATTTCATCATATAATAAATTATGTCATTGTATTAAAGTAGCAAACCAGTAACTGTTAGGTCATAATAAAGAAGTATCACAGACAACGGAAGAATCTGTTTCACTCATCCTCAGAGGCTATTGTCCCTAATTCGGTGTAGGGTTTGATACTAAAGATAGCAATGACAGCAATTAATAGCAGTCATGATCTCTGTAATACATGAGCTGCACCCACTGATGCCTCCTCATAGAGCATCAAGCAATTTTATTCACAAGTGAGTACTTGCTCATGCAAATTAATGGTAATTACAAAGTAAATCATAAAAGCATCCAAAATAAAAAATACCCTATACTCTTCAAACTATATCTAATACATGATCAATTGTTAGTTGATGATTTTCAAAATATTACAAAGTACTTTCTGATATAAAGCTTTTCTTAACTGTTTTAAATAATGTAGATTTATTTATTCCCAAATATCTTAAAGATAGTTAATATGGAACAGTGGAAATAACCACGAGACTTTCTTCCGCACAATTGGTGTATCAATAGGGACAGCTGTTCTTCTCTGGATTTATGCCACCTATACAAATTTAATTGCCTTTAAAAATAGTTTTAAGCATTGATGCTAGAAGCAAAACCAAAGTTGGCGGTGAGTGTGTTATGCAGATTTACTTGAGCGTTTTAGACACTGCCTGTCAACAACTCTCTTACATTTTCCACTTAAAAAATGATCTTCCGGATGATCATGTAAAGAACATATCTATCAATATTTAATTATTCTACCTCGAAACAGGATTTAGTGGCATTCACTTGAATTTCATTTTCAAAAACATAAAATTAAAGATCAATTAGTATGGAACTCTTATGAACCCTAATCAGCATTCCCAAAAGGAGTTTGGTGGTATTAATGTTTACACTTTGGGTCAGTGATGTAATTGTTTACAAGACCAGCAGGTTTTTTTCTCTTATTTTTATTTTAGATTCTAACATTACTGAGCTCTTTATGCATAGTGATATGACATGTAATTTTTTTTCTCTTTTTCTGTAGTGCAAAAACTTAAAAAAGACAAAAACAAATGGTCGAGTCCAGGTCTAAATAATGCTAGGAACAATGAACCTCATTTTGGTAATTTGAATGTTCTTATTCTCATCACCATTACTCTTTCAAGTTATTTTTTGTGAGTGTTTCCTATATTTAAAGAATCCTTATCCTCAGCCATTGCTTTTCTTTTTTTCCCTTTTCTTTCTTTTTCTCTTTTTCTCTTTCTTTCTTCTTTCTTTCTTTCTTTCTTTCTTTCTTTCTTTCTTTCTTTCTTTCTTTCTTTTAAATATGAGCATTTTCTTTTCCATAGTCGTTGAGTTCAGGTTTTGTGTGACTGTGCTCAGTTGTTAAAAGGGAATTGTCTTTGGCCATCAATCCATAATGCTTGGAATGTTTCCAGATGGCCACACTGATTTTAACTGTTCTGCTACACAATGTAGATTGTTTTAATGTTGGGCTGGGCTGTCATTGGGACACTTGCAGAGATAAAATAACTTTAAACCATTTGGCCTTCCTTATCTTTCCTTTCTCATTATTTTCAATCTCTACCACAGCACTCACAGGAGCACCCTACAGTTTAGAAAAAAAGAAAGAAAGAAAAACACACATACAAATACCTTATAGACTCATATTTCTCAGCAAGATTCTCTTTCCAAGAAATGTTATCTTTGTGATAAGTTTCCTTTTGTGCTTCTAAAAAAGTTTGAAATTTGATAAGAGTGAAAAAGAGCTTTTATGTGTATCTTTAAAACAAATAGTAGGTAAGCTATAATTTTTTTCTACAGTTGACCTAAGAACGCTAGGCCTAAAAATTAGAGGTGGGACACGGATTTAAATGCTTATAAATGTTTATCTACTATTTGAAAAGTAAGTGAACAAAAAACAAAACAATTTTTTTTTAAAATAAGCAGACAAAACTTTTGGAAAGATTGTACACCAGGAAAAATTTCTTTTTTCAATGGATACCTAAGTGTTCTTTACTTTGTGTCTATATTCATTAATCCACTTACACAAACAGATAGCTATTCCTTGCTATAATTTTTCTGTTAAATGTCCAGGTCAAATTATGAAAAGTAAAATGCTTGGAGAGAAAGAATCCATATATTAAGTTTGTAAGTAATCTGAACTTATAAAAACAGCATGGCCTCACCAAGGTTCTGGCCACACCTAATTACAACCCCTTTGTTCTTTAGTTTACATCTCTGTTTCAGTTAACTGCTAGACTGTTAAGAATTCTTATGGTAGATAACCATGCATTATTCACAAATGTAATTCCCATGTGACCCAGAACTGTTCTTCAGCCATAAGGAAAATGGAGGCATTCAATATTTAAAAAAAAATAATCCATTTTAATTCAGCTCTGGAACCAAATGATGAAGACAATGTACAAACGTAGACCTTTTGGTATTTCTATACAAAATACCAAGTCCTCAGACAAAATGGTGCTAGAATTGCAGACAGAAGAAGACTTAGATAGGTATCAGGACATGATAGTCAAACTGAAGACCAGAATTCAATGCTTCACACCAAAATATCTTAAAAACATTTGTACCAACTACGTTACAATAGAGGACATCTCCTTCTTTCATATTTCTGTAGAAGTTAAGGCAAAAACAGGTTAATATGTGAAAGAAATATTTGAAGGAACCAGGCCATCAAAAACATCAAGCTATCAAGGTTTCAAGTTTCTCAAAACCATGTAACGTCTTATAAATCAAAAACTAATTATAAGAAGAAAATTAGAAGATATAACAGTAGAGGTACTTGTGATTTATTTGGAATTTCTCCTTTGATTCAGATAAGAGTTTCTTTTGTAGATCAGATTAAGCATCACAAGATTAATGGCACACTTACACATGTACTTGAACTTTTTCAAGCTAGTTCCTTTGCAGACCTCATCCTAAAGCCTGGTCTGTGAATGGCCTATAACTGAATACAGTTACATAAACACTTAAGAAACGCAGATCCAAAATACTTTCTGTGTCGGTTCCTTTATCGTTTGTTCTTCCTCTTCACAAAATCCCAAGAGTTTTGGGTTCTCTTGTTATCCAGAAACCACAAATCTAGTCCCAAATTCATATCCTTAAAATTATATTATGTCTCCTTTTTCACCTACCCCCTGACAACTTTTCTTATTGGGCTTGGCTATTGATATCTGCTGAGTGATATTTTATAGTTTTCAAATCAATTCCTGTTCCAATTACCTGGCAAAATATTTCATTTTTTATTTGATCAATGATTCTATTTTGAGAACTAGAATTTGTGGGTCAAGAATTATTTTTCAGGTACCAAAATAATTCTTGAGCTAAAGATAATTTCAGAAGTTCGCCAGAAAGTTTCATGTAGAAAAGGGAAAAGATACAAAATACGTCACCAAACATTACCACGCTAATTTTTGTAGTGTAGCTCCAATTTGAACTTATCAAGTAGGCAGCATTATTTAGATGAAAAAGTGTGGTATGGGGCTATAGGTAGAAATTTTCACTTATAACTCCACTAGAGATGTAAGAAAGAGAACTTGCAGACCAGAGTTGGGAAGTAGAAACATTAAAAAAAATTTAATTAAGATGCAATCAGTTCATTTCCATCTAACATAGCAGGCTACATTAGAAATAACTTACTCTATTTTCAGGTTTTTTGAGGAACTTCCATGCTTTTCTCCAGAGTGGCTGTACCAGTTTGCATTCCCACTAGCAGTGCAAGAGAGTTCCCCTTTCTCCATATCTTCACCAACACCTGGTGTTTCTTGTGCTGTTAATTTTACCATTCTGACAGGTGTGAGGTGGTATCACATTGTGGTTTTGATTTGAAATTCCCTAATGATGAGTGATGTTAAGCATCTTTTCATGTGACTATTAGTCACCTGGATGTCTTTTTTGGAAAAGCGTCTATTCATGTCTTATCCAGCAATTGCACTATTAAGTATTTACCCAAAAATACAAAAATACAGATTCAAAGGGGGACATGCGCTCCAGTGTTTAAAGCAGCATTATCAGCAATAGCCAAACTGTAGCAAACTATAGAGGAAACCCAAATGTCCATTGACTGATGAATGGACAAAGATGTCGAATACACACACACGCGTGCACACACACACACACACACACACACACACACAATGGAGTATTACTCAGCTATCAAAAAATGGAATTTTGCCATTTGCAACAATGTGGATGGAACTAGAATGTATTACGCTAAGTAAAATAAGTCAATTAGGGGGTGCCTGGTTGGCTCAGTCGATTAAGCGTCTGACTTCCGCTCAGGTCATGATCTCACAATTTGTGGGTTTGAGCCCCAGATCTGGCTCTGTGCTGACAGCTATCTCAGAGCCTGGAAGCTACTTCAGATTCTGTGTCTTCCTCTCTCTCTGACCCTCCCCTGTTCACGCTGTCCCTCTCTCTCTCAGAAATTAAAAAAAATAACAACAACAGTAAAATAAGTCAATCGGGAGAAGCAAATATCATATGATTTCACTCATCTGTGGAATTTAAGAAATAAAACACATGAACATATATGAAGTGGGGGAGGGGAAGAGAAAAGAGGAGGAACAAAACCCTTTTGTTAGTGCTGCTCTAGGAAACCATATATATATTATCATATATCATACATATGATATATATAACTTCTTGTATTTTAAACCAAACATTTATTTAGAATTTGCTCTGTATCTAACATTCTACTAATTACAGATAATGCAAAGACGATGGTTATTTGGGATTGGAAAAGTGGGATGAGGTAGATGACGGACTGCAAATGGTTTTGGGGGACAAAAGTTCCTAAAATTAGATTGCACTGATTATGCAATCATAGGAATATACAAAGAACGTGACTCAAATGCTGTGTATGAGTTTTATTTTAATAAAGCTGTTAAAAAAGTAAAACAGACTCTGGTTTCAAGCAAATCACAGTGAGGTTGAGGACAGAGATAGGTAACTACAAGAATTTGTATTTAATTGAAGCCTGATGCCGGGTGGTCACACGGGAGTGTTTCTCACTGGGCTGAAGGTGAGGCAAGTGAGGGGTCAGAAGTCAGAAAGGGTTCTCAAAGAAGATGTCAATAGGGCCACTCACTAGAATGAAGAAAGGACAAAGAGGTAAGAGGATGTCATTCCAGTTAGGGGAGGACATCCTAACACAGACAGGTTCATGTCCAAAGGTCTTAAGCATGAAGAAACCAAATCAACATATGCCAATCACTACGGAAGTGAAGGAGGAAAATGAAACCTATAACAGTGAGAAATATAAGTGGCCAAACCTGAGTTGGCATTTCTGGATATTTAATTTTATTTCAGAGCATAACGTGTCTTCTACTATTCACAATCTTGCCTATATTCATGTCTCTGAGCATATAAGTGAGATAAACTCAATGAAAAAATATTGCTTTCAAAACATTATTTTAAAACTACCATATTTAGAGTCATATAAAATTTATCTGAATATACTATTTTTCTCAGGGCCCTTATGAAACATACAACAAGCTGTTTTTCAAAGACATTCTCTAAGCACATTCTGAAAAGATCGGTAAGCACTGCTTGCCTGCAGGCTTGGATTGAACTTGAAAGTTATGCTACCTTAAGGCTAACCTTTTTGTTTGGAAGAGCCAGTGAGGTAGCTCACCGTGTAAGTGAACACTCCCACTTCAATCAGTGCTAAACCTTTACTACAAATATTCATCTACGTATGTGGGCTGGGTACAGAAGTGTGGTCTGTGCTTAAAATTCATTACAATTTTGAGTGAAAAAGTGAAATATGGAAAAAGAGTATAAAAATCACATGTTAAATATCTGTTGTTTATTTAAAATGTATATGAGAGAGACCATAGTACAGAAATAAAGAACACACACTTGAGAGTCAGACTAATTTGATTTTGAAGGCCTAGTTCTTGCTGGGGGCATTTGAACAAACTCCTTTATCTTTCTCTGCCTGTTTGTTTGTTTTTTTTTTTCCTAAATGATGATATCAAAAAATGTAGCCATAGTATGGTAATGAGAATTTAATAAGATGATGCAAAGTGCTTGCTAAGTGGAGTAAAATTTTATTTCAGGCGAAGCAAATAGTTTTCTGATATGATTTTTATTTATCAATTATTTTGATTATTGGGAAGTTATAGAGTAAGCAAAGTTACTAAATGACAGGAGCGGGTTTTTTGTTCACTTTTCGTTTCGCTTCTAATAAGTATATGATAGTAGAGAGGTTGAGAATGTTTCTTGGGATCAGATTGAAGGAGCTTGAATATTAGCTTCACTACATACCAGGTCTGTATGGAACATTTTATTTAAACTCCCCGTATTACACTTTTATTACCTGTAAAATGGGTAAATATTTAACTACAGTTGTTGTAGACACTGAAAACCACACCAAATGTAGTATGGAAAAGCAGGCAGTAGTCATATGTTGTTAAAAATGTGAGTTATTCACAACACGCCTGCACCACAGTATCATGGTCTACAAGAAGCCCACATGCATGACCACCAGCAGAGGCATGAAAAGTAGAAACACACCTGCAGTGATTCCAGATCCAGGTTGCCCTTTCGAACACAAGCTTTCAAACATCCACTCTAGTTAAGTTCAAGAAGAAAAACGCACAGTTTAAAAGGTTAACAAAGTGTGGAATGTATTTCTAAAAATTCCAGAACATAAAATCCCATGATTAATTCCAATTAAGGAATCCATGGATTTGTTTGGTGGCCTAATACGCACAATTGGAGAAGACATGATTAATTGGGAGATAAACAAGAGGAAAGTATTCAGGGACACCTGGGTGGCTCCATTGTTTGAGCATCTGACTCTTGATTTCAGCTCAGCTCAGGATCCCGAGGTCTTGGGATCCAGCTCTCCCTTGGGCTCTGAGCTGAGAATGCAGAGCCTGCTTGGGATTCTCTCTCTCCCTTTCCCTCTGCCCCCCCCCCGCTCGCTCTCTAAATAAATAAATAAATAAATAAATAAATAAATAAATAAATAAAAGTTTTAAGATGACAATAAGATATCACGTGGCTTAAGAAAAGGACATAAGTATCAACAAATATTAGACTCTTTAATCTGTCACTGTAGTATAATAACATCCCCTAATCTGTACAAATCATAGAAGTACAGCTGAATAAACAATCACAGGGTGAACTGACCATACAAAGACCAATGTATTCAAAAACTAGAAGATTATAAGAAATTTAACAGGTCTGTAGGGTAAATCATATATTCTAAAACTTAGATCTACCTTCTCTAGTGGTATTTATATTAATATTAGTAATATTAATATATCATGTGTAATTTTGTTTTGCTATTTTTAAATTTTATGTGTATTCAGTATGTTATATTTTATTTTAGGTCGACACATTTTACTAAACATTGACTTTTCAGCATCAGTTATGTTGTTGTAGGTAGTAGTAACTCATTCATTTCTAAAGGATAGCATTCCTTTTTATGAACATGCCACCAATGATCTATTTCAGTGTTGATGGACATTTGCATCTTTATTAGGTGTTGTAATTGTGGAGGCCAAATTTTTAGGTATTTCTCATTGAATCAATTACATTTCAAGGAAACCCAAATGTACACAGATATATGATGGAAAGTATTTCAGTAGATATTAATGCAAAAATATAGATATACTCCCATAGCTCTAACTTTGACCCATTAGTTTTACCCCCAAGTGTATACAATACTATACAAGTAAATTACAGAAATAATAATTAAATAATGAAAAACTTTGGTGGGAACTTTCTCATCTCAAATATACTGATTTCTGTGCTTGATCAGAAAATTCGGAGGACATTTCCAAAATATCAAACACTTCGATTGCCTGGTTTAGTCAGGTGGGGACAACGTAGTGGAGATATTAGCCATATCCACCTCTGTTGATTCAACTTTGTTCATCATCTAAGAGGTGTATGCAGGTGGACAGTGGGAACTATAGTATACTGAGGGGTTATCCTGTCCTGAGGTAGTGAAGGGAGAAAAAGTGTCAACTCTTTCACCAAAAATCACAAGATAACATGTTTAGTATCTGTCTTAGGTAAAGTTTCCAAATGCTTACTATAGGTATAACTGTAAAATTTGACAACATAAAGTGACCTAAGACTTCTATAAATGAACCATACAAAGTAGTATCTAAAGAGTTAAATTACAAAGTGTACACACAATATGGAGAGTACTAGAAAGTTTAAGGATGACAATACACTATGTAGACAGTTCTAACTACTGTTTTCTCTGTGTCATGACTCTTGGCATACTGCTACTTAGGTCTATCAAGTTTATACACCCTTAAACTGCCCTCCAGCGATCACTGTAAGCCTGCTAACTCTACATTTCACGTATCCCTTCCCACAAGCCAGAGTTAACACTGTAAAGACAGTAATAACTCAAATACTAAAATTGCTTCTGTTTTACTTAAAAAGGAAAACATTTTATTATTTTGTGTCTATTTTTTAATATTTTAAATATTTGTTTTTGAGGTAGAGAGAGACAGAGTGTGAGTGAAGGAGGGGCGGAGAGAGACACAGACACAGAATTCCAAGCAGGCTTCAGGCTCTGAGCTCTCAGCCCAGAGCCTGATGCAGGGCTTGAACCAATGGACCACAAGATCATGACCTGAGCTGAAGGTGGACACTCAACTGACTGAGCCACCCAGGCGCCTCCTATTATTTTATATATCTTTCAGCACAGTTGCCCTTCACGGTCCTTTATAATTCTAAAGTGAAGTAGTCGGGTGAGTCCTTCACCCAAGAAATTTCATGAGAACAGATGTCATATTTGTGTTTTATTCATCATGATATATACCAATCCTAGTATCTTGTCTAGGCTTATATTAGATAATCAATATGTGTTGAATGAAAGAACAGACATCTTCTTGGCATATCCAAACAAATTATAGATGTACTTAGTCAAGAGTAATTGGTATTTGCTGAGTGTTATACTGTAGTAAGGAATATTTCAAAATTTCAGTGGCTTTGAAAAAAAGAATTTATTTATTACTCAACCTTCATGTCTCGTGCAGGTTGGCTGAATGAATCTGCTATAGATCTCTGCTAACGGAGGGTCCACCATTTTATTATGTGTCTCCATGCAGGTTTTCAGGGTTTG
The DNA here is from genome assembly GCF_003009895.1 of Hyaena hyaena. Taxonomy (NCBI): domain Eukaryota; kingdom Metazoa; phylum Chordata; class Mammalia; order Carnivora; family Hyaenidae; genus Hyaena; species Hyaena hyaena. The sequence goes on from NW_024080654.1 coordinate 159,752, forward strand.
CCAGAACAAAGGAAATGATCATGAAGACTAACACACCAGCCCTGAAATGCCTCCACCTTGAAGTGACCTGTTTTATAATATTCAATTATATTAACTTCAGGAAGGTGGGAAAATCTAATCCTCCCCAAAGCTCAGAAGGAAAGGAGACCCAGAAATAGTGATGGGCTGCACTAACATCTATCTCACCAAGAGACAACAAATACCATATGTGCTTGAGAGATATTTTATTGAGGAACTTCTAATACATACCTGCATACTATAATTAACTTTAACAGCAGTATCCCTGGGGGATATGAAGGGATATACGGGATATTATGGGGTGGGCACACATACACAAGTACCTATCCACCTAGGCACCCAAATGCCTATACCCCCACCACACTAACACAGTTTTATTGAAAAGAGTTCAAAGACCTAGATTAGAATCCTAGCTGTCATCTACTGAATACATCTGGAGACATAAATGAACCTTTAAAGCCTTATTCCTAACCATGAATTGAACCACGAAGAACTAAGGAGCCAAGTATCTTTAGTACTGGAATCTGTATTTGAATTTTGATTTTGATACTTAATTCCTGAATGACTGTCAGAGACTTATATAAACATCTGAGCCTCAATATCCTTACCTTTATTTATTATTTTTAAAAATGTTTTATTTATTTCTGAGAGAGAGAGAGAGAGAGCAGGGTAGGGTCAGAGAGAGAGAGGGAGACACAGAATAAGAAACAGGCTCCAGACTCTGAGCTAGCTGTCAGTTGTCACAGAGCCCAACGTGGGGCTCGAACCCACGAACCGTGAGATCATGACCTGAGCCAAAGTCAGCCACTTAACTGACTGAGCCACCCAGGCGCCCCAATATATACTTACCTTTAAAATAGAGATACAGTTTATGGTTGAATGATTGCTCTAAGTATCAAATAAGAAGCAATGTGCTTCACAAGGTGTCCTTAAAATGTAAGTTATTACCAAGTATTAAGAATTATGTTTACTTCACACTGTTGTGCTTTGATCTTGGACTTTCAGCCTCTGGAACTGTGGGAAATAAATTTCTATTATTTATATAAGTCACAGAGTCTATGGCAGTTTGATATAGCGGCCCAAATAGATTAATAGGCACACTAATATAATCTACTACCAATAAATTCGCATTATTTTAACTCTCAAAACACTAAGTAATAAATTTGACATAGATGTTAAAACAATGATCCTTTTTATAAACCGTTAATTCAAAGAATTATTGTGTATCATGTTAAAAAGCATTAGTTTCTTTGTCATAGTCATCATGCACCCCACACTGTGCCTGAGACATAATAGAACTGAATGTGTGCATTGGACTCAGAAGACAATAAGACCAAACCCCAGTAACTCCACCCAAATACCTAAAACAGGGCAAGCACGTCATTTAAAGAGAGAAGCCCTCAGTTGTCTTCTATTACATTATAAATAATAATATCTGATCGACAGAGCTGCCCTGAAAATCAGTAGGGGTGCCTGGGTGGCTCAGTCAGTTAAGCGTCTGACTTCTCTGTCACTGTCTCTCTCTCTCTCAGAAATAAATAAAACATATTTTTTAAAAAGAAAGAAAATTAATAAATATGTGCCTAAAAATAGCAATTCTCTTTCCCAAAAAGTGGATTAAGTTACAACTTAACCTCCCACTCACCAAACCTCCCGCTGAGAAGAACAAGAAAAAATTGAGGAAATAGATTGTTGAAGAACTAGTTGGAGTCATTAAAGACCTACCAAGGTTAGTAGGACTCAAGAAGCCAAGACCCAGAGATCGGGGGACCTCGCCACGGTGTGACTCAGCACAGTTCTCCTCAGGTTGTGTGCCAAGTCCTATAGGTCAGAGCAGAGAGGTGTGAGGTCAAGCAAAAAACACATTCCTGAAGATGGACACTGTGGGCACAGACGCTACAAAGTTGACCCCAATGGAATGATTCTTCAAGCAAATTGGCAAGTTGGAGATAAGAAAGATGATCTGTTCTTACATATGTCTAGTAATAGTTTCATTTGATTTTTGTTGGGGAGAAAAGTATAATTAAGTAACCAAATTGAGACAGAGGAAAACTATGCCTTGAATAAACATCAGATGCTTCCACAATGTACTTTCTTTGGCTTATCTTTTGAGAATCCACTTCTTTTTTTTTACAAATAGTTTATTGTCAAATTAGTTTCCACATAACACTCAGTGCTCATCCCCACAAGTGCCCTCCTCCATGCCCATCTCCCCCTCCCCCCCACATCCATCAGTCCTCAGTTTGTTTCTCAGCATTCAAGAGTCTCTCATGGTTTGCCTCTCTCCCTTTCCCCCACCATTTCCGCCCTTCTTCTCCCCCTTGTTCCTCCGTCAAGTTCCTCCTAATCCTCCTATACGTGCAAACATATGATATTTGTCCTTCTCTGCCTGACTTATTTCGCTCAGCATAACACCCTCAAGGTCCATCCATGTTGCTACACATGGCCAGATTTCATTGTTTCTCATTGCCATGTAGTATTCCATGGTATAGATAAACCACATCTTCTTGATCCATTCATCTGTTGATGGACACTTAGGCTCTTTCCATGTTTTAGCTATTGTGGAGAGTGCTGCTATGAACATTGGGGTACATGTGCTCCTATGCCTCAGCATTTCTGTATCCCTTGGGTAAATTCCTAGCAGTGCTATTGCTGGGTCATAGGGGAGTTCTATTGTTAGTTTCCTGAGGAACCTCCACACTGTTTTCCAGAGGGGCTGTACCAGTTTACATTCCCACCAACAGTGTAGGAGGGTGCCCGTTTCTCCACATCCTCGCCAGCATCTAGAGTTCTCTGATTTGCTCATTTTAGCCACTCTGACTGGCGTGAGGTGGTATCTCAGTGTGGTTTTGATTTGTATTTCCCTGATGAGGAGGGATGCTGAGCATCGTTTCATGTGTCTGTTGGCCATCTGGATGTCCTCTTTGGAGAAGTGTCTGTTCATGTCTTCTGCCCATTTCTTCACTGGGTTGTTTGTTTTTCGGGCGTGTAGTTTGGTGAGTTCCTTATAGATTCTGGATATTAACCCTTTATCTGATATGTCATTTGCAACTATCTTTTCCCATTCCGTTGGTTGCCTATTAATTTTCTGGGTTGTTTCCTTGGCTGTGCAGAAGCTTTTAATCTTGATGAGGTCCCAACAGTTTATTTTTGCTCTTGATTCCCTTGCTTTTGGGGATGTGTCAAGTAAGAAGTTGCTGCGGTGGAGGTCAAGGAGGTTGTTTCCTGCTTTCTCCTCTAGGGTGTTGATAGTTTCCTGTCTCACGTTCAGGTCCTTTATCCATTTTGAGTTGATTTTTGTGCATGGTGTGAGAAAATGATCTAGTTTCATTCTTCTGCATGTTGCTGTCCAGTTCTCCCAACACCATCTGTTAAAAAGGCTGTCTTTTTTCCATTGGATATTCTTTCCTGCTTTGTCAAAGATCAGTTGGCTGTATACTTTTGGGTCCACTTCTGAGTTCTCTATTCTGTTCCATTGGTCTATGTGTCTGTAAAGAATCCACTTCTTTTGAAGCTTTGAGCTCTGAAGAATGGTGTTCGTATTTTGAAAAAAAAAAAAAAGGAACAGGGTGAGATGAGTCTGTATGTCACCCTTCACATGTCTATGTGGGACCCTAATACCTCAATTCTATATATGTTATTCGGAATTTCTGAAAAAAATTCAGAGATGGGTGTAATTTGCTATGATGAATGAAAAACAGTTTTGATTGTCAGAGCAGAGGAGGTAAGAGAATATTTGTCAGAAACATCTCCAGTTAATTGTGAAAATAGATACCTGAGGAACATCACAGAAACATGTTAATAAGAAAGACAAACTATAAGGAGATTAATTCCTAACAGATGGCTACATGGAGGCTTAGAGAAGAGGTTCCAAGGGCAGGAGTAACTTCCTGACTGTTGTAGGAATCTATTAGAAACATACATGGCGACTATAAATGATAATGGTAAAAAATAGTATTACAAGGAGAAACAAGCTTTGAGGTATAGAAATTAGGCAAAACTTTCTCAAGGAATTCTGCTTATTCTTTTCACATCACTCCATTCTGTTTTCTAGTCAATGTGTCTGGCAGGCTTGTGGATGCTTCGAAGATCTAAGGGGCTGTCTATGAATATGCAGGGCTCTGCCTCAGTGACCATTATTGTGGTGTCACTGAAATACAGATAGGAAGGAAGGAGCATAGGACAGATTTCTGTAAGCCCTGAGTTACTGCTTAGTCTTGCCATTTCTTTGGAAGTATGCTAATTTCTGGCAAGACTGGAGGTGAAAATAATAATAAAATAAAATAAAATAAAATAAAATAAAGCGCATTGAAAGCAACCCCATTCCCCATGGGTGCCATGTGACTGAGAATACAAGCCTCAGTGCTGAATCACACTCTCTTCCCTGCAATTCAGAGACCCAACAGACATACCACTCAAGATGGTGCTGGGTATTTGAAAGATAGTAATCACTACTGGTCTGTTAAGAATACCAAGAAATATCTGAGCCCAGGAGAACTGTGAAAGATATAGTTGGTGACAAATTTGAGGAAAACTTCATTTTTAAAAACATGAAAATAGTTGGCCTATTATTCAAAGGGGCTCTGTACAGGAAAGCTTACGTATATAAAAGAGACAAAAAGGGGCTAAAGAGACAAAAGGGGTTTCCTGGGTGGCTCAGTCAGTTAAGACTCCAACTCTTGGTTTCATCTCAGGTCATGAGCTCATGGTTTGTATGATCAAGCCCTGTGTTGGGCTCTGCACCAACAGTGTGGAGCCTGATTGGGATTCTCTCTCTCCCTCTCTCTGACCCTTCTTGTTTCCCTCTCTCTGTCTCTCTCTCTCTCTCTCTCTCTCTCTCTCTCAAAATAAATAAATAAATAAACATTAAAGAGAGAGAGACAGAGAGAGAGAGACAAAGCATTTGGACAAACTACTCCATGGGGTGCCTGGGTGGCTCAATTGGTTAAGTGTCAGACTTCAGCTCAAGTCATGATCTCATGGTCCATGAGTTGGAGCCCTATAACAGGTTCTGTGCTGACAGCTCAGAGCCTGGAGCCTGCTTCAAATTCTGTGTCTCCTTCTCTCTCTGCCCCTCCCTCGCTCACACTGTGTCTCTCTCAAAAATAAATAAACAATATTATTTTTTTTTAGCTTTTTTAGTGTTTTATTTATTTCTGAGAGAGAGAAAGACAGCGTGAACAGAGCTGGCTGTCAGCTCTGAGCTGGTTCAGCACAGAGTCCCACGCGGGGCTAGAGCCCATGAACCATGAGTTCATGACCTGAGCCAAAGTTGGACGCTTAACCGACTGAGCCACCCAGGCGGCCCCATTATTCTTTTTTTTTTTTTTTAAAGGACAAGCTACTCCATATATGCTTACACACGCATGTGGACATCGGCATACTCCATAAGAATGATAAAATGAAATATGACAAATAATAATGGAGTTTTTTAAACAACAAATCTAAAGTCTATTTTGTATTTTCTTTTAATTTTTAAAAATCTTTATTTATTTTTGAGAGAGAGAAAGAGTGGGAGCAGGGGAGGGGCAGAGAGAGAGGGAGACACCGAATCCAAAACAGGCTCCAGGCTCCAACCTATCAGCACAGAGCCCTACATAGGGCTCGAACTCATGAACCATGAGATAATGACCTGAGCCAAAGTCGGACGCTTAACCAACTGAGCCACCCAAGTTCCTTAATTTCGTATTTAAAAGACTTAATGATGAAACTAAAATATTTAACTAGTACATCAGTCATTATAAGAGACATTGTATAAAAAAGTAAAAAAATAGAAATTAAAAAATAAAAGAATGCACCAACCATCAGAACAATATTATTGTAATTCAGTCTCTAAGAAGAAAAGAGGAATGGGGTAAAATCATTTAAGCTAATAAGAGGAAACCATTTCTCAACCACATGAATCCATTCCACAAAGATAATATTGTCCTCATGAAAAATGTCTTAGAAAGATTAATAATAACAAGTGGCCAATCCTACTCTCGGTTGTCTACTCAAAGTTGGTACAGGTAATTGAAAATCAAATGCAACTGCTTTATGCTGTTGTATTTCGGGGATGTACAAATGGCAATTTTCCTCAATAGACACATCCTTGTCACAGATGGAGTTTACTCAGGTCTTCCGAACTTGTGCAAGTCAGCTTTATAACTGTCATTTCCATTGAACAATAAAACGCTGTGTGCACATACAATTTTGTGGTTTGATGGATCCTGTAACACCAGTTCATCATGCAGAGTTAAGATGCATAGTCGTTTGGTCACATGTGTCATGGGGTCAGACACTCAGTCTTAGGGTCTGCTTCTGAAATGGGGAATAATTATCATCAAAAAGAGCCAGTATGGTGTTTCTCCTACAAGGAGATATTTAGAGGCTCTGTAGAGCTCTGTATCTGCCATTGACACTTGTGTTTCATAAAATCTAAGGAGCAGGGCCCCTTCTATTACATTCTGGAACTGTTAGAGAATTTTACTTGATCCAGACTCCATTTAAACATGTCAGCTTAATAGGTTTTGGGCAATGGATCAGAGCAACCTACAGAAATATGATGTCTCTTTCTTTATGGTAGGCAGTGCAGGGTACATAAAATTGTCTCTCAGGATATTCTTTTTTTTTTTTTTTTTTTTTTTTAAAATAGTTTATTGTCAAATTGGTTTCCATATAACACCCAGTGCTCATCCCCACAAGTGCCCTCCTCCATGCCCATCTCCCCCTCCCCCCCACATCCATCAGTCCTCAGTTTGTTTCTCAGCATTCAAGAGTCTCTTATGGTTTGCCTCTCTCCCTTTCCCCCACCATTTCCCCCCTTCTTCTCTCCCATGGTCCTCCGTTAAGTTCCTCCTAATCCTCCTATACGTGCAAACATATGATATTTGTCCTTCTCTGCCTGACTTATTTCGCTCAGCATAACACCCTCAAGGTCCATCCATGTTGCTACACATGGCCAGATTTCATTCTTTCTCATTGCCATGTAGTATTCCATGGTATAGATAAACCACACCTTCTTGATTCATTCATCTGTTGATGGACACGTAGGCTCTTTCCATGTTTTAGCTATTGTTGAAAGTGCTGCTATGAACATTGGGGTACATGTGCTCCTATGCCTCAGCATTTCTGTATCCCTTGGGAAAATTCCTAGCAGTGCTATTGCTGGGTCATAGGGGAGTTCTATTATTAGTTTCCTGAGGAATCTCCACACTGTTTTCCAGTCTCTCAGGATATTCTTAAATTCCCCAGATCACTGGAGTTGTCGGAGCCTCTCCCACTTGTCAAGTGCTGGACTTATATGGGATTTATATCTTTCCTCTGTCATATCCTATGTCATTTGCTGCCTCCCACTTCCCAGATGCAATTAGCGCAATACCATCAAGGAATGGACAGAGTGGTGTTCAATGTGCTGTTAAGATGATAGCAGTACTTGAAATCTACATTATTCCAACGTAGATTAGAAACTATCTAACTCAAAGAGAACTGACATCATCCCAATGTAAGAAAGGGTAGTGAGACTGCTGTCCATAGATCATGAGGCAAAATGATCTGAGAATCTTTGTTGAAAAGAAAGCATGGGGCTAGGTCAACTTTCGCATGCCAGATACCATAGGCTGTCTTCATTTGGTCCAGTAGAAATAAAACACCTGCAATCCCAGCTGGAATTAATATCATCACCCAGTTATAATTTCAATAAGCTTGGTCATTCTGCAAGGTCCACCTGGCTTTTTCACCAAACACATCATATAAAGACATCTAAGGAAACACTCTGAATGCTTTAGGGCATCAATGATGCCACCAAGTTGTTCTGTGTCCTCATGGGTGCAATAATGCTTTTGGTTGGTTACTATGAGAGGTGAAAAGTGAAAGGAGACAGTTTCAGGCCTTCTACTTGACCCATCCCAACATGACAGACAGCTCTTCCCAGGTGTGGTAATCCACATGGAGGTTCTATGTGTTATCTAGTATATCTGCACTCACTATTCAATTCTAAAATTGCAACAATAGTAGCAGGATGGGCTTGGGGTTCAATTGGACCCCTCAGAGACAGACTTGGGCCAAGACACCATTTTTCACTCGACTTCCACAAATTTCTACCTTGAGAAATGGATCTTGGTGGAATCTCAGAAGATTAGTATAAACAGAGAAAGTATAAACTTGTGTGGTACAGGTAAATGCCTACAGATACCTTTAGGGAAAGACTTGCAGGAAGATTCTAAGATATAGAAGTGGGCTGTGATGGGTTCTTCCTCAAGTAACCTAACTTGCTATCACTGGAGGGGCATCAAGTCTGTGAATTGACTTGGTTTGGAAAGTGAGCAAGAGGCAATCAATCCCCATTAATGCAACTCAAGTCAATTTCAATGCAACAGACTCTGGATTATTCAATTAAATATGTCAGATGGGACTGACTAAAGGGACTACCTACCTATGTCACCCCTAGAGATTTATGATGAATTAGCCACAGCCACAGACACCTGAAGCTTATCATGGTAATTAGGCACACTTTATCTGACAGTGACATGTAATGCCCTGGCCATGACTGCTTTGCATTTGTTTTTGTTATAAGAATAGGTTTTATGCAGCAAAAGTCAACTAAAAACAAACAACTTCCCCCAGTAGCAGGGAGAAAGTATTAAATAACTGATAAAGTTAATTATTTTTTTATCTTCTTAGAATTGTGATGTTGGTTTTAAAACATTTTTCATTTGCTGTGGTTGTTTTTATCATTCTAAATCAATAATCATTTTTCCACTTTTTTTGTGTTTATAACATCACACTTTTGACTTAAAGAAGGACTTCAAAACTGTGTAAGCCACCTAGCCCACAAAACTGCGCAACCCCTGAATCTATCTTGACCAACATCGCCCAAGGCCATCTATGACCCTTGGAGGAGAGGCGTTATTTCATTTCTTCAAGCCCTGGTGCAAGAGGTATTGTCCAGCCTTGCCAGGGATATGGTGAAGAAATGGGAGGTGTAGCTGAACAGGTTGTACAAAATGAGTCCACGCCAACATGCCTTTCTGCTGAAGTTTTTTGATTCCTTTAGTACAGGGACAAGAAAAGTTTTGGTAAAGCATCAGATAGTAAGTATTTTGTTGTAGCCCATAAGGTCTCTGTTGCCATTTTTGTGCAAAAGCATTCACAGGCAATGCATCACATGGGTGTGACTGTGTTCCAGTAACACTTTATTCATGAGAACAAGCTGGTGAGCCAAACCTGACCCAGGGGCCAACCTGTGAGACATAGCGTCGCCCACAGTTCTGGCAATTAAATCCCATGGACTGAGATGAATCCAGATTAATTAGCTAATATAGTAATCTATCAATCCACTCCCAGTTGCTTGGGCTAATATATTAAATCCTTGCTTCTGAGTGAGTGTGTAGACATCTTTTTTTTTTTTTTTTATCCTTCTTGGTCTATCCAATCCACCCCAACACAGTTCTCAATCTTGTTAATTCACAGGAAAATGTTCTACAAGTTGTCAGATATATAGTCTTTTCTCCCTGAGGGGGCCATGTCTGGTAGTTTCTTCTCTGGGTCCTCCTGGGATGTGACTCTTATGATGGGCCTGAGAGCCAAGAACTTGGTGAAAAGAGGTATCCCTGGTCAGGCACCTGTTCCAGTTGCCATCACTACGAGAGTTCCATGACTAGGAAGGTTGGCTCTTTCATTCAGTGGGAAGGCGTTACTCTAGAAGGCAAGGGAGATTTAGGGGTTCCAGGCTCTTAGCCTCGATTCTGTCTGCTCATGGGTTTCCATCGCATTGGCAATAGCATCCTTTTCCTCCTAAGAATCCTTTAGGAGAAAAACTCTGGAAGATTACATTCATCTATGCTGTAATCCTGTGGCAATTGCAGGTGAGACCTGGACCTAACTTTCACCTTTCTTTTTGGAATAGCTACAGAGGATTAAGGCCATCTTTAGGGCTGCCTTGATGGCCCACTGTGTTTCTATCCATGCCCTGAGTTGGGCATACATCCAAGTCTTTCAGTTGGTCCATTTCTCTAACCCCATGACCATCTGAATCAGTCAGCCACTCCTTATTTATTACACTTATCGCGGTAGCTATAGTGGCTCTGAGTCACACCCATTTGCTCCCAGTACACCTTGCCCTCTGCCTGTCCTCATGATGCCACCATATGCCGCGGATCACCATGCCCTATTTCCCCTGGCAAGGAGATGATCAGTGCACTCACCCAGTATGAAAGTAATCCAATACCAGAACTCAGCTCTGAGGTCTGTTTCCTGAGGCCATTGTTAGTGACAATTTCCATACCAAAGTACCAGGAGAAATCAATGTTGTCCCAGGAGGGGAATTGATGAGATCTAATAGAATTTAATGAAATGGCTAATTTATCATGATGTTAGCTTATGTTAGCTAACTGGGAGTAAGAGCCCCAGGGTCAGTAACGGGGCTGGGTGGGGAAAGCATTAAACAGATCTGAAGGAGCAAGGAAAGGGTACATTTGCTAGAACACAGAAACCACTAGATATTTGGTGGAAAGCTGACCAGCAGTTCTGCCTTGGGCAGGGTAAGGCTGCCACAACCAAAATTCAAACTAACAGAAAGAAGCCAGAAGAATGAAAGCCTGGCTTCTCTCTTTTCCCGCCATCTCTGATTTTGCTGTTGTCTATTGGTTAACATCATCCAGATGACACAGGACGAGGGAGAAGAGTTGATTCTACCCACAGAGATTGCTTCCTGGGACAGAGCACAGTCAGAAAAAAAGAGTGGAGACTAGAACTGGTAGGAGAGATTGAGAACATCCAGCAGAGAGATCTCACGTCTCAAATCTCCTTGCTTTCTCAGTTTCTTCATAGGAAAAAGAACTCTCATTCTCTGCTTAAATAATTAACCACTTAATAAAGTTTGTGGTTCATAGTAAGTATTTACTAGTTTATAGCTTCTCAGATGATTACTTGAGCTCCACAAAAACATTCAGAAGAGCAGGGTAGTCTAGAAGTCATGTTGTTTGATATCTAAAGTAATTTGAATGCATATGTAACATGTTTTGCATATCATCTGCAAAACAGGTATAAGAGAATCTGATAATTTGTATTAAAAAGCAACCATATTTAAAGACAGTTAACAGAATAGATATTTAGTATGTGATGTTTGTTTCTTTTTACTGCTTGGAACTATACACAAAAATATTCAGAAGACTTGACTCCAAGTGTAGTATTTTCTGATGACTGAAATGGCTTGCTAAGTATATGCAATATATTCTCAATCCATCAATGTTATTTACCACCTACAGAATTTAAAGTTCAGATAATTTCTAAGACATTGCATAACTATCTGGTGCAAGAGGACTTCTGAAAACAAATGTCTTTACTTATTAATCTTTGTTTCAGTTAATCATCCCATGAGGGGGGAAAAGTGATCATTTGATGAAGAATTAATAGTAAGTAGCGATACCGAGAGAATTCTACCATGACTGTCTAAGCAAAAATCCAACTGTTGAAGACAAGACAATGGGGAATATTGTTGGAGAATTGACCAATATCTCTCCTACTGAAACTGCAATCGTTAGGACATACCAGACTTGTGGTATCAGTTTTCTTTCCTCTTTCCCTCTGAAATATATCACGGTCTGCATATGAGCAGAGTAGGAAATCTGCTCCTGCTCAGTGTTTCGAATGTGGTCCAACATGTGTCTTGATGTTCAGTATGTTTTAGACATGGATATTCCTAGAGGGAGGGGGAATCCGTTGTACAAAAGGGGGAATTTTACTTGGTTATCAACTTGCTATTTAGAAGAGCTTCCCAAGATTGCTTTTTGGTTATGACAGGGCTGTTTGCAGCTCCAGAAGATTAATCCAGTGGGAAGGAAATTTTATCAGTGATTTGAGTTGTTTTAGGTAATCCAAAGGGAAGAGTACTGACCTGAAGGACGCCTTCACCAGAGGGAGAAGTCAAAGACAGCACAGAGCTATTTTCTTGTGACTCCCTTACTCCAACAGACTTATATCAGGATTGGGAGAAGTGGGGGGGGGGGGTTGATCTCAAAAGCAGAGCTTCAGGAGGTCTTATTACTTCGTCCAGATGGCTAAACTCATAACCAGCCATGTCACAATTGCTGTGAAGGTTCAGGTTTCTGAGTTCTATTATTGTCTTTATAATTCTGGGCATTCAATAATTTAATGGTGGACAAGTGTACTCAGAGAAGTGCTCTCACAGCCCTGAGAAATCACATGGTGCTCTCACATCCATAGACCAGAAAAGGGTAGATAATTTCCTATATGAAGAGGCTACTTGGGGATGAAAGGGAAGAAGTATAATCTTCTCAACACGGTTTTGTACATCCCAGTTTGTTTTCTTCTCTGTCCAGGAGGATCTAAACTGAAATGCCATGGGTAAGTCATGGACAAAGCACTGAGGGCCGCCTCTAAGGCAAAGTTGCAAACCGTCAGAGCCTGTTGGAGGAAACAGGAAGTCAGCATCTCAGGGAGAAGATGACAGTGATTCAGAAAGTGGGACAAAGTGATTGTAAGTGACATGAAAATGCTACAATTCAAGTCACAAAGATGGGAGCAATGAGTGGTTTTGAAATGGTCTCACATCCTGAGAGATGGCCTTCTCTAGGTCTAGGCCCTTAAAATAATTTGTCAGGGGCTCTTTATGGGTTTGCTTTGTCTTATTTTAACCAAAGAGAGCTTGGAGGAATCTAAAGTCCTCTGCAGTCTTGGTTCTAGCTGAGCCAGAGCTAGGTGGACCCTGTAGTTCACGTTCTTGAAGGGTGGATAAATGGTATAGGGTGAACAGGGAGGGAGAAAGAAGTGAGGAGAAGAGAAAACAAGAGAAAGAATAATGAGCGTTGGCTTAGTGAGAGCAATTAGGAGCACTATTCTTTCCTCCTGGCATGACTGAGATGAAATAGAAACAGACCATGATTTCATCATTGTAAAGGTTGAGTAATTGGAATACATTATTTCATTTGACTAGTCTATGTAACTTGTACATAGTTGCAAGATTTCATAATGCAAACTTTTTTAATAGTTGGCACTATTGCTAGAAATGGAGCACTGTGTGTGTGTGCATGCACATGGCTGTGTGTGTGTATAACACTGCACACGCTTGTTCTGTGCCTGGGAGAAGGGACCTGAGAGCTTAAGCAAAGGGAAAGAAAGAGTAAAAAACCAAAGTACTATATTCATGGAACAGTAGCCTTTGGGGCAAGAACTTCCATGGCATACTTAAGAACAATGAGATGCTACTAGGAAGGAATTTGGGGACACATAGAAGAGCTCTGATGACCGCTCTGAAAGATATCCTGGCAGGAAACAAGTTAGACAGTCATCCAAGTGTCCAGGCAAGAACAACTTCTACACTAAAAGTGGGTCAAGGGGACCGAGATGAGGGCACAGATACAAGAAACACAGCAATGATATGAGTTATACAGCTAAGAAACAAAACGTGGAAGGAAAAGGGGGAAGAAGAGAAGAAAGAAAATTTCAAAATGTTTGCAACTGGTGATAGGGGAAATGTTGACCCTGATAATCAGCAAGCCTAGGGAAGACCCTACTGAAATTCATGGTAGACACAAGAACGGGGAACATTCTTATCAATGTTACTGCTCCCAGCTGATAACACCAAGTTCAAGTGTTCCTTCTAATTACCGCCCATGCTTTTCACTTCCTTTTCATTGCTACCACCATTTAACTCACTAAGGACTCAGTGTTCACACTATTCCTTGTCCAAAATTCCTAAACCTTTCCTTTGAACAAACCTATCTCTCTCTTATTCAAAATTCTACATTTCCCCACTGAGTAGAGAATAAAGTAAAAAAAAAAAAAAATGAATGTTATATCTTTATTCTCTAACTCCCACCTTCTTTTCCAGAGCTATTTCCTATTAAACTCAACAAGACATTCAACTGAAGTCAAACTAGTCTCCTATCTGAAGCATGACTTCACTCATAATCCTCTCAATATCTTTTCTTTTTTTTTTTTTCCTTAAAATCATTCTCCATTAATCTAGCCATGGCTCTCTTTTCACTCTCTCTGTGCTTTCTCTAAACTGGACCATAATGAGACCCTCCCTCCTCTAAATACAACTCCAGCATCACACTAAGATTGTCATGTATCTTTGTCGGATCCATATCGTATTTGCATAGAGCACAGATCACGCACACAGATGAAGCTGCAGTTTGCCTCTTCTTGCTTTGTGACTTCGGGAAATATCTCAATCTCTCTGAGTCTCAGTTTCTATATTCTCTGTAGGTTCCCATCTCAGCCGTCATTAAAGACCAGCTTAGGGGCACCTGGATGGCTCAATCAGTTAAGTGTCCAACTTCAGCTCAGGTCATGATCTCAGGGCTCATGAGTTTGCACCCCACATCAGACTGTGCTGACAGCTCTGAGGCTGAATCTTGCTTTGGATTCTGCGTCTCCATCTCTCTCTGCCCTTCCCTCACTCATGCTCTGTCTCTCTCTCTCTCTCTCTCAAAAATAAATAAACATTAAAAAAAAAAAAGACCACCTAATCCTCCTATACGTGCAAACATAGGAGGAACTTGACGGAGGAACAAGGGGGAGAAGAAGGGCGGAAATGGTGGGGGAAAGGGAGAGAGGCAAACCATGAGAGACTCTTGAATGCTGACAAAAACTGAGGACTGATGGATGTGGGGGCAAGGGGGGATGGGCATGGAGGAGGGCACTTATGGGGATGAGCACTGGGTGTTATGTGGAAACTAATTTGACAATAAACTATTTGTAAAAAAAATAAAAATAAAAAAAAATAAAGTTAGACACACATGCATACAAAGAGACAAAGTTAAAAATTAAAAAAAAAAAAAAAAAAGACCAGCTTAGATTCGATAAAACTGTATGTGATTTAACTTCTCTACAAATCTCCAATTTCTTCCCCTTCCAGCCTCTCCTTCAGTCAACTGGCTGCCGTTATGGCATCACTGCTGTTTCTTGAAAACACTGAGTCTAACCCACTCTCAGCCAGCCTTTCACTGGTCTGCTGGCTCTCCTAAGTCACAGGGCCAATTGCCCCCTTCCATCAGTCTCTCTTTAATTGTCTCCTTGTCAAAGAGGTTTCCCCTCACCATTCTAGTTAATGTATCCCTAACACCTCACCCTGTATGTTGCCTGTTTCCTTTCCCCACATTACTTATTTTTCCCATGACATTAATGCCACTTTTCATAGTGTGTGTGTTGGGGGGGGTTGCGTGCACGCGTGCACAAGTGTGTGATCGCCTGGCTTACTTCCCTGGGAGGTTATGTCTGTGAGGGAAGGTGCTTTGTTTTGCTCCTTGATCGACCCCCAAATTCGAACACGTAGGTAACAGAGAGCACTGGCTCATACTATGCTGCTTATAAATATTTTTTAAATAAATAAATGTATGGAAATAGAGCTGAATAATCTATTCATAGTTCAATAGAAAATTTTATTAATATTATTATTTAGTTGAGGCACTTTATTTGCAAATATATTATAAACCTAGTGAACATGGATTATGTGTCCATTATCACCTTCCTTTCTAGTGGCTTGAATGTTGTTGGGAGCTTTTTAATATCCGCTATTTTGGAAGGGAAAGAAGTATGACCTACTTCTCAGCTCTGAAGTGATCAGATTGAGGAAAAGAACAGCATGTGTTTTTTATTATTTTCATGACTCAGTTCACTTTCTCTACTATAAGAATGGGATCATTCCAGCGGCACCGGAGTGGCTCAGTTGGCTCTCTTACTTTGACTCAAGTCATGATCTCCTGGCTTGTGAGTTTCTCAGTTCAAGCCCCGAGTGAGGCTGTGTTGATAAGTTGGAGCCTGGAGCCTGCTTCTTATTCTGTGCCTCCCTCTCTCTCTGTCCTTCCCTACCTATACTCTGTCTCTGTCTCTCTCTCTCAAAAATAAATAAACATTAAAAAAATGGGATCATTCCATAAAATTATCCTATTTTTCTTTCCTGTTTCGGTTTTTGGATAGGCTTAGAAGTAGAAGGCTGTTTGTGGATCCTCAGAAAGAAGGGGAAAGGTCCTCAGAAAAAGGATTAAGATTAAGAGGACTTTATGTGATACAAGAGGAGAGAATTTGGACTGTCAGATTTGCTGTGCTTTAAGTTCTGGCCTTTGCCTACATAAAGGTACTTATTCAAAACAGAAACAAATGACTAGATTTTTGACCACCAAATGCATCCTACTAAACATGAGTAATGCATTCCTAACTTTAGTCAAGCAGTTCACGTGTCCTATAACTGTGATTATTCTCTTGTTTAGGAGACTAAAGATTACAAACATGGTACTGGAAAACTCATTTGGGGAAATATTTTCTATAATTTAATCTACTGTTCTCTGTAATGCGATTTCAAAGCTAGACCATTTGTTTAGCAAGATGGCCCCTGTCTAATTCTGTGAGTAACTGTATTTAACTGATTTTTTAGGTGAAAGGAGGAAAGAGGATCTTTTAAAAAATAATGGCAACTCCAGTTAGTCACTGGCTAAGTAGCAAGGGCTAAATAAAGTGGCTATATTGGGTACACCTGCATAGGGAATATATCTACAGGGGCCAAAATCACATTGTGTCACCATTTTCCAAATTCTAGCAATATAATCTCTTTTTTAAGTTTACTTATTTATTTTTAGAGAGAGAGAGAGGACACGCTCGTAAGCAGGAGAGGGGCAGCAAGAGAGAGGGAGAGAGAGAATCTCAAGCAGGCTCCAGGATGTTCACACAGTGCCCCACATGAGGTGTGAACCCATGATCCATGAGATTTTGACCTAAGCTGAAATCAAGAGTTGGAGGCTTAACCAACTGAGCCACCCAGGTCTCCCTACAGTAATATAATTTCTAATGCTTTTCATTCTGCTATTTTCCTCAGCTACAAATCATTTTCAAGATTATTTCTCACATCATAATCCTTCAATAACCTGTTTTTGGCATTTCATTTCATGGTTTTTTTTTAAACTCTTAAATCTTTGTAGCCTGTAGATGAAATATAAGTGAAAAACAGTAAAATATAAGAGATAGAAAACATCAACTGTGCTAGATTTCAAGGCTTTGAAGAAACAAATAATTAATGAAATGTTGATCTTATCACAATGTAAATATTAACTACAATTGCTTTAAAAATATAGGTAGTGGGAATTAAATAACAATTATATTTTTAAAATTTTTTAAATATTTATTTTTGAGAGAGAGAGAGAGACGGAGTGTGAGCGGGGGAAGAGCAGAGAGAAAGAGAGACACCGAATCCGAAGCAGGATCCAGGCTCTGAGCTGTCAGCACAGACCCCAATGCAGGGAACAGACCCACAAACTGGGAGATCTTGACCTGATCTGAATTCCAATGTATAACAGCCTAAGCCACCCAAGCACCCCATAGATTTCTATTAAAACGTTTTCTTTAAACAAATGTCCTCTTTACATCCTTTCTTCCCTCCATTACTCTCAAGCCCCATCCAGTTAGGAATCTCTACTAAAATAGTTGTGTGATTGGTCCCAAAGCATTATGCAAGGTCAGATTTTACACTGAAAAAAATGAGAGCTATGCAAGAACATTTTGATTATGAAATAGAAAAAAAATTAACATTAATATCAACATGAAGAAATTATTTGAACGCTAAATTGAATAAAAAGTCTTGAAAGACTTCCCTTTCACAGCTAAATGCTTCAGAGCTGGCACACATGTATGTTTGTCGTACATATCTGTTTGTCACAATATACTGTAGACCAAACTACCTCATTGTACTTAAACATCCAACATTCCTTCATTAAAAAAAATTACACAGAAATATAATTCGTTTGAAGTGTTTCTTTTGTTACTTACTAGATGTGAGACTGTGAGCAATTTATTTGAACTCTATGAGTCTGTTTTCTATTTCAAAGAGTTGCTCTGGTCAGCGATGCCCACGTAAGGCGTGGGCAGAAGTGCCCAGGTCAGAGATGGGCACTTGTGACAGTGGTCAGTGGGGGCCAGCAATGGTCACTGGTTATGTCGTGATTAGTCGACAGTTCACACGGAATTGCCATCTGGAACTTAATTTCGGGAAAGGAATTCTTCTAGACACCAGATAAATTTTACCGAATTTCTTCTACATGCAGGATGCACAAGTAAATTCTGGATGCCCAAAGGCCCATTTGCACAAAATTTCTAAAGTTTCACGAACAGAAAACCATTCCTGGGACATCAGACATCAGAATGACGTTAGACTAAACTAACAAAAGTCAGATTTACATATGAGACATTACAGCTCCTGCCAAATTTGAAATAATGTGAAATAAGTGTAAATGATAGATACAATAGTTCAGGTGATACAATGCAACAATATTACTTAAAATCAGCACTTTGGCTTATGGTTAAATAAAAAAAATAAAAATTTTAAAGGAGCATCATTTAGATTGGTTTGCAAGGTCTTTTTTAGCATCTCCATTTCTCACCTACCATTTTTTGTGAAACAGAAAAAGGTAAGTGCAAATAAGAATGATGTTGCTCTCTTTGCTTGGTAATTTCAAATTTTTAATAATTCAGAGAAGGTAAAAATGCAAAAGCAAAAACGTAAAATCCAGATATTCCAATGTTATTCAAGAAGTGGCATTTCACAGAGGGCTTTATATACAATAAAGCTCTGTCCTTAGAAATAATTTACTTACATCATAAATTTGAAGCATACAGTTAACAATAATTGTCTCAATATAAATAATGCAGTCATGCATTAATCATTTAACCACATAAATAAGGAACTAATTTTATTTGTTACATTGTTAGAAAAATGTCACTGGATAATTTTGTTAATGACCTCAAAGGATTTTTTTTTCCTAATTTGGGTTTAACATTCAGTGACATGGAGATAATTTCACAACTATATTTTTTGCCCTATTTAGGCTATTAAACATTATATCCTTGTATTAGGCTTGCTTCATTAAATATGTATGCTTCCAGCAATCTGGCTCCTAATATACATCACTAACATTCTGCACTAACAGCAGTTCAGTTCTGTTCTCTCTAATGGGTCTGTAACAGTAATGCTATGAAGAGAAGGCTGGGATAAGGCACAGAAGCCTAAATATAGCACGCCAAGCCTCTGTAAAATGATAGCCTAATAATTTATATATGGAAAAGCTAGTGATAGCCTGGAATGTGACACCAAATTATGCAAGCAAGCGAAATATTGAAATTCATCTTCATTTGAACAACAACAAAAAAAAGCAGCAAACGGAGGCATAGCAGGCTATTAGGTCAGCACAATGTCATAGAAAATGAAGTTAACACTACTGTCCCACTAGCAAGCGCTGCTGAATCTCGATGAGGAATTTTCTTCTGTGGTCATGTTATTCCTGAAGAATCCTAGGACCAGGTACTTGCAGATTATAATATATATGTATGTGTGTGTATACATATATACATAAAATACATATCTCTTTTATGTATAAGTCATATGAATATATACATATATACCATATACACACATGCTATATACATATATAGACACATATGCCATATATACACACATATATGCCATACACACATATACCATATACATATATACACATATATACCATGTATACACACATGTATACCATATATACACATATATATACACATAACACATAGGTACCACATACAAAAATATGCACATATATACCATATATACACAGATGTATACCATATACATATATATTCATAATTCACATATATACCATATACACATCTACACTATATACATATATAAGCACATATATACCATATATATGTAACACATATATACCATATACTTAAGTATATACACACACGTATGTATACATAAATATATAAAAATACATACATAATATATATTACATATAAATAAATATATACATAATATATAAATATATACATAAATATATAGACATGTATATGTATACACATATAAGTATATATACCATATATACACATACATATATACCATATACATATATACACATATATACACACATAAAACATATGTACCATATACATATATACACACATATATACACCATATACATATATATATTCACAGTTCACATATATACTATACACACATCTATACCACATACATATATATGCACATATATACCATATATACGTATAACACATATATACCATATACATAAATATATACACATATATACCACATACATATACATATATACCATTACCATATACATATATACACACATATATACACCATATACATATATATATTCACAGTTCACATATATACTATACACACATCTATACCACATACATATATATGCACATATATACCATATATACGTATAACACATATATACCATATACATAAATATATACACATATATACCACATACATATACATATATACCATATATACACTAACACATATCTCACACACACACACACATATATATATAATGATACATGTTTTCTTCTGGCAAATCAATACCATGTGCACTAGCATTAGCCAAAAATAAATCTCTCCACTGTCCTGAATACGTTTTCCCCACATTTGATGAATCTATATTGACAGGGATAATTACGTGCCACATACTGTTTTTGGAACCCAAATACACTGATCAGAAAAACCAAGTACAAGTTTCAGGGGTTTCGTTGACTGTTTTCTCCCGTCTTTGAACTTCTCCACTGGGTCTCGGCGCCAGCAGCCACCTGACAGGCCAGGAGGGATTCTGACGGCGCCTGCGTCCCCCCTCTGGCCCTGCTTACCGCACGGGGAGAGCCGCGTGATCAGACGCCCAAAGCAGGTGCATCCCCCCAGGGCCACCGCCGTTACCCACAATGCTGAGCGGCAGCTGATTGCGGTCAGAGGAGACCAGTTTGGATTATCTCACAGTAATTTGTTTTCTTAAAAAAAAAAGAGAGAGAGAGAGGCTTTATTCAATAGATCATAGGCTAGATATTTTTTTTCGTTTCATTTCATTTATTTATTTATTTTAAGACAGTCCAATTGATTTGTTGAAATACAGCCTTTAGGGCAGGTCTCTGAATTTACCACCCACATCACAGAAAGTTCAATTATTTCATATTTCAGCCATTTCATGAAAAGCCTTCTAACTTTTTAATGATGGAATATCGTCAAAGGAAACAAAATTCGAATACTAGTTTTTCCACGGACAATACGTGTGACTTTACAAGCACCGTGGATGTTTCCCGACCTGAGATTCCCAGGTGCGGAGTGCGTCGGTGTTCAGTGTATTCCCCGTGTAAAACTGCATAGACGTTACTGGGAAGGCTGGCGGGCATTCTCGGAACTTCCAGCAAAGACAGACTTCACTCTGCTCACTTGGTCTACACCACAGGCCCCTCTCCTGGGTGAGCAGAGCGTGTGTGCGGACCCGGACTGCATGGAGGTCCGAGTTCTTGCCAAATCCCCAATTCTGATGCCCGGAGTTTTGCAAACATCCCCACGCCTTTGCTAAAGTGCAGAGCTAATCTTCTGGCAGAGTGGTTTGGTACGTGAAGACATAGTGTATAAACTTGTGTCATTCCTAATGCAGAGACTGAGTTAGCCCAAGATATCGGTAATACATACGATAATTTCTTTTCAAAAAGAGTCCAAGAAATATTAAGTAATTTACAAATAATTCACCCAAATTCTGCATTTCGGGGGTGGATTATATAATTAAAGAGTCCAAGAAATATTAAGTAATTTATAAATAATTCACCCAAATTCTGCATTTGGGGGGTGGATTATATAATTATATGGATAATTATTGAGTCAACCCAGGCAAGTATCACCTTATCTAAATTCTTTTCAGCAACTTTAAGGACTTTTCATTATTACTTATATATATATATATATATATATTTAATTTAGATATATTTTAGGGAGCAGATAAAATTAATTCAGAGAGCAAAAGCTTCTATTATTAGCCAAATATAATAAAGTAGGCAAAAATATCTATTTACAATGAAATTCTGATAATAAAGTGATATTTATCCTGTTAGTATTAACAAAATTCTTCCTGACACCCACTCTTGATTGCATTTCCTACTAGACTACATGAAGGATAATGTGAGAATCAGTTTGAATTTCAGTTATTATGGGTTCCACTTTAATTGTAAATCATTAAGTGTGTTTTTTGTTTGTTTTGTTTGCTTTTAAATTTTTTAATGTTTATTTTATTTTGTTGAGAGAGAGATACAGAGCGTGGGCAGGGGAGGGGCAGAGAGAGAGACAGAGACAGAGAATCCCAAGCAGACTCTGCGCTGTTAGCACAGAGCCCAGTTCAGGAGGTTGGGGGAGAGGGGCTGAAACTTCCAGAACCATGAGATCGTGACCTGAGACTGAGCCAACCAGGTGCCGTGTGTGTGTGTGTGTGTGTGTGTGTGTGTGTGTTCAATGAAAAGAAACATAAAATACTAAAAAACAGATTAAATGGTTTGCATAAGGTATTTAAATTCAGTGAATGTCAGCACCAAGGGAAAAACGTTTTCTTGTTTCTTTTTACCTCAAGTATGCCATGCACTATGCTTTACTTGTTTTATATTAAATATGCCTCTGATTAAAAGCGTATGATAATAGCACTGCCTTTAAAAGCATTCTGGGATAGTTGCCATCATCTTCCAACTTCGATCTCCTCTCACTGCCTCTCAAAGGGCGGCATGGGTCTCAAAATCATGCCGGGAGGGTCGGAACGTATTTATTCAAAGAATCATGAGATGTCAGCCCCATATTCTGATGTGTTTTTATTTGGGGGGTGGGCGGCTGGAAATAAGAAACCACATCACAAGTTTTGAAAGGTAGACATGACATGGTAAGGAAACGGAGTGGATAAAGGTTCGCTCAAACCTGAGAGTTGGATGAGCTGTTTCTTTATATTTGTGACCTTGGCCTTTACTCCCATCCAGAAGCTTGATGTCATCTGTAAACGAGGAAATTTCATTCTGTGCTCTTTTTCTGTATCTTTTATTAAAAAAACAAAAAAACCCTCCAACTGGCACCAGCCTTGTCAAGGGCCCCGGGAACACCACACTCGTTTACGCCAGATGAGTCTCCAGTTGTCCTTCCGTGTAATTTAAATTCATGACCTTGCTCGATGAAAAACTGGCACTCCATAAAGAGAGGCCAAGGTTTCTTTTGTTTATCAGAGGAATTGGGCTTATTGCTGAGAAGACATATGCTCTCATTGAGAATGATCTTGCTCTTTTTGTCCACAGTTGAAGTGCAAGCAACTTGCTAAGAGATTAAAAAATAAAGGGAAACCAAACAAGCAACAGAAACAAACTCCCTCAAAGGAATTAAACTGACAAACATTAAATTGACAAACATTTCGCTCAGAGGTGGACTCTTCAAAACAGGCCTAGTCCCTGGGGCGAAGCTAGAAACCTGAGTTTGATTTTGGGATTTAATTTCCCTTGCTCTAGTTCACCCTTGTCATTTGTGGCTATTCTGACAATTACAGAGGTGATGGGGGTGCTTATGTTCTCACTCCCAGCTGCCACTTGGCCGTCTTTACTTTCGGGGTGGCCCCACATGGATGGTTTCCCATTTAGGATTTAAGTCAGCCACTTGAATCTTAAAACTATGTTATGTTGAATTAGAACCTCTGTAAATTCTGAAGATGGGCTCCTCCCTTAAGGAACCAATTCTCAGGGCGCCTGGGTGGCTCAGTCGGTTGAGCATCCGACTCTCGGTTTGGGCTCAGATCATAATCTGATGGTTGTGGGATCGAGCTCCTCGTCAGGCTCTGAGTGCTGGGTGTGGAGCCTGCTTGGAATTCTCTCTCTCCCTCTTTCTGTCCCCTCCCCTGTTCATCAGCAATCTCTCTCTCTCTCTCTCTCTCTCAAATTAAAAAAACAAACAAACAAAAAGCAGAACCAGTTGGAAAGAAGCTAATTTGTACAGATCCTCTAGATGGTAATGTTTTTGTTATTTTTTCCTATTAATTTGTTCAGTCCACACCATTCGCTCCACACGCCCTACGCCCAGGCACTGAATTCATGACATGTTCTGGGCTACAACATACTTGGCCTGACCTTGAGCTCCTGATGCTGCCTCCCTATCTGGGCCTATTTTCAATGACACCTCATCTATGTTTATCCCTGGCTGCCTGGTTTTGGAATCTCTATGTGTCTTGCTCTTGGCAAATAGTAAATAAGTTTATTCCCAACCTCCCGCAGTCTGCTATGTGTCCTTGCTGTGACCTTGTATAAATGGATACACTACTCTTGGTTTCACAACCTCGGATCTTCTTTGACCTTGGCATCAGCATGGCTGGAGCCACCCTATATATACCCTATCCTTAGCCTTGACAGAGTGCCCAGGGCTCCAGTCTTTGCGCAAAAAGTGGTACCCTATGAGGCCTCTTCTCCAAATACTAATCATTTCAATATGATTAATTAGGCAGGAATGCATGTGGAGAAATATACAATAAGCTTCAATTCATTCATTAACTATCATGGATTTAGAGCTATGTGCAAGACACCATTGCTATGTATTGCAAATAGGCATGTTTCTCAGCAGAGAAACAATCCTATTCACAATGTTCCTCATATAACTTTCTAATTATGTATGATTGGTCATGAGGAATGCTTGTCACACATAAAATTTTGGAGGTTGTAAAGCCTAACAGTTGTGATAGAATGTAGAGAATAAGGTTTTGTCATCATCTGTTATCTGACCTTTATGGGAGTAAATCCTGTGGGTGAATGAATATTACATATTTTCTTTATATTCTGCTTCTCACTGGTAGAAAGGGAAAAGCAGTTGGAAAAAAATCCATCTCTCCACCTGGAGTCAGCCACTCTCATTTAGAGAGTCGAAGGAAGCTTGGAGAAAGAGTGATTTCAGCCAGATGAATGATAAGCCAATGGCTATGCCAAGTAGTAATGGTACCTTGCAAATAAGTACCTTTGGCATCGACCAATGTTCTGTAATACAGGTTAGCACATTTTTCCTAAAAATATTTCTGTTACATATGCAGGAAAAATATCTCTCTCCATTTCAAAATAGGGAAACCAAAGACTCAATTTAAGAGGCATGTGAGTTTTGTGCCTCTTGTGTAGAAGCAGCAAATCCACTGGCTGGTAATAATGATTGGAGAAACATTAGGAGATAAAGTTTGATGGGACAGAGGAGATTGGTCTCAAAAGCGTGTCTGAGAAATTTTAACTTTATTTGGTGAAAAAAATATAAACCATTGTATATTTTGAACTCAGGGATGTTCTAATGTTATAATGAAAATTTCATTAAATTAAACCCCTCTGAAGGATTTTTTTATTATCCCCATTTCATAGGTGAGAACATCAAGGTTTAAAATCACAGACCAGCAGAGCCAGAATTCACACCCTGGTCTATTTGACAGGCCTGTTCTGCTTGGCCAAAGCTGAAGACGAAACAAACAAACAAACAAATATGAAAGCCAAGGGATGGAGATGGGGAGAAAAGGGAGAGACATTTTAAGGTGAGGGATGAATAGATCTAGGCCCTGTTGACATACAGGCTAATAAGGGAGGAGGGGGAAATGAAAAGATAATTCTGTATTTTGAAAGCAGGGAAATGTTTTGTTATATATGGGAGGCAAATTAGTATTGCAGAAACAAAATCTAGCATGACAAACACATCTTGTACAATGTTTTTTCACATTATTAACAAGAAGGGTGCCTGGGTGGTTCAGTCAGTTAAGTGTCTGACTCTGATTTCGGCTCAGGTCCGATCTCATAGTTGGTGAGTTCAGGCCTGATGTTGGGCTCTGTGCTGACAGTGTGGAGCCTGCTTGGGATTGTCTCTCTTCCCCTCTCTCTGCCCCTCCCTCACTCATGTTCACTCTCTGGCTCTCTTCAAAATAAACAAATAAATATATTATTAAAAAAAATGATTCAAGGCAGCATGTAGACCGAACATGTTTACTGCATTGAAAGTGACTCACATTTGTTTGTGGCCACACTTTTTAATTTATAAATTCCATCATCTGCATGTTTATATTAGATTTTTCACAACTTCATGAGTTAGGCTCTACGGGTACAGATAAGGAAATGAAGCCTTCGGGAAGATGATTAACTCGCTCAATGTTACACAGAAAATGTGTGATCCAGTTGGGGTATAAACTTATGTTTTCTGATTCCAAATCCAGGATACCAGGCGGTTTTAAGGATATGATAAATAGTCATAAGCACTTTTAACTTCCTTGAATCAAATGGAATACACATAAATCCCAAACCAAATAGAACTAGTTATCCGTTTATTGAAGTACAGCAAGGAGGGAGATTTAGATAAGCTTCTTCAGGCATCATTTCTAGTTCACCGAAGATATGAATCCCTCACTAAGGCAGACGTGGAACAGCCTTATCTCCAAAGCCTGAATAATGCTGATAACCCCTGCTCGAACAAGATTACCTGTGGTCCATTTACATGCTGTGAAGGTGGTCTAATGACCTTAAAAATACCACTATAAATTCTTTAAGTATGTTACCTAAAAGAGCAAATTTAATTAGTCTTCAAATCAAATCCTCTTCATTTTTAAAAAATATCTCTGATCCTGAATAAAGTGGATAGTCTTACTCCAATATGGATGGATGTGGGCCTCTATTCTGTGGTTTTCTCCTTGACATGGAATTGGAAGGTTTCCCTGAGCCTGTAATTCCTTATTCCTGTTTCATGTCTCGTGTTTTTGCTTTTTAATTTTGAGAATCCATAAAGCCCCTAAAGACTTTTCCTGTAGCACACATGTAACAATCAGTCTTTATCACACAGAGCAACATAAGCATGCGTGTGCGTGGTCCTGCCTTATGTATCACTAGGCTGCTGACCATTTCTCATCCGAGGGTTTCCTAAGAATCTCTATCATTAGGTCTTCAGGCCTAATGGCTGACAAATGAAAAATCACGTAAGAAAACAACAGTTACAACAGTGAGATTTTAGTTAGCAGCTACTACGCTTCATAATCTGCAATAAAAAGGAGAAAATAAGTGATACGTTGACAATGAAACTGACCGATCTTCATGGAAAAATAAATCTTTGCAAGTCACTCTATACCTCACAGAAATAAAGGGGGTAGAAAAAGCAAAAGATGAAAAATACAAAGTCTATTGGTTCTTCCCATTGCTAACAGTTGGAAGAGATGATCACGTAGGAGAGTAAATTAATGAGGCTTTTGATACAGTGGTCATTGCTATATACCGGCAGAGAGCTAGCAAGAGAAGCACAGGTAGACTTTAAAGGAGGAAGATGGTGGATCCAGACAGTTCATGTAAGCTTTTTGTCACCCCAGCTTGTAGGAATTATTTGCCACATTAATAAAGATGGCTGCTAGGAATTGTCTTTTAGAGGAAAATCAGTGGTGTGTCCTGGCTAGTGAGTTATGGAACAGGAAAGCACATGCAAGGTCGCATGGAGGCCTGTGGAAATGGGAAGAATTCGAGTCACTTGCTCCTCGCCAGAGTTCCAGCAGATTTCTAAGACAGAGCAGAGGAAATGAGCCGGTTTGGGATTTCACAGACCAGTTACCTCAACAGTCATGTGGTTTGTATCTACTTCTACTTTGTATCTACTTCTCCTTCTACTTTGTATCTACTTCTAAATCCTAGAATTTGGGAGGAAACTGGGAGGGGGTATTTTCCCATTTTCTTCACAAAGAAGTTGAAAAAGGTCCGGTAAGAAATATACCCATGATTTGAATTAAAGTTGGGCATGGAGGAGGGTACTTGTGGGGATGAGCACTGGGTGTTATATGGAAACCAACTCGACAATAAGCTATTAAAAAATAAATATATAAATAAAAATAAAGTTGGGCAGAAGGGGAAAAAAAGGGATGATGGCTAATTATTGCTAAATTTGTGAACAGGGTTCAACGGTTGTTTGAATATCATGAGAAGGTAAAAGCAGACCATGTAAGCAACAAAAGCTTGAAGAGCAAACAGTTCCCCCAGGGTATATGCTAATCCTTTTCTAATCACTTAAAACCTGTTAGGAATCATTGAAAGAGTTTTTTTTAAGTTTAGTTATTTATATTGAAAGAGAGAAAGAGAGCACACATGAGCAGCAGAGGGGCAGAGAGAAGAGGAGAGAGAAAATCCCAAGCAGGCTCCTCTCTCTCAGCACAGAGCCTGATGTGGGGCTCAATCCCACAACCCTGACATTTGACCCAGAAGCATGAACCCATGAGATCATAACTGGAGTCAAAACCAAGAGTCGAGGGCTTAACAGACTCAGCCACCAGGCACCCCTCATCAAAAGAGTTTTATGAAAGGGCAAGTGACCCCTCAGCTAATTTAATCATAAAGATATCTGTTGTAACATAATTTTGCATGCCATGTACAAATTAATATGACATCATCCAACATTTTTTCTTTGATGACAAAATGCATTTTCATAATAAAATAAAGAATAAGCCTTATCCACTAATTAAAATACATAAATATACACACAGTATTTGTTATCAGACTTCTACATGGTTGTGTTTTTAATTTCATACATGCCCTTAATGCATACTTAATACCTAAGTAGTAATTTGTTTACCTCTGGTTTTAAATAGTAAGCTATGGAGTCATTGTAATTGGATATATAGCATCCTCTTTTATGTGATTTAGTCAAATCTTTATAATTTAAAATGAAAATTCTTCTCAATGTTTAACCATTGTAAGCAATATTTTGCATCTAAATTTTCCTTTTAGTTAACTATTTACAATGGAAACTTAGCACCAATTATAAACTTTTAAACGTTTTTTTTTTCCTGCATATTTCTGATTTGCTCACCATTAGGAACCAATATAAACTCTACCATGACGTTTGAGAGGCTGTATTTACCCCCAGCCTTGTAAATTCTGGATAATGTATTTCAGTCTCCCATTTTATAGGTAAAAGTGGAATTTAATTATTGCCTTTCTGTTCCTTTGATGCTTACGTGCCGATAATATCTCAGGAGCACATTGGCCATTTGATTCCTCCTTCTCCTCAGCACCAATTAGAGTGTTTGTCCTTTTTTTTATTCTACTAATGTAATCAATTAGTATTAGGAGATACTTAGATATTAAACATTAACATTAGAAATTTTTTGATGTTTATTTCTTTTTTAGATAGAGACAGTGTGAACCGGGAAGAGGCAGAGAGAGAGAGAGATGGAGACACAGAATCTGAAACAGGCTCCAGGCTCTGAGCTGTCAGCACAGAGCCCGACGTGGGGCTTGAACTCACAAACTGTGAGATCATGACCTGAGCCGAAGTTGGATGCTTCACTAACTGAGCCACCCAGACACCCCTTAAACATGAACATTTTAATACTATAATATAATAATATTTAATTTAATATGATACTATACTATTTTAATATTATACTACAAATATTATCCTACAAAGGATATATATCACCTGCAATGTCACCCTCTCTCCATATAGAAAGTTCCAGTCACCGAGTCAAATTACTGTTCTTTCCCTTTCCCTTCTGTCTTGGCACGTCCAAGCCTTGGCACTTCCACAGGCTTCGTTTATGCCAGCAGCACGTACTCCCCTATGTTTCAGTGGTTATATATATTTATATAATATATATACACATATTTAAGTGTTTAATACATCTGGTTTTTATTAGGGTGCATGCTGTGAGGTAGGGGTTTAACTCCATTTTCCTTTTCCACATGGCTAGCCAATTTGGCCCAATCCCACAATGTAACTAATGTATCCTTTCCCCCTGATGCAAGATGTCATCTTCATCATGCTACCTTCAAGCACACCTATAACATATAAACCGGCCCGTTTAGGGGCTCCTTTTCCGTGCCATTTATCTGTCTGTGTCATCCTGCAAGTGAGTCTGACATCTGACCCTCAAAGCAGGTGGGAAGACATAGGACACAGGAAGTTGACTGAAAGAGGGGGTGCGGGTGAACTATGGGGGTTGCCGAACACTGATGATGGGAAGTGAGTGCAGAGGGTTTAGTCTGAGGAGTGATCAGCAGTGAAAAAAATCTCTGAGAAGACAAGAGCCCCCCTTTCCCTTGACACGAACTGTTGCAGAAAACCCCCAGGAGGACGGGCACACCAGGAAGAGAAAACAAATGCCAAGACGAAGAAGTCAGGTTTACAGTGGCCACCTGGCTCTTCTCCCCACGGTGTCCCCAGCCCAGGAAAGTATGTAGCGTCGATGTGGGTTTCAGAGCAAGTGACTGAAGTCAGAACAAAGTTAACAGACTGCCAGTCTGTCTAGAGGTGGAAGACTCGCGCTCAAAAGCTCCTCTCACAGATTTGGAGCAGAGTGTTCTTCAAAGCGCCGAATGGAAACCCTTCCCTACTTCAGACACCCCGGTGGCTCGAGGGAAGACTTTCCTGGTGCCCCTTCACAGCCACCGAAAATGCGGCTGTAGTTTGCGTGAACAGATCATGCACGTTTATGCATTTTTAATTTGATATCTAATATAAAGCTCTGCCAGCAATGTGTGATGATATATGAAATGTTGGAGAGCTTGAGAGATGGGGAGATGGAGAATACTTTATTTCTGTGTAACAGATATTCCCTTTTGCACCCTGTATTAAATTACAGGGGACATAAAAAAATATTACCTGGGCCATTTCTGGCCGTGCTCGCAAGCACAAACGTTTCATGTGGATTTCAATAGGACCTATTCCCAGGCACGCGATGTATTCTCTATAGCGAGAGGCTTGCAAGATACGGTTACGGCGATGTCAGCGTCCTTCCAGATCCTGATACGCATTCCTTCAACAAATCCTTACCCTCCCAGAATATCTCCAAAGGCCGGGGAACCTGACGGCTGGGTGCCTTGAAACAATACTGCCTATTCAAACGCAGGAACGAAGTGTAAGAAAGTGCCAAGCAGCCACATTTTTAAATGAGTAGAATCCGGGTTTGTGCATCTCTGCACCATCTGTTGAGGTAAATTACATACAAATATTTCAGCACCAGAAGGCCATGTCAGTGAACACTTCTCAGCAAGAATCCAAGTTGGAGCCACAGAGAATTCATAAAAAATGTGTTGAGGCCTCACACCAGCTCCCTAACCATCTTCACAAGCCGAGGGTGGGATTTTTTCCCTTCTTTCTTTCTTTTATTGCGTGGATTTCGCATGGGATGCAAACCGCCTGGCTCAGTGCCAAGGCCTTTCTGCAGCTGCCCAGAGAGCAAGGGGGACGAGACCGGCCACGAGGAGCAGGTGGTGTCTCTACCGCGCCGGGAAACTTACACCGGGTTTATACCGGAAGACGGGCGGGACTGGTCCCAGGGCTTCCCTGCGAAGCTCAGCAGGAGCCTGAGCTCATTGCTCTGGAGTAAATTACTTTTCCTCTCCAAGGGTTTCAGGCTTATTGCCATCCTAGTGCCGTTAGCCGCATGCCTTTGGAATCATTAAGCATTGATTTCAATTTGCGTTCTCTGAATCATAAGCCAGAGTTTTTAATTGTCTCTAATTGTTTAAATCAGACCGCTTGTTCCTTTAGAAACCTTTCCTTTCTGTCAGCAAAAAGATAGCTTTGCCTTTTCCTATTTTCTTTTTTCAGGTTTATTGCGGTAGAATTGAGAAAACCGTAAGATGTTTCAAGTGTGTATCCTGGTGTTGCGAGAAATTCACGCATTTGAAGGCATTGCCCCCACTTTGTACCTTTTGCATGTGTGTGGGGGGCACTTCGGTTCTACTCGCTTAACGAATATCAAGTCTAAAAAAGATATGTCAATTATACAACCTAGTGTTTTAACTGATCACCATGCTGTTCAGGTCTGATTCATCTTACTAGTGAAAATTGCGTCCTTTTATGAGCTCCTCCCTATGCCCCCCACTCCCCCCCGCCCCGCCCCTGGCAACCACTCTTTTACTCTTTGTTCCTGTGTGACTTCAACTTTTCTATTTTGGATCCATGGGTAAGTGATAGCACACACTGTCTTTCTCTCTCTGGCTTGTTTCACTCAGCATACTGCCCTCCAGATTTATCCGAGTTGTTGAAATGATAGGATTTTCTCTTTCTTTGAAGGCTGAATAATACATATATAATGTATCGATCAGATTGTCTTTATCCACGATGTGCACCATTCAGATTTCAGTGGAGGGATCCCTCACCTTTCCAGACCCATCTCTGGCATGACATACCAGTTATCCCAGTTGGAGCCTGCTTCCCTTTCCTAGGGGTGCTCCTTACGTGTGGTGCGCACCAGAACATGTCGAATCACCTTGTAATTATTTGCTCACATCTGTCTGTGCCCATTAGGGTGAAACTCCTTAAATTTTCAGACTAAATTTTGTGCCTGTCACGTAGATGTTCAATGGACGGAGAATGAATGGATAATCAGTGACCCTGGCATTGAGAACGGATGCTGTGCGGAGAACAGATAAACAAAAAGGAAAAGATTGACCAGCTCTCCCTCCATGCTGGTGGCAGAGTCTCAGACTAAATGATATTTGACTTTGCTCCACTGATGAGTGAAGAACAGGGGCAAGTACTCTTGCAAATATTTAAATTTCATCTACAAATACCAGTGGGCTGCAAGAACCCTCTAGACCAGCATGAGGGAACTTAACTAATGGAACAGGAGGTAATTAGGAAAGTAAACACTTTGGAAAAGTATTAAAAAAATATTCCAGAGGGACGAGCTTCTAAGGACCAGTGCAGGAAACTTTGGCTTGTATATTTTAGCCAATGTGAATAAAATTTTAAAAATGTAGTTTCTAAATATTTCCATGCTAATCAAATAATCTGAATCATCTAAAAAGCCTTGGCAATTGTGACAATAATTTTAATCAAAAAATAGACATTTTAATATCTATATATATGAATTCGGATTAAGGTTTGGTCTATGTAAAAAAATGAACACACAGCTTTCTAGTCTTTATTTGATTTTCCAAGTTAATTACATATCAATCTAAAAACTTTCTAATGATTCCTTTATATGTATAACCTTATTTTTTTGTATTTAGTACAGCATCTTTCACTTTAGGATTAATCTGACATCAGTTTTATATAATCGGATGAAACCAACATATTCAAAACAATATAAAAAAACCTATATACTTCAGTTCATAAAAGCTGACCCTTAGACCTGCTTGAAAATGTCTATTTGTTGATCTGTGTACCACAAAGTAAAGGTCACACACTGATGTATTTTTCAAACAATAAGTCAATGTAAAATTGCCAAGATGATTTGTTGAGAGCACCCTTTCTGTCTTGTTCTCCTTGAACAAAAGGACTGATAAAAATGAAAGAGTGATGTGTCCTGAGGTCCTGGTTCTGGGCTCCTCTACACCAGATAGGAAACACTTGTTCCGAAAGTTCTGGTTTTGTACTTCACAGTTTTCTTTTCTTATGCCTCATGATGTCCTGATTTGCCGGGGTGGGGAGGACGTCATTTCATTATTGAGTGAGGCTCCCTGGGGCGCCTGGGTGGCTCAGTTGGTTAAGCATCGACTTTAGCTCAGATCATGATCTCACTGTTCGTGGGTTCGAGCCCCGCGTCGGGCTCTGTGCTGACAGCCAGCTTAGAGCCTGGAGCCTGTTTCCGATTCTATGTCTCCCTCTCTCTCTGACCCTCCTCTGCTCATACTAACCCCCTCTCTCTCTCTCTCTCTCTCTCTCTCTCTCTCATATATATAAATAAAACATTAAAAAAAATTAAAGAAAAAAGTTAAAAAATAAATAAAGTGAGACTCCCCAAACAGGTGAAATTTGGTTTTCATCCTTACTGCTCCGAAATCTGAACTGACCGGGACAGCTCTGTGATTATTCCTTCGTTCCCTCTCTCAGCAACCCTCTGCCCACCTGGGCATCTGGAAGCACTCTCCCTTCTTCGTATTAATTAGTCTGCTCAAGGTTGCATAGCAGTGGACCACAGCTTGCGTGGTTTACACAGCACACACTTTTTTTCTTTGACCATCACAGTTCTGAGTTCTAGAAGTCTGAGATCAAGGAGGTGGCAAGGTAGTTCTTTGAGGGCCTGTGCTCCTTGGATTGTGGGTGGCGACCTTCTCTTCCCTGTGTCTTCACTATGGTCTTTTCCTTTGTGCATTTCTGTGTCCTAATCTCTTCTAATTAGGATATCAGTCATACTGGATTAAGGCCCACCCTCATTAATTCACTTAACCTTATTTAGCTCTTTAAAGATCCTGTTTTCAAATATGGTCACATTCACAGGGACTTCAACCTGTCCATTTTGCGGGACAGTTCAATCCATAATATTACCAAAGGATCAGGGTTAATGTTAACCTTATTTGGGTACTTCTCATAGCTCCCCACTTCTTTTGCAAATATCCCTGCAATCTATTTTCCACTGTGAAATCACTCTTGAAAGTTCTCTTTCCATTCATATTCCTTGGGGATCTTATTCAATAAGTTTTGACTTTTCACCTCCCTAAGGAGGATTAATCTTTTGTTTCATTTAGGGTCCTTGACTGCAGGAAACAAAATCCACCAAACTATTTTAAGCAGGAGGGGATTTATTAAGGGATATTAGAAAGCTCACAGAATCATTAGAAAGGATGTAGAAATGGGATGTGGTGTAACTTAAAGCAATGAATGAGTCAAGGCTCTCATCAGGGAGCAAGAATTCGTGAGAGAACTGTCCAGATACTGCCCCCCAAACAGTCTGAGTCTTCTAACCACCTGTCCTTGTGAATCACAGAACCACACTGTTTCTTTAAACTGCTACCTAGAAATCCATCCCATGAGGGTCACTCTGAGAAGGAGTTCTGGGGTATTACTAAATTCTGTTTATGAATTGGAAGCTGAGCTCAGTCCATTCAGTTCATTGGGCTGTTTACTCCTATGTGTGTTGTGTGTGTGTGTGTGTGTGTGTGTGTGTGTGTGTGTGTGTTATACTAAACACTAAAAGTTAGGGACATTCATAAATAAGGATATGTCTACCACACACATGTCATCTCTTACGTTAGCCTCATAATCGTGATCATGAATTTATGTCTCAAAATATTTCTACCAATATTATTTTAATGCTTAGCTCTTATTACAATTACTATTTTAGTACGTAGCTCTCATTTACAATGATTTTGGATAACAAAATATAAATCAATTTTAGTAGGTATAGCTCAGCTCAGTCCTTTGGTACATCGATATCATATTGTATCTCTATTGCAAAGGGCTCTCCCTTCCCAATTAACTTAGTCCACGCGGTGAAGAATTGAGTTGTCCAGTGAGGCTACGACCTCGTCACTCCTCTGAAATGTCTCTCGTGTGTCGTGTTAAAACTGATCTTTGCTATCATGGTTTTCTTTCAAGTCGTTTCATTAACCCCCTTGCTGTTTCACTTCTTTGTTCTACATTAACAAAAATAAAACAAAACAAGACCAAAAAGATTAAGAATATGTATTCCTGCCAGTCTGTTTTCTGACAAAGTCCTCCAATCTTCTAAAGCATCTGATCTCTTCCCTACGATCTACAGCAGCCCACTCACATGTCTGCAAGTTCGTCTTCTGACATAATCTTTCCCATGCACAAACTGGGTCACTCATCTCATTTCTAGTATTGAACCCTGCAAGATTCTAATGAAGGTACTGGGAATGTAAAGATCTTTCAGCGCTATGGCTATGGTTTTAAGTGTGTGCTTAGCTGTGCTTTATTTCTAGTGTATTCTATCACAAGGTCACCGACATAGCTTAAATTTCTTATAACCAAAAGCATGTCTACCTTGTACTGTAGCCCGACAAGATTCTGATTGTGTATGAAATAATGTAAAAGTATGAGCTGTGGGGGCGCCTGGGTGGCTTAGTCAGTTAAGCGTCCGACTTTCGCTTAGGTCATGATCTCATGGTTAGTGAGTTCGAGCCCCGCGTCGGGCTCTGTGCTGACTGCCAGCTCAGAGCCTGGAGCCTATTTCAGAGTCTGTGTCTCCCTCTCTCTCTGACCCTCCCCTGCTCACGCTGTCTCTCTCTCTCTCCTAGAAATAAATAAAAATATTAAAAAAAAAAAAAAAAGTATGAGATGTGAAGTATAACAGCATCTATTGGGTACCCAACATGCACTAGGCAATTGCTATCCCCATTTTATAAATAAGGACAATGTTTTTTTAATTAGAGTTTCCCCATTCATACTAGTAATAAACAGCAATTTATTAGTGAAATACTGAGTGATTCTATGTATATTCTAGTGATTGTTCTAGTCACTGAGGATCCAGTTAGTGGACAGAACAGACTATGTTCTGGCCATCATGGGGTACATGCTTCTCTTCATCCGAAGAGACAGATTTTCTTAAAATATCAAATATATGTAATGTCAGGGGTGTCCAGGGCTCTAAAGGAAAAGGTAGCAGGTTAGGAAAAGAGTAAGTGTTGGTGAGTATGATGGAGACAGGGGTGGGAACAGGGAAGGACTCACTCACAAGTGACAAAGGAGACTTACAGGAGAGAGAATAGCATTAGTCAAGCCTCCAAGGTGGGAAAATGGCCAGCGTAGGCAGAGGAGGAGGTCAAGGGCACTGTGGTGTATGGGGGAAAATTATTAGGAGCTAAGATCAGTGAAGGAGAGGACATGGGGGCCATGTTGGTAAGACACTATCTAAACAAGATGAGTAGCCCGGACTCACTCAGACGTCATCCCTGTGACAAGGCTTTGAAGTTAAGTCATTACTTTGGGGGAAGATTCTAGAAGATTCCAGTACTAAATGTGAAAGGGGGGGCAAACACAGTGCTTGTTTGGGACCAGGTTATTGCTTAGGGTGACAGGAATCACACCCTATGGGGCCACGGGGAGGTGGTAGATCACGTATCTCAGAGTGGTCTTCCTCTGGAATATTTCTCCACCACTTCTGTCCAGCACCTGCTGAGGGCTGCTCCCAGGGGCATTCACCCCTCTGTGCGTACAAACTGCCCTCTCATAACCTGTAATCATCAGCTACAGACAGAGGAAGTCCTGAGGAAAGAGCCCTGGCCTGTGCACTGAGGCCTTCAGGTCCTGTGAAGGAGGGTGCTGTGAGGCGGGCACACAGGAAGGAGGCACTGGCAGTTTCTGGACTTTGCTGTTGGGATGTTCTGAGCTCAGGAGTGTTGGCTGAGGCCGTTGGGCCACTGTGACAAGTACCACCGATGGTGTGGCTGCCAGATGACAGAAGTCCATTTGCACAGCCTTGCAGGCTGGAGGTTGGAGGTCAAGGTGCCAGCCCGGTCCCGTGAGGGCCTCCTCCTGGTTCGCAGAGGTCTCCTTGGGTCCTCTCATGGCAGGAAGGTTTAGGAAGTTCTGTGGGACCTGTTTTATCAGAGCACAAAACCCATTCGAGAGATCTCTGTCATGGTGTAAGAGGGCCCTGTCTGCTATGACCGTTACACTGAGCATGGTGATTCGGCATAGGATTCTGGGGGGCACCAAGACGCAACTGAATCCAGTGGCTTGAGCAGGTGTCCATTTGTACAGGTCAATCTGGTGGCTGGGTTGAAACGGGCAGGATGAGGCGCTCAGAGCCGAAACCAGGAAGCAGTTAGGAGCCATTCTCCTCATCAGCGAGCAAGGTCTCGAATTCCTGCACCAACGACGTGAGGCGTGGGAGGAGGATGGATGTGTTAGGAAGAGAAAGCTCCCAGGATTCGGTGACAGATTTATTACAGAAGGGACAGAAAAAAAGGACTGTGAAAGGTGTCTCCTAGGAAATGGAAGAATGGAGTTGTCATTTACTAAAATAGGAGGGATTGCAGGAGAAGCTTGTCTTTGAGAATCAAAAAAAAAGTGTGAAAACAAGAATCTCAAGCCTGAAAGTATCTTTATAAAGTACATATCATCACTCCCGGGTTTTAGATGAGAAAAATGTGCTCAGAAACACCAAGAGTCAATCATATTAGTCGTCTTCATGTAATATTTTATGTTTGTGTCTATGTATTTAGAAGTTAGATTTTTTTTTAATTCACAACTTTTAATACGCAGGAAGTTTCTCAAAACAAATACCACTTAACAAAATGCCCAAAACTGACATAGAGCAAAGAGGCTGAAGGGTAAGTTAAAGCCACTAGGGTTTATCTGCAGTGTAAATAAACCTCTAATAAATGCTTATACTTTGTAATAAAAGCAAATTAATTTTAGTAAAAATCACAGAGGCAAAAGAGGAATCGGTCACATCGTAATAAAGGGGCCATAAATAAGGAATGGTTGGCCACTGTCCAAGAAAATGAGATTACGGAGTGAGGTCTCCGTGGCCCCAATGTCTTCACAGCTCCAAATACATTTGTCCCTAATTATTCAGAGTCAGATTAGTCTGTGTTCCATTATCTGGGCCACTCCGGCCTCCTTTTTATTCTTTTGGGTTTTTAAGCACTATCTCTGGGTTTACCACCTAAGACCTTTATTAACTGAGGGCAGAGAAAATTACACTGGAGCATCTGGCTAATTATAATTGTTTTATTAAGGTGTGTGTAGGGGATAGATTGATACGTATGACTGCCGAAAGATTTTTAAAGGTCACTGTGGAAATTATGGAAAATAAAGCCAGCTATGTTTTTAAATACGATTTGAAATATAAACCAGTTTTCTGAACCCCGGATATCTATAGTGAAAAGGAGCTACAAAGTGGGCTGTATCTGAAATAGAAGTACATTATATAAATCATGAAGAATGCATAATGATTTCTACAAATCAGGTATTTTATTAAAAGCCCAATATTCAATAGGAAAAATATTTAAATGTCTATACTGATTTTATATATAAAATTTCTGTATGACATACACATATTTAACAGACATCCACACACTTTCCCCAGGAGCAAAAAGTTGTTTGTAATGGCCACAGTATATGTTGCAAATGGTGCTAAATATCCGGTTCACGGAGGGCACAGCTTCACAGAGTTCACCCCCATGCCTTACACTGTATCTCTTTTTATCTGTGTCCCTGTCTTCCTGAAATACATTCTCATACGACAGGGCCAGAAGTTGCACGTTTATGGAAATTTCAGGTGCATATTTTCTCCTTCACACCAGAACCAGAGAAATACTGGCTGTATACTTTATAAGAGCTATTCATTCAAATAAATGCAAATTATTTTTCTATACGTTAGTAACATTTTTAGTACTAGTGTTATTGGTTATCAGTATTTGGGGAAAAATAGCCTGAAAGCAATTAAGAGGTATGAGTATTCTGAACACACTTTATAATTTTTTTTTTTATTTTTTAAGTTTATTTCTTTATTTTGAGAGTGAAAGAGAGCATGGGGGGTGGAGGGGCAGAGAGAAAGGGAGAGAGAGAATCCCAAGCAGGCTCCGTGCTGTCAGCATGGAAAATGACACCGGGCTTGATTTCACAAACTGTGAGATCATGACATGACCCCAAATCAAGAGTCAGACGCTTACCTGACTGAGCCACCCAAGCACCCCTGGTCATGTTATTTGTACCTAAATAATTTTACACAGAGTGATATATTATGTGTATTCTATTCCTAGGGAAAAGGTCAGAGAAAATAAGATATTGACGAATTATACTTGACTAGAATAACTTTCTTGATTATTTGTATTATAGGGTGTTCAGATATTAACGTGGCTTTAAAACATAAGTTTCCTTTTATTCTCAATGCAGTGTCAGGTATTTTCTGGGGCCAAAGTCCTCGATTGTTCCTAAATATTTGTAGTTAGAAAACTTTGTGTGCGGAGACATTTCCCATATGATGGTAAGTACCTGCGACAAGATGGGAGAGGCTGGTGAAATCGCGTCACTAGCGGCCTGTGTCAACACGCAGGAGAAGGCAGTGCAAGCTGAGACAGGTACACAGCCTATTCAATAAATAGGCTGTTTATTTTAAATACCTCACTTATCACCATGAAGTAAATTAAGCAACATTGAAATCACCTAGCTGTTCGAACACCCTACGTATCTTAACATATTGTCTCAATATCAAATTTCAAATAAAGATGTGTGAAATGTATCTGCAATCTACATTTTTGATTGGCTCCAAGAGCTGCTGGGTTCAGCAGAACATTAATGCAAATCTAATGTACCTGCTGGTATGATTAGCTGAATCAAATGATGGCATTTAAGTAACACCTAAATAATCTTAATTAGGATCTTCGACTCAGCTTACCACTTAGAACTCTACAGATGGATAGTCTTAATTATCAGCCTTTTGATTAGGATAACAGCCCTAATCAAGATGATGTGGGCCTGATAGACAGGGTATCAGTAAATTAATGGCTGCTGTTATGTGGGAGAAAAATAGAGCAGCTTTCTATGAGAGACAGGGTGACGTCTATGCAGAGGAATTAATATCATTAGGGGGAAAATCTGAGTAAAGAATTATGGATTGGGATTAATGTTAGTACATCCAAATATAGCTGAGTCTCTATTGTCAACTGATCATTTAAGTTTCGCGTTTACATTAAAAATGCTTAAGGCAGCTTATTTTACCGATGTTCCTAAATTCTGTATTGATAACTTGGTAAAACTTAATAGATCTGGTATGTGTGCATCAAAACTATTCTTCTGATAGGAATTTTGGGATGCTTACGCAAGAGACAGGAAAATGTAAAATGTTTTTGGTTACCCAATGTCTCCAGAAATAGTTCTTTTCTGAATTTTAACTTTCCAAGTTACCAACTGCCTGGTTAGGTAGTCATAAAGGAATATGAACAAGTGTTTTCTTGTATTTGGACATGGCCTCCTTGATTTCAACGCTTTCTCTCTCTTTCTTTTTTTCTTCCTGTTTGTTTATTTATTTGTTTAGAGAGAGTACGTATGAGCAGGGGAGGGGCAGAGACAGAGGGAGAGAGAGAATCCCAAGCAGGCTCTGCACTGTCAGAGCTCCATCTCAATGTGAGGCTCCTGAGATCATGACCTGAACTGAAATGAGAGTCAGATGCTTAACCCACTGAGCCAGCCATCCAGGCACCCCGTTCCAAAGCTTTCACAGTATTTAGGACAGAAGAAAAGGAAATATTGTATTTACAACCTTTTTGTTATACTGTGAATTGATGTAGAGTTGAGAGCCCTTACACATCTTCATTTTGCAGTTTACTGTCCTCGGTCTTAAAAATGAAGGCTAGTTGGGCGCCTGGGTGGCTCAGTCGGTAAGCCTTCTGACTTTGACTCAGGTCATGATCTTACGGTTCATGAGTTCAAGCACCACATAGGGTTCTATGCTGTCAGCACAGATCCGGCTTTGCATCGTCTGTCCCCCCCTCTCTCTGTCCCTCTCCTACTCACTCTGTCATTCTCTCAAAAAAAAAAAAAATACAATTCTGAAAAAAATGAAGACTATTGTGCCATTTGAGCTTTGACCAGAAACGTTCCTCAAGGCTCTGTCCCTGGTCCTCAATGTCTAGGGTGCAGTCTGGGCTTCTCCTCAATGCACCTTCCCCTCTGTCTCTTACACCTTTTTAAGGCCACGCCTGGCACGTTCCTCTTCTGCTGTTTCCTTACACCATCTCCTCGGTCTAGCAGGAAACCAGAATTCACAATAGGGAAGCTTTGGGGACCCCCTTGCCTCTCACTAACTCAACATTTAAGTTTAGTTTCAGAATTCACTACTTGCAACTGTAAAGTATTGGTAAATGTAGCAACAGGAATTAAACATAGTGTCCATTCCTACATAAAACAGGAGATTCTCGGTTGGGGTGGGTTAGTGAGGACAGCGTGACCCCATTCTTGCCAAAGAGGAAGAGAAAGGCAACACATTGATCCCTGTTTGCACACCCACAACCGCGGTGAAGCAATTCCGAATTCCTCCCCTGTTTGCTTCGTGTATCAGGTGGTCCGAACGCAATGTCCGTACTTACATGCCTCATCCTTTGAATGATGATACTGATGCTGATGCTGGTGATGAACTCAGCGATTGTGGGCACATGTCCTCCTTTCACACCAACACACACAGCGAGAGACTTCTCTACACAAAGCCGCAAACACCTCACCTGCAAATCTGTTCACTCATTCATTCCAACCTTTGAGAAAGGCGGGCTATGGAAACATCCCCTTTAACTCTGACACTCTGTGGTCTCCCACGTCATAGATTTGGTATCAAGGTAGATTTGGTAGCCACCACGCCTTCTATCTCATTGACTAGCTTCTCTGCCTTTAGGAATAGCTGCTATTCCTAACTGTTTTTAAATTTATTTTTATTTTTTCAAAATTCTGCCCTGGTCGTTTTCCCACAGGAAAACCCTGCTTTATCAATTTCCTCCACTCCTAACAGTCAACGTTTACTTCTCTGCTGTTAGTACCTTCGCCCTTCATTCCGTCCATTCTTCTCAACCCATACGCTCGGCTCGAGTGCCTCGCAGATGCATTTAAAGGTCCCGGGGGGGACCTTCTTGCAGCTAAAACACCAGCTTGTCTGGATCTGACAAGCTGACTTCCTCCTCACCAAGATGTCGCTCTGACTCTTGCCCGATGGCTCCCTCTCTTGTCCCCCGGCTGCCATCTGCAGCAGGTCACCAAGGTCTCCTGACCGGGCCTCCCGTTTTTCGTCCTGTGTCTCCTTTGTTATTCTCACGGCTGCTGGCCCATGCCAACCCTTTCCTGCCTCTTTCACCTCATCTCTAGCAACCCGCCACCTTCCCTCCCCTGACCCCTGCTTCGTTCAGCACACAAAGTCCACTCTGACCGGCCAAAGCAGCTGCCCTTAAAGAGCAGGAGAGAAGCACTCACAACTGCAGCAAGTCAAGGACAAACACAACTTTAACGAAGTCTATTCTGGCACCACCCGGAAATGCGAGTCCTTGGCTATCCTTTTGGCTGCTGAGAAAACTTCCAGCCCAGGTCTTACCCCACTCCCCATCTCCCTGGCTCCTCCTCCCCTGTCTAACTTACTCTATCCAACTTCACTTCCCAAACTCACACCTGGGCTTGGCTCCCGCCTGCAATGCTCAACACTGCCTAGGACTAGCTCTTCAAACTCGATGCCAGTTTCTGAAGGGCCTCCCCATTTTTAGGTGGATTTCTTTTCTTTTTAATGCTTATTTATTTATTTTGAGAGATGGGGAGATGAGATGAACAGGTTAGAGAGAGAGGGAGAGAATCCCAAGCAGACTCTGAGCTGTCAGCAGAGAACTTCTTGAGAGGCTCAGTCCCACACACCGGGACATCATGACCTGAGATGAAATCAAGAATCAAATGCTTAACCAACGGCCCCCCACCCCCAGAGGTGCCCCAAGGTGCATTTCCTACCATCCGGTTTAGCTCTTAGGTTGCCTTTGGCATACATAATTTCATTTCCAGGATTTTCACATTTTTACCTATTATCTCTCTTTCAACTTACAATGGGAACACTTTTTGCTGACCTAATTCTTTTTTTACAATATTTTAATTGTATTTTATAATGGTTTCAGATCGGCAGAAAAGTTGCAAAAATTGTACAGATTGTTCCTGTATCCCTTATAGCCTGTTTTGTCTGTTATTAACACCTGCATTAGCATGGCACAAGATATGCCTTATGAAGGTCCCAGAAGGAGCAGAAAGCTTATTCTACTGGTTCAGTTCTGATTGTACTTTAATTGTTATGTCATTGGAGAAGTTCTATCTCACTGCCACCTATATGCTAAGAGATTAAGTCCTGACTTCAGTTTTACTGCCATACTCCTTCACCATTTGGCTTTATTTTCTACTCATGGATTGTCCATAAAATAAAATAAAATAAAATAAAATAAAATAAAATAAAATAAAATAAAATAAAATATTAAACTATGTTAAACACATCTTAAAAATAAAATGAGGTGTATTATTGTAAATGTAAAACAACATTATTATACAATTACTCTCAGCAAAGGATAAATTTCAACCTTTAGTGGCTACAGCAGTCACTGTACACTTGGATTTGCTTGTCGTTGCTCACTGTGATCTATAACCCATCATACATACAATTAGTCAATAAAGGGAAATTTGAGGCTAATGTTTTACTTTGTTGGGAGAGGTGAGGCATATAGATCTATATAATTACTATTTTAGTCCATCCAACATATTCGTTCCTTAAGTCATTTTTTGTTTTGTTTTGTTTTTTTTTTGTTTGTTTGTTTGTTTGTTTATTAAGTTTCTGCACTCCTTGTGGCCATCTGGTCACCCCTGGATCAGTCGTGCCAAGGAAATGATACAAATGCAAAAAGAAGGGGAAGGCAACCCTTGCAACATCCTATATACACCTAGTATGCCCGATATATGCAGAACATTTTAAGAAGGGCGTGCCCAACAACTTTTTGCATTAAAATTTCTTGCATAAAAATCTATTTTGTTTATTTCACTATAAGTCTTTATGTGAGTTATGATTTAGCCCATTGACTGACCGCACTA
This sequence comes from Hyaena hyaena, assembly GCF_003009895.1. Taxonomy (NCBI): domain Eukaryota; kingdom Metazoa; phylum Chordata; class Mammalia; order Carnivora; family Hyaenidae; genus Hyaena; species Hyaena hyaena. Next base: position 203,844 of record NW_024080654.1, read on the forward strand.
CTAAGGATATTTTTTATAAATGGTTTTATCTTTCGGATTGGTAGGACACAAACATTTTCTTTACCTTAAAATACACTTCAGGTGTTTTTATTTCATTATTTTGGAATTATTTATTTCAGTATTGATATCATGTATGTATGATTCACTAAAGGGCAATTGATATCCAAATTTAAGAAAGACTAACGCATGCTCTTCTTTAGCTTTTAGAGATGACCTTTCTTCCCATCGGTTTGTCTTGAAATCAGGTATAGTTTTCTGTTTACAAACAAAAGAATGATAGCTGTCACCAAGGCGCTAAAAATGTCATATGTCAAGGACGTGTGCCTCCTTATGATGTGTTTGCTTGGAGTCTACGCAGCCTCTGAGAACTGCTGTATAATTGACACTGGTCTTAATTGTTACTCTGATCAGATCAAAATTCTTGTCATCAATCTTTCACGATTTCCCATTCACTAATTAATTCAACTTGAACTCAATCTGGCATTCATAATAAAGTTCTCTAAACTCTGTTCACACTTTTCTTTTAAGCTTTCCCTGCCATTATGTCCTCTGAGTGGGGACTCAATCTGTTTTCTTTTGATTTTAAGAACATTCCGTCATTTTCCACTTCCTTAGCATTTTACATCTTTCTTCTCTATTCGCGATTGCCATTTTCATACTCAGAGTTTAGGATCCACATTAACTTTTTTTATTATCGTCAAAAATACCATCTTCTTTGCTTTTGAATCCCAGTAGCATTTATTTGCATTTCCTTTCAATTGCTTGATTACCCTCTGCTTGGTACCTTCCAAATGAGCTTCTTCTGTAGAGAATAGGGACCATGTTACATCTATCTCTCTCTTCGTTTTTCCCAATCAAAGTACCTAGCATAGTATCTTAGTTATGAGAAGTGCTCCATATATATGCAGTAAAAAAAAAATGAATAAACACTGCAGTGTAAACGTAGATGATGCTCCTAATCTTTTTGATAAGGCAGTCTGCTAAGAAAATTCTTATAAGAGCTCTAAATGGCAATTCCAATTACTAGACTTAATGTCCTTCCAAAACCATTTTTAATTGAGAAGAAAAAAGTCAACAAGTGGCATTAGAAAGATAGAATATCTGGAAAATATAAAACATATAAAAGTTCTCTCATGTCACCTTGTACATCAGGACAATCCCAAAATGGTGAAGAACTGAATGACTAAATGTATAATAAAAATATTAGGAGGCACAGAAAATTGTAATGTGCCTCATAATTCTAACAATATGAAATAAACATATAGTTTCTACCAAAAGAGTCATAACCAAGGGTAAAAGACCAACACTTTTTTATATGTAATACGTAAAATAAATATGACAAGCCATGATATCTCTAATATGAAAAAGTTATTACAAAGCAATTTCTAAAAAAAGGTGAACAGCCAATAAAAAAGTGGGCAAAAGATATGAATAATGTTACCCCTAAGAATAATAAAATTAAAATCCCATAAAAGATCCTCAACTTTACTAATAAAGAACTACAGAAAGCAAATTTTTAAAAACAACTAAAAATCTACTTCCTTTTGCAGTGTTCAAAATTTTTGGAAATTGTAAACTGCCTAGGTATCTACTGACGCAGAACTGGCCAAAGAATGGCATACCCAAACAGTGGCAATTAAAAATGAGTTCAGGTTGTCAAAGGTGAAGGAAATTTTCTTAAAGAATAAGGAGAAACTTAGTAGAACCCAAAATGGGTCACCCAAAACTTAAGAATGCAAATATGTGTGAGATTGAAAGGAAATTAGAAGGGGCAAACTTTGGGGTGCCTGGGTGGCTCAGTCAGTTAAGCATCTGACTTTGGCTCTCAGTCATGATCTTGCAGTTCACAAGTTTGAGCTCTGCAAGGGGTTCTGTGCTGACAGCTCAGAGCCTGGAACCTGTTTTGGATTCTGTGTCTTACCCTCTCTGGCCCTGCTCATGCTCTGTCTCTTTCTGTCTCTCAATAATAAATAATGTTAGAAAGAAAGAAAGAAAGAAAGAAAGAAAGAAAGAAAGAAAGAAAGAAAGAAAGAAAGAAAGAAAGAAAGAAAGAAGGAAGGAAGGAAGGAAGGAAGGAAGGAAGGAAGGAAGGAAGGAAGGAAGGAAGGAAGAACGAACGAGCAAACTTCACTGGATATTTACAAAGTGCCCAACACTTTAATTCCTTTATTTAGTCTCCACAGTCGGGTCTAAAAGGGTAAATTGTCCGAGCCTTATAACCCCCATGCATCAGGACCAGATTTTAAGTTCAGGATATCTGATCCCAAAGCTCATTTTCTCTGTACCACAACTCAGACTTCAGCTTTGTCTTTGAGGTGCTTTTTTTCTCTATGTGACATATGTGTTTTATAGGGGAAGCTGGGTGACTACCAGAAAGACAATTATGCTAACCTCTATGGAATTGGCTGCCTTTGAATACTCCTTTTCCTTATGATTTCAGAGTCACCTATAGAGGTGATGTAAAAATGTCTACTAAAATGTAACTAAGATCAGATGAATTGGTATTTTATTATAAGCAAACTGACAGCATATACATTGAAATATAACCTCAGACCACTGCTATTAAAAATGGCTATGTGGTTCAGCTGGTTAAGTGACCGACTTTGGGTCAGGTGATGATCTCACAGCTTGTGGGTTCGAGCCCTGCATTGGACTCTGTGCTGACAGCTCAGAGCCTGGAACCTGCTTCTGACTCTGTGTCTCCCTCTCTCTCTGACCCTCCCCCACTCCTGCTTTCTCTTTCTTTCTCAAGATTAAATAAATATTTAAAAATTTTTGTTAGAAAAGTCTATGCATATCTACATCACACTATTCAAATAATTTCCTATTCTTTTCTCAACTCACTTATGTCTTTTCTGAAAATAGACAGCATAGCTCTAAAAGATCTCTTCTTCCATTTGAACATTTTGAGTGGATTTTCTTCACTCTTCCAAAAGCAGTTGTTCAAGTACATGTTTCATATATTCTATTTATCCTCCAACATGCTTTCCTTCTTTGGGACATGATACATTAGTCACTGTATTTATAAGAGGCCTGAAGACAATAAGTTAGTTCTGGAATTAATAGCATGTCAATGGACTAATTTTGTTTTCTACTGGCATCACTCGTGTTCAGGCATTATAAGAATGCACAAGCGTACATCTAAAATCCCTCATCATTCCAGTGAAAATCACAGGCACACAATTCTTTTTGGCTTCTGAAATACTGCAAAATACCACTATGCCTTTCATATAAAACCTTCCTAGGCAAGGTCATAAAGAGCACATATAAAATCTGTTGGCTCAGGGGAAGTAAAATGCTTGGCATAAGCTCCCCAACTGGTAGCATCCTGTATAGAAATTACTATTTTGTTTTTCAGCTTACTTTCTGTAAGTGTATTTATGATCTTTTGTTCTATTTATGTCTAATGATGCCTAAGTGCGGTTGACACCAAAAATAAAATCCAGGTCATGAACTTTAGAATATAATGGGCCATTATTCCAGTAACAAAAATAAGGGGGGGAAAAATCACATTGCCAAAATCCAAGAAGACCCCACCTTTGTACAACAAAGAAGATGTGAGAATAAGATATGGAAACGTTGCAACTCAACCACACTGGGCCGTCACTTCCTGGACAGTTATTGCACCCCTGTCTCCACCAGGAGCCAGTCACTGCGCTGAGATCTGGGGAAGTGCAAGAGAGAAAAAGGAAGTGGAAGAGGAGGGGAGGAAGAAAAGGAAGGGGAGAAGGAGGAAGAAGAGGAGAAGGAAGGGAAGGAGGAGGAAATGGAAAAATCGATCATTTCAACCCAGGGTTAGAACTTGGAAAGTAAAGTCAATACTGCTCCCCATGCTTCCACCAACCATCCTACTATGCCAGACATAGTTAAAAAACAGCCATGGAGCCTTGGTGAAAGAGAAACATGGATGGAGTACAATGGATGGACATACAGGACCCATGTGTGTCCATTTCCCTGTTGTTTCTCGGCTGTGGTTCAGAGGGTAGTTTGGGACCCCCAGGGGGATCCCCAGGAACCTTCCAAGGTATCCAAAGGCCAAGACTGTTTTCTAACAAAGCTAAGGCATCATTCGCCCTTGTCGCAGTGTGAATATGTTACCAGGGGGAGAGTCTGCCTTGTGTGAATGGAGGTCCCGTCCTTGGATTCTCCAAGAGAAGATTTGCATCCTAGGGATCAGTGCTTGGAAAAAGACAGCCAGGAGGAAAGTAGCAAGCACAAAGCAGGCTGTTAAAGGGAAAGTACACTTTCAAAGTGGGAGAGCCAGCAGGTTTCCAGAGGAGGAACTGGCCCCTCGTCATGCTGGGATTGGATATTACTGAGTCTGTCTGGCCTGGGAGGTCCTGGGATGGACAGTGGGCTGGTCTCTAAGAGAGGCGGCTACCAATCATTTGCAAACTCCTCCCACAGGTTGGGAGGAGGAGTTTACGACCCTACAAGGTTGGTAACCAACCTTCATTGTCTCTCTTTCCCCAAGGCCTGGGCTGTACCTGCAACGCAGATGCATTTTAATGAGTCTGCGTTTTAATGAGATGCATTTAATGAGATGCATTTAATAAGATGCATTTTAATAGGGGTGAGCCTGGGGCAGAGGAGAATTTAAGCTCTACACTCGCGGTTCTGTGATCTTGGAAGCCATGAGGTCAGGATGTTGAGTCTTCTGGCTCTTAACCTGTAGCTTATTTATCCCCATCCCTGTCTCCATATCATATCTCTACCATCCCCCCTCTAGGACTTGGGACTCTCTCCCGGGGCGTTCCTTCCACTGCTCGGGTGTAGCTTCTACCTAACACGTGTTGAGGGGTGGCTCCTTGTGGGTGTGGGGGGACTGGCACCAAGGGCCTGAGACCCAGTGAAGCAGCTCTAGTTCTTGGGTGCTGACCTTGAGCCTGTGTCCCTGGGGAAATGAGCTTCTGAAAGTCCAGCCCAGTCCTGCTGTGGGTCCCCTGTGGAAAGGCTGCTGGGCTGGGGGCTGGCCTCCTGTTTTCTCTTGTCGGAACACCACTTTCACATCAGACAGCCTTGCACACAAAACTAAGGTTCTTCATGTTCTAATGTTTGGCAGACTTCCTTAAAAAAAAATGAATGATGAGAACCTATCCCTTCCAGGTAACGGACCGGCAGTGGACGCTGGGAGAGGCCACAGGCCCTGTCCACTAGGCGACGAGCCACCCCACCTCGTCTCCAGGCTGCCCCGCCTGGTACCCACCACTCCCTTTGCTGCTGCTGAACTGGGCCAAGAGGAAGCCAAGTGCTGAGATGCTGAGAAGGGCCTCTGAGGACTGGAGAAAATGTGCTTTGTACTAAAAACTGAGGATTTTAAAAGGATTGTAAATTCAATGTATCTTATGATCAGAGTAGTTGGAAAATAACTTCTGTGATCCACAGCTACTGCCCCCTTTTGCCTTTAAAGACCCCTCACCATGTCTCCTCAACAGGACACTTTTGGGGCTTCTGCTCAAATCTGTGCTCCCCAATTGCAGTTCTAGACCCCACAACAAACGTGTGGCTTGCGTTTCGGCATTTCATCATTCCTTGGTCAATATGCCAGTGGTAGAGTTCAAGTTTTCAGGGAATCATTCAAACTATGTGAAACTGCTGTCATCAACACAAGCTTTACAGCTTCCCAGGATTTAAAGGCTTTTCTGATGAGAAAGGATGAGCTTTCATTTTATATTAAATAGTAAATTATGTCCATGTTTGGAAAATCTGCAAAAGTCAGTGAAACAGTATTTCCTAAGGAACAGTGGCTCACCATGTAGAATCACTGTGGGCTAAGAGATTTCTTCACAGTGTAAGATAGAACGGTGTCTTTTCATATCAAGGAATTAAAAGAGTTATTAATATGGTTTCAGCCTACATGTTGCAATGATATATTGTTTTAATTCCATTTGTCAAGCTTCAGTGTGGTATTGAAAAAAAAAAAGAAAAGAAAAAGAAAGAGAAAAGATTATCCACAATTATCTGAAAAGAATTTCCGACTAAATACCTGTATGAAACAATGTTTTTCTGTATATTTTAAAGCAATAAATTGTCACATATTGAATGCAGAAGTTGATAGGAGTATACAGGTTTCTTATACTAAACCAGTCACTAAAAAGATATACAAAAATGTAAAATAATGCCATGCCTCTTACACATTTTTTGTTGTTGATGGTTCCTGGAAAATCATTATTATTTTTTTTTAAATGTTTTATTTATTTCTAGGAGAGAGAGAGAGAGAGACAGCATGAGCAGAGGAGGGTCAGAGAGAGAGGGAGTCACAGATTGAAACAGGATCCAGGCTCTGAGACGGCAGTCAGCACAGAGCCCGACACGGGGCTAAAACCCACGAACAGCGAGATCATGACCTAAGCGAAAGTCGGACACCCAACCGACTAAGCCACCCAGCCGCCCCTCAAAAAATTTTAAAAAAGGGTAACATTTCTTAGTGGATACTTCTCCCATCTGAATTTTGAAACCTATGAATATATTACCTGTTCGGAGATACGAAGCCACCTAAANCTCCAGGCTCTGAGCCGGCAGTCAGCACAGAGCCCGACGTGGGGCTTGAACCCACGAACCGCGAGATCATGACCTAAGCGAAAGTCGGACACCCAACCGACTAAGCCACCCAGGCGCCCCGGAAAATCATTATTTTTAATGACTATATAAGAGTATAATGGAATTTTTTTGCAATGTTATTTTAGTAAAATAAAAGTATTTTTAATCTTTTGTCTGATATAATAAACATTTTTTCAGTTTATTTATTTTGAGAGAGAGAGAGCCTGCAAGCAGGAGAGGGGCAGAGAGAGGGAGAGAGAGAGAGAAACCATGGAGCTCAATGTGGGGCTAGAACTCAGGAACCATGCGTTTATGGCTTGAGCCAAAACCAAGAGTCTAAGGCTTAACCAACTGAGCCTCCCAGGTGCCCTCGACTTAATTTCTAATGTCAAAACATTGGTAGATATAACTCAGAAAAGCCAAAGCTCCTTGGAGTCCTCAATATTTTTTAGAATGTAAAGATCAAATAGTCTGAAAACTACAGCTCTGTAGCAACCCAACGTAATATGAGACAAGGATGTACTTTTTTGTATTTGTATAATGAAAATCTATGTGTGTTCTTTTAAAACGTCGTCTAAAAGACACATGGGGGAAAGGAATAAATGTTAAGATACATTTACTCCCTTCCTTCCATTGTAAAGGCAAGCCTGCTTCCAGGAAACTTACTGGAAATCAGATTTCCTTCAAGCACTTCCTGAAGAATAAAGAGGCAAACGCCTTGGTAGTTCTTAACATTTATAATGGGCTATAAGTGCTTTTATAATTTCCATAATACTTTCCCCATGAAGATTTTCTAAATAATTGTGATTTCTCTCTTTTTCAATTTTTTTAGCATTGATTTATTTTTGAGAGAGAGAGCACGAGCAGGGGAGGGGCAGAGAGTGAAGGAGATACAGAATCCAGAGCAGGCTCCAGGCTCTGAGCTGTCAAGAGCCTGAAGCAGGACTTGAACTGATCTGAGCTAAAAGTCAGATGCTTAACTGACTGAGCCATCTGGTGCCCCAGATTTCTCCTTTTTCGAATTATCTGGGCTTATGTTTATATTAAACAATTCACCATTTTAATCAAATGTGAATTTCCATTGCTCATGAGGTAACTTTAACTTTAAACCTCTAATAATTTTATGGATCTTATTTCCAAAACCAGGATATAAGAAACTTTTTAGGGAAAAGCTTGTAGTTTAGCCTTCTTTTGAATCCCCTCTGCTCCGCTTATACCATTTTGTTTAGATGAGGCACTAACCAATATTTCATCTGTGATTGCCAAAAGGAATATCCCTGTGTCCTAAGTTATTGTAAATGTAGACATAATTGACCTTTAAATACACTTCATATTCTCCCCAATACTTCCCCCTTTTGCATAAATCTGCTGCTTCCATATGTTTATAAATGATTTGGGCCACTTAAAATCAATTATTTTATGTAATGATGGTGGTGACAAAATATACCATAATGTGTGCTATATTGTCTGAGTTTAATTTCAAATATTTTAGGGTGTAGAGTTCCGTATATTCGTACATGTTTTTTTGTGGCATTCTTCAACTTATGGATGTACCCTAGCAGATTCCGTATAATCAGATTATATCTCAGTAATCTGTTACTTCAGTTGTTTTTATCATGGTCACAACTAGTTGGCCTGATGGTTAGAAACACGGATGTTAAAATGAATTGAGGGACACCTGGGTGGCTCAGTCGGTTGAGCATCCGACTCTTGCTTTTGACTCAGCTGCTGGTTGTGTGAGGGTCATGTGGAGCTCTGTGCTGAATGTGGAGCCTGCTTGGGATTCTCTCTCTCCATCTGCTTCTCCTCCCTAGTCACTTGCTCTCACTCTCTCTCTCTCTCTCAAATAAATAAAAATAAAAAATAATAACAAAAAATAAATTGAGTGATACTTATGATTCATGAGTTGATTAGAAATACGATCAAGACAACCCAGCTCTTTAATCAACTATATATGTTCTCTATTGAGCAAAGTCTTGCTTCACTTCATGTGGACACGAGGCTTTCCAGCTCTGAAACACTCTCCTGTTCACTCAACAGACAATCTGACACCAGTTAGGTCAGATGAGTCCTGTTGCTGGAATGTTGTTGTAGATGCCTCTTACACACCTGTCTTGCAAGGCACTTTTCTGGCTTACAAAGGTCCCAAGTGCTTGTTTATGGTAAACATGAGTTTTGTCTGGAATCAGTTTCCATTATAGCTTATTACCAGCTGTAGAGCTTGTGTGGTAGAAAACCTGCACCTTACTGAAAGTTACTGGTCTCTAATAAAAAGAGCAGAATTATTTTCAATGACCAAATTGATTCAGGTCAGTTTGCAACAGTAATTTATTTCCTTCTGCATCGAATTCAAGGTTGTTTATTTAAATGCATAAAAGAAAAGGTAAACAATGGGGGAAAATCAGTATTCAGAAAGGCATTAAATGAAAAAAAGGGGAAAAATCAAGAAAACAGTAATAATGGAAAATGGGATACAGTGAATTAGGTTGCCATACGTTAATGGAAATTTACATTCAAAAGTATTTTTCATATGCCACCTAATCACCTTTATTTGTTTAATGTAATTTTATAAACAGATAATATTTTTATTTTAAAACCCCAGGACATATTTATTGGTATTCTACACAAACATGTTATTGCACTGGACTGGATAATCAAATCACAATTATATAACTATGCATTTACATGTATTCTTTATGCACATTACAATTCCCACATTTATTACTGCACGGAGGAGTTAATTCAGAAGTGAACTACATAGGCCAAATCACTTATAACTTTTTAGTATTATTGTAAAAATGACATCTAATTAACTTAGGATCATATTTAACCTGAAAAATGCTCTCCTTAAAAAGGTAGTGAATTGTTAGTTAGGTAATTATACATTTACAGGCTGTGAAATCAGTAATTAAATGGTAACTAAAATGTACTTACATGTTTACACACCATAAAATTATGGTATTTTTAACATACTGTAATTAATTTATATTTAACATACACTTGTGTATGCTTGATTAAATGTCAATTAGGTGTCTATTTGTGAAAAATCAACCATTACCAATTTGTGGAAATGTTAACATAAAGCTAACCATTTTGTTCCTTTGAAAAAATTTTAGGTTGGATTAAATGCCATGCTCCAATCCATTCTTTTTTACATTTCTCAGCATAATGTATATTATATATATAGTATATATATATTATATAACATATGTAATTTATATACATATATATGATATATATATAAATGAAAAACAAAAGTTTCTTAACTAATGCAGATAATTTTGTTGCAATAGATTAGTATAGCTATTGTAACCAAAACACATTATTCTATTTGTTACATTTGTCACTAAATTTTCACCCTCAGTATTTTCTCTATGTTTTCTGACTTTTTAATGATCCATGATCTAGGCCATGTAGAAATTTACCTTAAGTATATTTTGCACAAAGCTTAAGTAAATTGCAATCTCGTAAAGCTATATTTTTATAACTATTGTTATAATTTTTTTGAAAAATGAATATAGCTTATATATAAGTAAATATGAAAGACCTAGATTATTTAACCTATTTTAAATGATGTACACATCTCTAAATAATGGTGTGTGTGTGTGTGTGTGTGTGTGTGTGTGTGACTTTAAAAGTTCTGTACAAAAAGGACAGAGATATAAGGAAAACTTGATGGCCTTTTGATTTTGAAATTGCTTCTCATTTGCTTTAGTAGTAATTGCTCTCTAGCTAAGATTTTCACATTAAAAACTATATGCTTATCCATAGTAGGTATAGCTAACAATTAATTATGACAATGATATTTTTGTAGCAAAAATTCCACCATCTCAACTGTTTAGGAAAATTATACATTTCAAAATGGAGACCAGAATTCTGAGAACTTGGAGACTGGACACACAGACACACAGACACAGGCACACACACACATCTGTGGATAATATAACATCTTTTTAAAAATGCTACCGTGTTTGCATGAAATTTAACAAGTACTACCACTGAATCTGACCCTTTTTGTATGGACATCAATCATGTCATTTTTCCTTGACTGTGTCAGTATCATATTGCCTGTGTATATAAAACAACTGCCTATTGGAGTTTTTTTTTCCAAGAGACTTTTTTTTTAATTTACTTAGTTTTGAGAGAGAGAGAGAGGAAGAGGGGCAGAGAGAGAGAGGGAAACAAAGAATCCGAAGAAGGCTTTAGGCTTTGAGCTGTCAATGTGGGGGCTCAAACTCATGAATTGTGAAATCGTGACCTGAGCCAAAGTTGGACACCACCCAGGCGTCCCTTCAGGAAACTCTTTAACAGTGATAGCTATACAATGATAACTGTACAGATGTTCTCAAGTAGCTTGTGGTGAATGGTCATTGAAGTACCTAATGCTCAGTGGAAAACTGATTAACATTTAGTTTTATCAATTAAAGAATGTTACATGATTACAGGTGTAAATGTTCCACATTTAGCACATTTTAGCCACACCAATATGCTCTGTTCTTATTCATTAACATGAGTAAAAGGTGGTCAAAGAAAGCATGTATTTGACATTCACAAACAGGTATTAAGGTAATTTTTAGTTCAATTTTAACTGATTATTGTAGTTATTGCTTAGATGTGTAGATTTGTGGCTTGAAGTCAAATATGAACAAATACAACGTGGGACCATCTCAATTGTCCCAAAAGAAAGGAAGTACAAGGTCCATCAAGAATATTCTCTACAATGGTATGTTGGCGAAGGGACCCAGGCAAAGCACGGCTGCTGACTGATAAGTGTCATTGACCCAAAGAACATCAATACAGGGAATCATGACCAAGCTGGGCAACAACATTGTGTATTCCCACAATTAGATCTCAAAGACCAAATTATGGTAGCATAACTAAAATAAAAGCATTCTGACATGCAGCAACATCAGAAATTGAGTTTTGCCTTATTCTTTTACTCAATTCCCCATTTCCTCACCCAAAGCATCCTATCACACAAGATGTTCATCACCCTTTGTTGATTAAATCCTTGAAAGTCACAATGAGAAACATTATAGAGAGGCATATGTGAAATAATCATATTTTTCTCTTTAAGACATTTTCTAGTAGTGCTTATAAATTATTCCAATTTATTCCTACTTTTGATTTATTCCTAGTCTTTTACCAAATCCCATCTTCCAGGATATGAAAATTCATGCATTTAAAAGAAGGCTTCTCAACATCTAGATTCACATGGTAGTTACAGAAACAAGCCATCTATATTTCAATACATTTATACTGAAGACAGTATCTCAACATTCTATAGTAACAAAATACATCAGAAAGTCACAGACTAAAATAATGTATGTAATTGTAAAAGAATCAATATTCAAGAGGGGTGATGGACATGGAGGAGGGCACTTGTTGGGATGAGCACTGGGTGTTATATGAAAACCAACTTGACAATAAATTATGAAAGAAAAAATATAAAATTAAATTAAATTAAAAATAATAAAAGAATCAAAATCCACAGAGTCTATATTGAGATTAAAATATTTAAGATAATGTCCCTGTTACAGAGTAGGAGACATTTCATTTTCATTTTCTATGGAAAGGTAATGTGGAAGCAATTGAGTAACATGTCCTAAAAATGTTAATGTAGCCTCAGTGTTTACTTCGAGAGTATTGATATCAATACACCTATAAAGAATATATAAATATATATGCATATTTGAATATATGTAAATACATATATATCCATCCATCTACATAAATGTACATAAGAACTTTTATATAGGAGAAGCTTACAAGTGGATATTTGTGGCCTCTGTTTATCCATTTATTTTAAGACTTTAAGTTTATGGTGGTAGTTATTCAAGTGTTCTTCTAACTTCCCTATATTTTAATTGACACAGTTCTGATCCTCTGCCAAAAACACGCAGATTCAAAATTATAATGCTACAGAAAATTAAGAAAATTAATGCATAATAAGTAAATGTTAGGGAGGAATTAATTTAACTATCTCAAAAATATATTGGCAAGTGGTCAGTAGGCTGTGGAACGATATCACTTTGTAGGAAGAAGGCAAAGAAACATCTTGTTCTCAGTCTCCTTGCAAAGAACACTGGCGAGAGACACAACTTTGTTATCACAACCTGGGACAGCACGCGTGGAACTTTCTGAGGCAGTTAGATGCCTCTCATGCCCTCTCCTCCATCCTTATCCAGGCATATCTTCGTTACCTGCAGACAATATAATTTGAAGAAAAACAATGAACAGATATGAAAAGGATTAATGATGAGGATTCATGAAAACCTAAAATATCATCTAAGTAAGTAAGCGCAGAGATAGGAAAATGCTAGGTGGTAGTCCTAACAATTATAACTTTACATGTTTTTATAATGAAAGCAAAAGAACGTGACAGACTATTTTAAATTCATTTAGTGACAAGAAATTCTTTACATTCATAGAAACAGAAAATGGTACCATGATGATCAACCTACCTCTGTTAATCAGAATGTGGCAACAACAAACGCAGATTCTTACGGCCATCATGCAATGAAGGCGTATTTCCTACTTGCCTGGGATTGCTGTGGACCCTGGACCACTCTCTAGGGCAGCTTTACACTGTGACTCAGCAGTCCAGGGTTTCCACATCGTTGGCCCACACCACGTGATCACACATGTGCTTCCAAGGTCATTTCAGTACAGGAGAGGAACTGGGGAACCCACCATGGGGTTCACCACAGCCACAACCAATATCCGACACATTTTCCACATGTTATTGCCCAGTTTCTACTCTAATGACAGGGGAAATGCAGAACTATGGGCACTCAAAAGGAAACGAGAGAACAACATTGGTAAATGATAGTAACGTCTCCCAAACAACTTTCTAAGTATCTGCTGGATGCACAGTAAATTTGGGCTGGCACTTTGTACCCATTTCTAAATGAGCTCCACTTAACCTTCAGACAGATAGCAATTAGGATAATATTTGTTTTGAAAGCATTGGTACATGCCGTTATGATAAAATATTTTTAATTTGCATTTGATCAGTAAAAGAATGTGACTAATAATCTGAAAGCAGCAAAGTAAACATCTTGCAAAAATCAGCTATAAAACAAGACTTCAAAGAGATTCAGTGAAGAAATGGGAAGATAACCAACGGAGACTAAACACAAACTTAAAGACCTCACAAAAGAAGACCAAGAACAAAATAACACTACCAAGAGTATGATAGCCACACTAAAATCCCCTGTGATAAAATATAAAATATTTACCCCTGCGATAAATATATGTTAAAATATAATTAAGGAAAGAAGAGAGAGAAAAATGAGGGGTGTTAAATATATGGAAATAAAAAGTAGAAGGAACATTGAAGTATTGATTATTGCAGAAGACCAAGAGATGAAATTCATGCCCAGGTCCCTGGAGAAAAAGAACTGAAGTGATGTAGGAGTCAATATATTCAAATATAAAAATCCCCATGGGAAATCCAACACAGAGTGGAAAGGTAGACCTGGTCGACTGCCCCGGGTAAGACACCGCACACTGAGAGCACAGGTCGTGGCAGAAGGTCATCTTGGCAGCATACCTCCAACCCCTGTCAGGCCACCCCGGGCGGAATATTCTTGGTAGAACAGAGATGGGCTATCCCTGCCAAGTCCTGTGTGAAGATTTGGGGGAAAATAAATTTCATTTTTAAGTCATTAAACTCTGGGTTGGTCTGTTAAATAGCAATAGATGACCATATCTTTGGCATCACTTTTTGAAACAGAAAAAGGAAACTTTTCTGTAAAATCATTTAAAAAGTGATTATCCATGGGGCGCCTGGGTGGCTTAGTCGGTTGAGCGTCCGACTTTCGCTTAGGTCGTGATCTAACGGTTCGTGGGTTCGAGCCCCACGTCGGGCTCAGTACTGACTGCCAGCTCAGAGCCTGGAGCCTGTTTCAATCTGTGACTCCCTCTCTCTCTGACCCTCCCCTGCTCACGCTGTCTCTCTCTCTCTCTCCTAGAAATGAATAAAACATTTAAAAAAAAATTAAAAATTGATTATCCATAAGCGAATGTTCATTCACAGAAGTCACTGCTGAGGACGTGGACTAAATGGATAGTCATCTGTGGGCTGAGTCAGGGAATCTTTACTTCATAGGCGTGATGATCTGGGGATTTGGGGTTGGATATAAACACTGTCGAAATGATTGTTCGAACCATTTATATAGCTGGGTAATAAAATAATTTTACTTTTAAGGCAGGCTAATCTTGATAATGAGGGAAATTTTTCCAACACTATAGATCAAAAGGCAATTGCTATAGATGCAGGTGAGGAAGGGGAAAGTCATTATATGTTGAGAATGTCATCTTGTGAGTGACTTAAGTAGATTATATGCTATATTTAAATGTACTTGTTATATATTTTGTCCCTTGTAAATTTGGTTTATCTATGAAAATATCTGTTAGAAAGTGTCATTATAGAAATGTAAGTTTAATAAAGCAACACAGACTTTTCGCACAAAAATTTTTTAAGAAAAATCATTAAAAAATTATACAAGTTAAAAAGGCAAGGTAATAGGCAAGCTACATTTGAGAGAAAATCATGAATTATCTCATGATTTTGCACACATTTGACAATTACACTAGGCAAAGTAATAATATGGTTCTCTTAAAAGTCAACTCTGTCAAAATCTGTTTCCAGAGCAAATTATTATATTTGATGGGTAATTCATCTGCTTATATTTTCATATTGCTTAGTGATTTCTAAGACATCTTGCAAGGGATCATACTTAAGACTTTCTTAGTATTTTAATGGATATAAATTATCTCATTGAATCTCCAAAATTAAATCAAGCATAGTCACATATTTTACTTGACATAGAGACAGAAATATTAGGAAATCTTATGCTTTATCGTCTATCATTTTTTAAGTATTTTCCTTCCAAATCTCTTTTTTTTCTTCAGCTACATATAAAACATCTGCAGAAATAGTTTTCAAGTTGTAGGAAAACATCAATTTTCAGTTGTTAATACTTCTTTCCTGTAAGTGGAAAAAGAAAGAAATGGGTCTGAATTCAATTCATATGTAAATTATAAATTACTCACATCAGGCAAGTACATTAACTTTTAAATATTGGATTTAGTGCATTAGTTAGTCTAGTGCACTGATGCACTCTACAAAGTAATGAAACTACAACGGAGCATTTACATTTTTGCCTTAATGTCTGGCATGTTTATATCAAGTGTCAACGCTTTGTTAGATTCTGCAACAGACATTTTATAAGTTAATTAATGAAAAAGGCCAAGTAAATTTTCCAAAAGCATTTTTACCATACTTTCTAATAATAATGCATATGCAATTGAATTCAGTACCACAGCAATGCAATTTTCTCAACATTGTTTCAAATTTTGTGTTTACACCAAATTAAGGTCACAACTGCATAAAATTTTAGAGCTGGAAGGGACCTCAGACAGCACTTAATTAAATTGCTAATTTCACTAATGAGGAGATTGAGGGAAGTTAAAATCACTCACCCAAAGTTACTCAGGGTTTATTGTATGGTGCCACTTGAACCTCCCAATTTATAGTTCTATCTATTTTTTACTATCACAGAGCCTGTGCTCATGGTCCCATGAAAACACTTTCACTGCTTTTCAACTTAAAAGTACTACGAAGTCATGTAAAAATAAAGTTGCAATTCCAAAACTGTATCTTATATAATTTTAAGGAATAAAATGATAGGAAATATCATATTCTCCCATCAAAACATTTGCAAATGAGTGTTTGTACATCTCGGGTATATTCTTTACATGTGTTTATGTGTACAGCCTCTATTTGTATCATGTGTTGTTGATATAATATCTGACACACACAAGAGCTTAATATGTTATGGATTTTAAGTAATAAAAAGTAATGTATAGAATACGTGCAAGTCTATCATTTCCCCAAAGAAATTGAGCATGAGTATAATCTGCACATAATCTTTCCTGCTTTTCCTTTTATTGCATTCTCTGCCTTCCACTCAGAAATAACCATTATCTTCAGCTTTGCATTTAGTTTTTGTCTTGTTTTATCACGAATGTATATATGGTTAAAAATATATTCACCAGAGGCTCAGTTGGTTGAGTTTTGAGTGTCCATCTTTTGGATTCAGCTCAGGTCATGACCCTAGGGTTGAGGGATTGAGTTCCCCGTGCAGCTCCATACTGGATGTGGAACCTGCTTGGGATTCTCTCTCTCCCTCTGTCCCACACCCACTCATGCATGCATTCTCTCTCTCTCTCTTTCAAAACCTAAAATAAAAAATAAAATAAAATAAAATAAAAAATGTTGATAAATATATATTTCCATTTCATTTGTTTTTAAGCTTTATAAAAGTGTTCTTAAACTGTCTGGAGTCTTCTGGGAGTTCCTTTTCCCTAACTTCGGGTTTCTAAGTATCTGTGATTTCCATGTACCTACTATCCATTCATGTTCCCTGCTGTAAAATATTCCAGCTTATTAATATATAGCAAATAATGCACCTATTCTCTAATGAACTGATATTCTCTGAAATATCTGACACCTGACTCCTGCAGGAAATGTACAGAAATGTCTCTTAGGTAAAGCCATACATGGAAATGCTGGGTTGTTTGGTGTACAAACGCCAAATTGTTTCCGAAAGGGATTGTAACAATTCATCTTCCCAAAGCAATGTCTAAAACTTCCTGTTGACCCGTATCCTATCCAACACTTCATATTGTTAGACTCTTATTTTTTTCTGTATTTTACAAGTATAAACTGGTGTCTCGTTTTGGTTGTGATGGACGTTTCCATAGTTAGTAGTGAAGTTTGACATCCATGTTTCCTCTTCCAGGAAGTGTCTGTCCGTGTCTTTTGCCAAAATATCTGCTGGGTAAGTGTCTTCGTCTTCATGTTCATATATTTTAGATTCTAATGCTTGTCAGTTGGACATGCTGAAAATGTCTTCTCCCAGATTTTGATTCACCTTTTCATTTTTTTAAATGTACTTTCCTGAACAGGAGTCTTGAATTTAGAGGAAATCTAGAGTTGCAGTCTTTTCTTGTAATTAGTACATGTTGTGTCTATCAAAGGAAATCTAGAGTTGCAGTCTTTTCTTGTAATTAGTACATGTTGTGTCTATCAAGGAAATCCTTCCCTAAAGCCAGAAAGATATTGTTTTATTTTCTAAAATATATTTGTGTGTGTGTTGGGAGACATCATTTCAACTTCCGGCATTATTTAAGTGCCACACAAAAAACATACAAATTATTCCTATTTATTCAATAGAACCTCTCATGTCTGCTCTGTTACATGTCAAAGCCCGTGTGTATGTTTCAGGGTCTCAATTCTTTGCCATGTATTGGTTTATCTCCCTTAATTCCTATCATTGTCTTTTAAATTTTGATAATTCTGTAGGGCATATCCACCTTCTTCTTCAGATTCTTGACCATTTCACTTGTGTATACATTTTAGAATTAGCTTGACAAGGTCCATGATAAACCCCTACTGGTATTGTGTTGGGTTCTTATAGGGTCTACACTTTGGGAGAATTGACATCTTTGGAACATGGATTTAGAAAAGGGTATTTGCCTCACATAATTAAGTGCCTTTTAATGTAGACTTTTATTTTCTCTGCATATACTTTACAGATCTTTTGTAAGACTTATTCTTAGGTTGCTTGCTGTTTATATTGTTAGTGTGTACAATGTTTTCTGTTTGTTTATTTTATTTTTAAGCAGCTTTATTACAATATAATCAATGTAATATATTTTTAGTTGTTTTAAAATATTTTAGTACTCAGACATGTTGAAAGTAGAGTGGGTTTTTTTTTATTTTTTTAATGTTTGTTTATTTTTAAGAGAGAAAGAGAGACAGGAGCATGAGTCTGGGGAGGGGCAGAGAAAGAGGGAGACACAGAATCTGAAGCAGGGTCCAGGCTCTGAGCTGTCAGCACAGAGCCCGATGAGGGGCTCGAACTCACAAACCCTGAGATCATGACCTGACCTGAAGTCGGACGCTTAACCAACTGAGCCATCCAGGCATCCCAGAAGTAGAGTTTTGTCATGATCTTATATCTGTATACTATGCTACTCTTATATGATTGTTAGTAATTTGCCTGCAGCACTTTTGTGTTTGAAGGCAGTTAATTAAATTATTTATATTCATTCCTTCAAGATCCTTGTGCTTGTGTTTTTCTTCTTTCTTTTTTCTTTGTGCTATTTTGAAGTTCTAGTATTTGGTTAAAAAGCAGCTAAGAGTGGCCGTTCTTGTCTTGCTCTTGGTTTTAAAGTTAATGGTTTCCAAGTTATACTTTTATCTTTATTTGTTTAAGATGCATTGTGCTTCTGTATCTATAGTTTGTGTTTCCAATGATATCTGGATATTTTCAGTTATTACGTGTTCAAATATGGCATCTCTTCCATTTTTTCCTATCGTCTTTAACTGTTACTTAGATACGTTAGTCCTTCTCATTTTATTCTTAATATACTTCCATAATTCCTTCATATTTTCAACTCCTTATCTTCATTTTGTTATATTGTTTATCTTAATGTATTTTCTAGTTCTCTGTTTCTCTCTTTGACTCTGTCTAATACATTGCTGAACTTTTCTATTTATACTTTCTTGACTATTTTCACTTCTATCTACATTTTAGAATTAGCTCGACAAGACCCCTCAGTATGGTGTTGGACTCTCATAGAGATTCTTGTATTTGATTAACATACACTAATCGAAATATTTCCCTGTCTCTGTGGAGAAGAAAAACATATGGTTCTTGCTTTGAGACTATGTGTATTAGAATTAATGTAAATATTTTCATTAAAATTAAGGAAGTACTCTGTTGCCTGGCATTCTACAAGCTAAGTACTATCTATTGGAATATTTAACAATAAAACTGGTTAATTTTATGCCACAATCCTGAATCTCTGAGCGGTCTAGCCGTTTTGGACATATGAACTTAAAATGTAATTTTGTTCAATGTAATTAGTTCTCTATTTGTTTACCATTACTTGACAAAAAAGAGAAAATGTTAGTTTATTCTTACTTGGTCATGTGTTTCTGTTAATATCCACAATCTAAGTAAATAAAGTGTGCTGCTAATGAAAAAAAAATGTATAGAATACATGTAGTACAGAAGTTCCATTTATTTTTAAGCTCCCTTATTTATTTCTGATAAAGACTTAATCCCTGATCGGCCTTTGAAGTTGTGTCTTTTTTATTAAATATTCATATATAATATTAAATATTTTGTACCAACAATTCTAGTATTTTGAGTCTTTGAACATATTAGAAACTTCATTTACTTATATTTGTTTATTCGTGCTGGCTGATTCTAAGTCACGGCCACTTAACCTTTCATGTATTTATGTTTCTTTATTGGAAATTCATTACTGGACTTTAATATACAGGCATTTTATGGGCTTAATCTGGCATCTTCTAGAAGAGATTTGCCTCAATCAATAGTCAGGGGATGCTACCACCCCTAATTGGTCAACCTCTGCATCTCATGAGGTTCCAGTTCTGTCCCCAAGCCCCAGACTCACTTTCCCTATGCCTCTGATTATCCGACTCTCCCCAATTCCATCACAGAGCTCCTGGATATTGAATTTATTACATCATCTCTTTGAGCACAAGCTACCTGTAATTCTGCTCTGTGCTTGGTAGTGGAGCTTGAATATATTAAAATACTGAATTGTAGTATACCCTTGCACATGGAGCATTTACTTTGGAAACTATTTATAATGAATCATGAAATGCTATCTTAAAATTTCATTTCAGTGAAAATATGTTTGCCTTAAGTAAAAACGTTTTATATTGTTGAAGGTAATTTCTTCTTCTTCTTTTTTTGAAGGTAATTTCTTCTTGAATTGGACCAGGAATAAAACACATTAATTTCTAAACACTTCAGTAGAGAAGATTTTTCTAATAGTATATATATTTTTTGAATTGAGACAACTCTTCTCTGAAGAAAACAAGACCCAAAAACTTACTAAAATATGTCATTCCAATTTTTATACACTGTAAGACACTGAACCAAAAATCTGCATGAACTTTATATTCTCCTCCATACTAATTTTAAGCTAATATTGCAGAACTAATGACAGCCTTGAGAAATGCTATTATCAATTCCAGCTGTCTCTTGCATCAAGATACTCTGAATTACAGCAATATTTTAAGAAAAGAAGCTCTGAATAAAATCCATTACAGATGAGCTTCTGTTTTAATACTTTTGCAGGCTCCTTTATATTATGGTTATCTCCTTTCATCACCGGAAAAGACTTAGGACAACCTGAGTTGTTTTTACTTCTTTTTATTTTATTTATTTAGTTTTAGATTGTTTTGGCACGGGATCACTGGTCTTCCTGAACAACTTGCCCACAATCTCATGGCTGGACTGTCTCCAACGTGTATATTTGCTAAAGCTACTCCCCCTCTCTCCCTCTCTGGGGTCCGCAAATGGTGTGAGTCATATCTTCTGGATTCTCCACTCTTTTGAATATGAAATTATAGCTCTCCTAGCTTAGATGTATCTAATCTATTGACAGTCTTAATAAAAGTTGTGTTCTATTTATTTTACAGCTTCTTCCCAGATTACTCAGATGAAAATATACGTCCATCTGATATAACCCTTACTACCCAATGGTATTTGTATTTATGCATATTTATGTCCTCCATCAATAACAAATCTGTAAGCACAAGGGACCTGCCCAACGTACTTTGCTGTGTTTCTTTCTGTCTATAATATAATTTGAAGAATGTAATTAAAGTTACATAACCTTGGTTGTTTTGTTAGTGGTGCAGAATAGCACCGTCAGTTCACAGAGTAAGTGAATAATCCATTTTGAAAGCTTCACTAATTTCACATTTAGCATTTCTTGTACACCTTCTACATGAAAAACGTTTTTCATTTGATTTGGTAACTCATAGACCAGATTTGAAATTTTTAAAAATGTGGCAAAAAATTAGACAGGAATTTGGCTTGATGGCCCTAAATCTTACTGATTTGATGTCACCTTGCTAGTTCTCTGTAGTTGCTGGATGCTTTCAACAATTTTCTTTACTTCAATACCCTCATGATATTTTATTAAGAAATTTTAAGAAACTGTCACCTTGTCAACAAAGAATATATCTTTTTTTTTTTTTTTTGCTGTGTATACTGTGTATAATCTATGCATTTTAGTCCTGTCTTATGTTAATTTCCTGTGTCCTATATTATAACATGACTGGAACAGTTATATCTATTTTGTGTACTGTTACATCTTCACCTACAAGAGTACCTGATGTATAATAAGAGCTCCATTAACATGTGTTGAATGAATGACTCAATAAATGGAGTCCACTTTTCACCCAGTAATTGCTGTCAGAAATCTGAGAATTAATTTCATACTCATCCCACAAATGTCTCATGAGTGACAAAGTTTTTCCTTTCTAAACTCTTAACCTATTTGATACCTATACACTCTTCTCCTCACCCTACCATGATATATAAGTGTATTCTAAAAGAATCATTCTGGGGCACCTGGGTGGCTTAGTCGGTTAAGCGTCCGACTTTCGCTTAGGTCATGATCTCGCGGTTCGTGGGTTCGAGCCCCGCGTCAGGCTCTGTGCTGACTGCCAGCTCAGAGCCTGGAGCCTGTTTCAGTCTGTGACTCCCTCTCTCTCTGACCCTCCCCTGCTCACGCTGTCTCTCTCTCTCTCTCTCCTAGAAATAAAAAAAAAAAAAATTAAAAAAAAAAAAGAATCATTCTAGCCATTGTTTAGAACAAAATATGAACTACTTAGGATGAAATACCTATTTGTTTGTTATTTGTCTATCACCAAACAATTGTGAGACTGCATAATTTACTACTCCCTGCAAAAATCCCCGTTAAAACTATATGGAATGTTTTGTAGTTCTTTAAAATATTACACTCTTCTGGCCTCTCAATCTCTCTCACAGAGAGATAAACACACATACACATTGTCTATTATACCTCTTAATTAAACCTCTTCCTGAATGACCCTCAAAACTGAATTTTTTGACTCTTCTTCTCTTATATATAATTTTGAGATGATCCCCTCCAGTGCCAGGGCTATACATTCTTTTATATGCTGACCACTTGTAATTTTGGCTCCAAATTCTCTTTAAGTCCAATACTTATACATGTAACTACCTACTCAAAATCTCTGGTTAAAAATCTAATACTAATTTCACATGTTACCATCTTAAAACATATTTATTAATTGTCCATAGCCATCTTTCCCAGAACAAAACATGACACCACTGATTATCCAATTGCTCACAACAAAGTATAGGGGTCATCGTTTCTTCTAGTAATTTGTAGGCAGTTCATGAAAAAGATCCATTGACTATGAACTCTTCTATGACCTCTTATTGTCACCACTATCACTAATTTGGGTGACTTGCACCTCTCAACCAGAGTATGGCTTTAGCCCACCAACTAGATTTTTTTAAAAAAAACTTTTTAACATTTACTTATTTTTTTGGGAGACAGAGAGAAAGAGAGAGAGAAAGAGAGAGAGAGATAGCAGGGGAGGAGCAGAAAGAGAAGAAGACACAGAATCCAAAGCAGGACCCAGGCTCTGAGATGTCAGCACAGAGCCCAGTGCGGGGCTTGAACCCACAAACTGCAAGATCATGACCTAAGCTGACCTTGGACTCTTAACCAACTGAGTCACCCAGGCACCCCTGATTTCTCTGATTTTTATACTTGATCTCCTGAGAACAATTCTCTACAACGCAACCCGAAAAATTGTTTAGAATGTCTAAAATCATAGAAAATCATTCCGTGGCCTTCCATTACGTGTGAATTATGATCCCACTTCTCTACCATAGCCTACAGGGTCCTTCATGATATAAGCCCTTCCTCCCTCTCAGAGAATTCCTACCATGTCTAATATTGTTCCTTGTACTTCAAGCCACATAGTCTCCTTTCTACGCCTCAAACTCAACACCTTTCTCTTTTTCCTCCGGGGCTTTTCCATTTGCATATTCCTCTGCCTGGAAAGTTCTTTCTCCAGATTTTTGTTTTCTTACTTTATTCAGATTCCTGCTCAAACATCAGTTCCTTAGGGAAGCAACCTTGCGCACTTGTCAAATGGATGTTGCGTTGAGCCACACAGAGTCTCCTTTAGGACCAAGGCACCCTTTCCCCTGGCACCAGGATCATGACTTGATGTTAACACTCAGCTCAGTCTTTCCTAGGAAAGAGGGTTGCCTCACCCAAGATATGCCCACCTCCTGGGGGCAGCCTGTGCTGGTGGACATGTGACAAGAGGCACCTGGCTCCTCTGCTTCAGTTCACAGAACTCCTCGAATGGTCATCACAGCTCCAGAGTTCCATGTGAAATCCACGAAGGCATTTGCTGTTTAGTGCAGCACGTTCAATCCTTCTTTCTGGTTAACCTTCATCCTTCACTCCCTCTAAAACATTGTGCCTCAGAGACTTCCCCCAGAACTTTCTTGCATACCAATACCCATTCTATAATCTGTTTCTTGAGAAGCCAACCTAGGACCAACACCCTCTGTAGCAACCCCGTGCTTCGTTAAGACTTTATCCCAATCATTTGATTCACCTTTTAATTTTCACAGCCTTGCTCAATACCTGGCATTGAATTAAATATTTATAAAGTATTTTTGTCTGAACATACAACACCATGACTGGAATGGGATGCCCCAAGGGGCAAGGCTTTTGTGTATCTTGTTCCCCACTTTATTCCATCATCCCCAAAATGCTCACTATCTTCCATGATGTGATTGGAGGGGTTCTATGAGGACAGTGAGATGTAAAGAAACTCCAGTTTGTAAGGACTTTAAAGATTTGTGAGTATGTTACATAGCGGCCCAATCATTAAAAAATGTTTATTAGGCATCCGTTGTGTTTTAACATAGACCTCTCTTTTGAAGACAAGAGGAATAAAATGTGTGCTTGAGTTTTTAACACTGACAATGTTAACAAGAGGGAGGTGAATGCACTGATGAGTAAGCAAACACTTTTTCCAATGACTTAAGTGCACACGTACATTTGTCTAAAAGGTGAACTCGGTGTACAGGGAACGGTGTGTTTACCTTTACCTGGTAGTGAAAGAAGCTATGCTGAAGAAAAGAGATTTGAAGCAAGCTTAAAATAATGAGTAGGCACTTGACACGAAGGAGGAAGTGCAGGAGAGCTGGGATTATAAACAGAGTTCGTTAATTGTGCAAAGGAAGGAAAATAAGAAAGAAACTGTTTTTCCTGAAGGTACATGAGTAATTTGGAATGCCTACAGTTCAGGACTAAAAAGACAAATATTACGTGCTGAAAATAGAATTTTTCTAAAAGTCAAATTTTTAAAATATTTTTATTTATTTCTAGGAGAGAGAGAGAGAGAGAGAGAGAGAAACAGCGTGAGCAGGGGAGGGTCAAAGAGAGAGGGAGACATAGACTCCGAAATAGGCTCCAGGCTCTGAGCTGGCAGTCAGCCCTGAGCCCAGCGCGGGGCTCGAACCCACGAACTGCGAGATCATGACCTAAGCGAAAGTCGGACACTTAACCGACTAAGCCACCCAGGCGTCCCTCTAAAATTCGAATTTTAAAGGGCTTTTGGATAATGTGCTAAGATTAGTGGAGATAGGAAGCCATCTAATAATTGTATGCAATGGAATGACATTAAAAGATTTATTTTGAAATGGTCATTCTGATGTAATGTTTTATATTTATTAGATGTGGGCGGGAATATAAGTAGATCCCAAATAGAAGAGATAATTCAGAGATAACTAATTACAATAATATTCATTGGGGCACCTGGGTGGCTCTGTCAAGTAAGCGTCTGGTCTTTGTTTCAGCTCAGGTCATGATCTCATGATTCATGGGTCTGAGCCCTGCTTCGGGCTCTGCATTGACAGTGCAGAGCCTGCTTGGGTTTCTCTCTCTCTTCCTCTCTCTCTCTCTCTGTCCTTCTCCTTCCTCTCAAAATAAATAAATAAATAAACTTAAAATTAAAAAAAATTATATTTATTTAGCATGAGTTATATGGCAAGCATTATTCTAATCTCTTTTCAAATACATTAACCCACTTGACCAGCTATGAGTTAGTTATTACCAACCACATTTAAGAGGCTGAGGTACATAAAGATTGAATCACTTTCTCTTGGTTACAAAATTCCATTTGGCAGAGCAGAAATCAGTCTGTCGGTAGATTAGGAAGTACCTAATTTTACTCTGTGCACTTACTGCAAGTGAACATCTCACACCCCTTATTTCCCAGGCTCTTTCCCTAACTAGGCAAACCACTGTACATGCTTTCATACATGACTTACTGATTTCTGTTCCTCTGAATTCACACGGGCAATTGGCACACAGGCATGTAGGCAATTCTCACCTCATTCTTTAGAATCTTCCAGAACTCGCTCAAAAGTCTCCCTTAAACTCTACTCCCCTGTTTCCGCAAGTATTTGAATCTCATGGATATACTGTGTTTCATCTGATTAAGTAGTCCCTATTTATCATGATCTAATTGAATCTTTCTTAAAGCTTCTTAATCTGAAAATTCACATCAGACAGTGAATCCCGCAGTTTCCCAGGGCCTTGATTGAACACAGCTGTGTTTTATGAATCCTGATTACTGACCTATTAGCAGCTCATGATTCAAAAGATATTCCTGAAGCGATTCCTTTGCCAGAGACCCTGCCAGTTGCTGGAAACACAGAGAAGGTACCAGATCCAGGAAGAGATCGCAGGAGCCATATTTCAGGCGGTGACTCTGCACCTGTGCAGGCTGTGAAGTTGGCTGAGAAGCGCTCAGGGGAAGAGGACCTCCCTCTCCCTCCAACCCCCTAATGGCTCCATGAAGAATCAGAAGTCATACCTCATTCAGTGAGAACAGAGAAGAGAATTCAGAACTGGACAAAATGATCCAACAAGGACCAAGCCAAAAAGCCTTCTTACATATGGTTCTTGTGCCAGAAAGGGTCCTGAGGAGAGCTGATGTTTTCTGTCCGGGAGAGAGATGGCTGGCTCTGAGCCTTTCTCTCTTGCGTGCTGTCTTCCCGTCTCCCTACCCACTGCACCCTCCAGGTTTCCTTTCTC
The DNA here is from genome assembly GCF_003009895.1 of Hyaena hyaena. Classification (NCBI taxonomy): domain Eukaryota; kingdom Metazoa; phylum Chordata; class Mammalia; order Carnivora; family Hyaenidae; genus Hyaena; species Hyaena hyaena. Next base: position 230,409 of record NW_024080654.1, read on the forward strand.
CGTCTGATAGGTCTCTCTCCATCTCTTACTATGTATTCACTTTGCACTCGTTTTTCGGCCAAAACAAATCTCTCCACTTTGAGCAGACTCATCAAACAACCCTCTGGCCCCCTCGCTTTGGCATTCACACCTGTTCAAGATCTCCCAAGCTACTTATTTCTTAACTCAGGGCCTGGACACTGGCTTCCATCTTGCCGTCTAGTGGGTTCTATTTTCCTTGTCTTTACCCTCACTCCCTACCAGGTTACATTTTAATCATCATTTATATTTTGCCTCAAATATTTCTTTCTCGAGGCTAGGTAAAAAAGTATGATTGGGAGGACTGGGTGGCTCAGTCGGTTGAACGTCCGACGTGGGTTCAGGTCATGATCATGTGCTTTGAGCTCCGGGCCAGGCTCTGTGCTGACAGGTCAGAGCCAGGAGCCTGCTTTGGATGCTGTGTCTCCCTCTCTCTCTGCCCCTCCCCTGCTCGTGCTCTGTCTCTCTCTCTCTTTCTCTCAAAAATAAATCAACATTAAACAAAAAGGCTTTCTTTTGTAAAGAAAAAAAAAAGCATGATTATATAAATATCACAAAGATCCATTACTATTTTTCAGAGTCCGTTTTATAAAATTGATATTAATATATATAAATGTATACACACCTATACATTCATTTTATGTAGACATATATAACTATATATGAACTTAACATTAAATGAGAATTTAATATTAAACTAATATGCATTGAAATATTTCTCTCCAAAATTACATAGTAGTTATTTTTATAATTATCATTGTCCTAAGACAAAACTAAGGAGCGGATGTGTTAAGTAGCTTGCACATGGCCACACATCAACTAGGAGTTTGGAGCTGGGTTTGGAACTTAGTCAGCTCTGAGTCAGGATGCCAATGACTGTCTTGAATTCCTGAGTCTAGGTTAGAGCTCTCCAATAAATGGACCCACAGAACCCTAGAAGTTTCCTCCCCACTCTTCTTTCCATGGGTATTTATTCAAATAACTATTTTAATGATGTAGTCAGTGCTTGTTTTTTTGTTTTGTTTTGTTTTTGTTTTTGCTTTTGTTTTTGTTTTTGTTTTTTCCTGCCAGGTCCCCGGCTCCATGAGGGCAGGGACGGAATCTGTTTGCTTTCTAGTATCTACGTGCTGGCACGGAGCAGCGCTCAGTAAATGCTTGTGCTCAGATTATTAGGAAAGCAGCTAATTAATCCAGTTCACAGCAAGAGGAATGCCAACTGCTAAAGGTATCTAACTATAAATGATCCTCTGTTTGGCTGAATATTTTGTAGCACATTAAAGAAAACATTACTACAGGTGACTAAATACAACGTGATATTTTCTCAAAATCATCTCTCAGAAAAGAAAGCCACCTAGTATTTGGGCCTAAACAAGCATCTTATATTATAGGCACTTTTTCAATGATTTATTTTGAACCACAGAATACCCGTTGGAGGAAGACCTATGTCCTGAAATTACCTCGATCATGGATCGCTCAGAATGCTTGTAAAGGCCACCTAAGGTTAGGGAAAATGAGACAAAGAAATCGAATACATATCTATGACTTTTTTCTTGGTGAAAGCTCCTAATTCCAAGTGTTGGGTGTCATTATAAACAATACTTTATTGTATGTTGACAAGTAATAGAGTAAATATTTTCCTCACATTATGGAGCAAATGAATTTACATTTATAGAACAATTGAAAATGGCAATAGTCTTAGTGGCACATGAATCAGTTTTGGTGGCTTGAAGTAAAATCTTCAGTAACAGCATCCTATGTGGGTCCCCAAAGGGGCCACATCTCACACATCTCATAAGAAGCTAGAACAATGTGTTATGGAGGGAAGCAAGTGGGAAACTCATGGAAAGGATGCATTGGCAATGAGCTCACTGAACCAGGATGGGATTGCAGAGCTTAAATTAAATTCTTTGTTGTGCTATGATGGTGTTAAAAGTCAATAACTCTATACTGATAATGATGATGCACAGGTAAAATGTTGCTTTATACACACGCACCATCAAATGATTAAATATATAATTATACAAATGTATTAATATAATTGTACATCTTTCATCACAATAATCATAGTATAATATATACTATATGATCTATTATATAATGATGTATAATGTACATATGTAATGATATACATATAATTTATATATGTAAATACACTTGATCAAATATGTGTATGAATATATAAAATATATTATATTTTGTGTTTATAGATATTTTATATTTAATATAAATATTTAATATTTATATATTCCTGTGGGCCTAAACATTGCTTGCCTCTGTTTTTGGAAACTTCAACAAGTATGTTTATACTCATGTTCTCCTGACATTTGCTAAAACTCAATTTCTTATTCTTATTCTTCTCCCTACCTCCTCCCACCACCCCTAGAGAGTCAAGTAGACTAACCTTTTTTTTATCTTTTTTTTAAAAGCTTATTTATTTATTTTGAGGGATACAAAGACAGTGCAGGTGGGGGAGGGCAGAAAGAGAGGGAGGGAGAGAATCTCAAGCAGGCTCCGGGCTGCCAGCACCGAGCCCCGTGTGGGGCTAGATCTCACGAATAGTGAGATCATGATCTGCAGCAAAACTAAGAGCCAGATGCTTAACTGATGGAGCCACCCAGGCACCCCTTAAGTAGACTAAACATAACCACTCAGGGAGACAGTATCTTCAGTGGAATGAGGTTTGCACCATGTCCCAGAATTGTCCTCCTGAGTGTGGATATGGGAGTGACAAGTAAGGAAACAAGCCTGAGAAACTTGTTCATATGGAACAAAGGACCAGTGTGCTTTTTTTTCTTTCTCTCTGAATGTCTCTGTGTCTCTCACTTTTCTCTTGGTTCCAAGTGAACTTTGAAATACTAAACGTGGCTGTAAAAGTATTGCAAATTCTATTTATCACATTTACTTCTGTCTATGTGAACAAGGATCCTTTTATGAACAGTAACAATTTTGCATAAATTACATTAGAGTCAGATTAACTTTGTTATATGGTTTATTGAATTACATCACTAAAAGTTCCCCAGGAACCTTTCCTTATTTGAGCCATTCAGGTCCCATGATGATAAACTCATAAATGCAAAAAAGAAAATTCTAAAACATAAAAGAGAACACAGCTTCTGCCAGTCACAAGAAGTTAGATATATAATGGCAAATATATAAATACTTTCATACATACTGCTGTTATGGCTGAGGAGCACATTATCGTTTTTCTATCTTCTATCTAATGATACATTTTTTGTAGTGTACTCAGTTAAGCTTGTAACAAGCAAAACATTGTATAACATCTGTTGTGTAGGTGTTTTCCAGAGGTTCTGTCTATAATTGCCAAAACTGTGAATACATTATATTCACATGGGGATTCTTTATGTAGAACATTCTCTTCCTTTCTTCCTAATCTTTATGCTTAGCTTTGGGGGGGAAAAAGGTGTTTTGAATATTAAAGTCATCTATACTTTATTGTGAATAAAATGCAATTTAAGAGATCTTATATCCAAGAAATTATTTTTAGCAAAAGGCTGTATTGTAAGCTTTCCTAGTATATTAAAAAATATAGGGGCACCGGGGTGGCTCAGTCCATTAAGCGTCTGACTTCAGCTCAGGTCATGATCTCACAGTTTGTGAGTTTGAGTCCCGCATAGGGCTCTCTGCTGTCAGCACAGAGCCTGCTTGGGATCCTGTGTCCCCCACTCTCTCTCTCTGGCCCTCTGCCCCTGTGCTCTCTCTCTCAAAAATAAAATAAAAATATTAAAAAAAGAAATATGTAGAAAGAGTATATACATATTCAGCTCTGCAATAGTTGTTTCTGAATCTCAAGACCGTTTGCAGGAAGAATGAGTAAGAAAATGTCCATGTGTTATGCCTTCCTCCCTTGCTGGGTGCCATGTAAAATACACCCCCAGCAAAAATTCTATCCCTCTATGTCTTAAATTGAGTCTATCTTTCTCCATACCTGTGTGTGAGAGTAACATGTAATATGTGGCTACGTGCTTTAGATTTCAACATCAGCATCGGTCTGTTTCCTTGGAAATGGTGAATCTACTCACAGAGAGCAGACCAATGTAACCCGTTACAGGTTCACAGGGACTTAACTCTTGGCAGGTGGGCCATCCGCTGTGCTCACTGCAAGATTCAGGGAGATGAGTGCCTCTTTCTCTGTTTTACGAACTATATAAAATTTCTTATGACATTTCCTATCATAATGCCTAGACAACTAGATTTTTCTTCTCACCTGATTTTGGGGAGCACTTACATCTACAAGAGACGTCCGGCTGCACAGGGACAGCCCAGCGAGCGGGAGGGATGCGGAACCGGGATGCCTGGGCTCGACGCTCGCCTCTCCTGTGGACTCTCTCAGTTTTAGACAAGTTGCTACATGAGCCTCTGTCTCCGCTTGTGCAGATACAAAATGAGGATAATAATAAATGCTACCCCTAGAGGATTATTTAGAAAATCTAATGAGTTAATATATGACCACTTAGAATAACTTCTGAGACATGTGTGCTATATGAATTCGCTTGAGAATTATTATAGGAACTATTTAGAATGAAAAGCACGTACTTGCCTCAGTTTTCAGGGAAGGTAATGTGTGGTAGCTCACGCGGTTCACTCTTCTGTGCTCTTCAGTGATAACGTGTGCCACGTGTCCGCATCTCCATTAGTTCGCCCAGTAAATACTTACTGAACAACGAGGCATCAGACCCTGCTTTTGTAACAAAGGCCGAGTTTGATGACATCAGCATCTCTGAGCTTCAGTGTTGGTCAGACGGTGAGGGATGGGGAGGGATCTCACCAACACAGGAGATAACAGGTGGCCAGTGCATTAGGTAATCATCTTTGCACGGTGAAAAGACAGACAGAGGTGTTTGTTTGTTTGTTTGTTTGTTTCAATGTTGGTTTATTTTTAGAGAGAGAGAGGGAGGGAGAGAGAGAGGGAATGCAGGGGAGGCCTAGAGAGAGAGAGAAAGACAGACAGAATCCCAAGCAAGCTATGTGCTCTCAACATGGAGCTGAATGTAGGGCTCAATCTCATGAACAGTGAGATCATAACCTGAACTGAATTGAGAGTTGAGAACTTGACCGACTAAGTCACCCAGGCACCACTTGCTTTGTTTTTAATTTTAGAGAAAGAGAGAGAGTGTTCAAGCTGAGGAGAGGAGCATGGGGGGGGGGGGAGAGAGAGAGAGAGAGAAGATCTTAAGTAGGCTCCATGCATGCTCTGTATAAACCCTAAATGGCACTTGATCATATGACCCTGAGATCATGACCTGAACTAAACTTAAGAGTCAAATGTTCAACCAAATGAGCTACTCAGGTGCTCTTATTGAGAGTTTTCGTTAAGGCCATCCTGATATGGCCACATCTAGAACTCTGGAGTCAGTTCACCTTATTTTAAGAAGTACTATCTGCTAATTATCGAACTTATGAGCAAAAGCAAATTTCTCTATCCTCTAAGTCTCCATTCCCTTGCTGCAAAATTGGGAGATAAAGTGCTTACCTCACAAGGTTGACAAGGCAATTTTTTTTTGTTTTTCACAAGAATAGCTGATGTTGTCAGAGAGCCCAGCGTTGTGTGGATGCTTTTAGGTGGCTTCCCAGGGACTGGATAGAAAGTGCTTGGGGTCATGCCCAACATATTAGGAGATGTCCAGAAACAACCATTAACACCCTGTTTTCTTTGACGTCACATGAATCTACATCTGGTTGAATGGATGACCACTTACCAGCAGTGATGTTTCTGAAGTAGAATTCACTTTCCTGTTTACTTTCTCAAGAGTCTGGCTGAATCTCCTACTAGACGAATATACAACAGAGGTGGAAGTCTTCTTTCCTTGGGCAGTTTCAGATACACAGCTCTTTCTGAAGTTATTATGTGCTTCAGCGAAGGAGGATAAACCATGAATTCTGAAAGGTCATACTAACATCCAAAGGTGCCTCATATAATGTGCAGGGTGAGGGGCAAGTAGTGGAACTGTGCCTATTTTACTTAGTCTTCTTCACCGAAAGACAAAGCAAGACATGATGGTCTCTATAGCCAGGGATCATGTATCCCCCAGATGATTAATGAGCCAGGCTGTGCCTAACCCATGCTCATTGGTACTTGGTTAGTTTTAGAAATTCCAGTGATACAATAATTTTGCTTAATAGATTAATTTCACTGTCATGTTCAGAAGATGAATAAGAGAATTGTATGAGACAGGGTCAGAGCATGTAGCACTCCACAAGCAAGTGAAAAGAACTTAAAATTCTTTTTTGAAAACTGATGATAAGAGAGCTAACAGTTTTAAGCATGAGAATGTCATGACATACGTTGTGTGGTTTTCAAAGTTCACTTGGCTGCTGGGTTGAGAGCACGCAGAAGGGGTAAGAACCAAGCAGGAGGCAGTGAGTGTGGCTATAGTGGTAGCAGGCAAGATAGAGAAGTGCCTGGATGAAGCTGAAATAGTACAAATGCAAACAATGAGATAAGGGTTTGTGTTAGATAGCCAGTGTTTCTCTTTTCATGGAACATCCCTAACCTGGGAACGTATAACTTCAGGCAGTAAACAAAAAAGTAGATGCAATGCAAAAAGTCTTGATTTTTAACTTGACCTGTTCTACTTATGGAAATGGGGACTCTGAGGAAGGAAATTATTTTGGAAGTGAGGGGATGAAGAGTTGTTTCTACCTTCTTAAAATTGAGATTCAGGTTAGATATTTGTATCAACAATTCAGCAGTTGGAAGGTGCATGATGCTAGAGTTTGTGTTTGGAAATATTAGGCATCTGCTTGAAATAGTTGAGTTAGACATAGAATCTTGTCCAAGAGGAGAGTTGGGATTAACTACAATCTGTAATTAAAGTGCTACATGCTCTGACCCTATCTCACACCATTCACTTATTCACCTTCTGAACATGGCATTGAAATAAATCTATTAAGCAAAATTACTATGTAACTGGAGTTTGTAAGACTAGCCAAGTACTAAGGAGCATGGGTTAGGAATAGCTTGATTCTTTAACCCATCGGGGGATATACTATTTCTGAGTGGAGACACCCAACAAGAGAACACATTCAGAGGAAGGAAAAGAACCTTGAAGAGTCTCATCATTCAGAAGTGTTATCAAAGAAGAATGAAAGAGAACCATGTGAGGTTTGATGAGAGGCAGAGAATCTGGAGGCCAAGAAATGAAAGGAAGGTTGTTTTGATGAATGTTGCTAAGACATTGCTGAAGAACTCAGAGGCCAGTGGATTTGGCAGCATGGACATGTCTGGAGGCTTCGATGAGAGCCGGATCAGTGAGTGATATGGCCGAGTATGTTTTCAGTGACAGAGGAACAGCAAGGGTGAACAGGCAGAAATTTCAGGGGGGTTTGCTGATGGAAGGGGTTCAAAATTGGATCGGGAAATGGAAAAGAAAGTGAGCTGAAGGTGTTTTTTAAATTTTATTTCACTATTTATTTATGTCTATTTATTTGTTTTGAGAGAGAAAGAGAGAGTATGAATGGAAAAGGGACAGAGAGAGAGAGAGGGAGAGAGAGAGAGAGAGAGAGAGAGAATCCCAATCAGGCTCCACACTGCCAGTGCAGAGCCTGATGTGAGACTTGATTCCATGAACTATGAGATCATGACCTGAGCCTAAATCAAGAATTGGACTCAATTCTTCTCAACCAAAGAAGCCGCCCAGGAACTTTTTTACCCCACCTTTTAAAGATGAGATATTGGGTCTTGTTTGTGGGAGGGTGAAGATAATCTTGTGGAGAGGAAAGAATTAGAGATGCAGAATAGGAATTTAATAATTGTGAAGAAAATTCAATGAGAAGATAATAAGGAGTAGTACCTATAGCGTAGAAGGAGTAATTGGTTTCTGGTAGAAGTAAGGACATTTTGTCCTTAGAAGACCATGGGTAGAAAAGTATGCTTTTAGAAGCACATAGGTGTCAATTTTGGTGATGGGGTGACGAGCACATTTTAAACAAATGCTTTAAAAACAGTGTTTCCTACTTTAATGATTGTAGAGAGGAAAGCAGGATTTTCCTGTGTGTGACCCCAGGAGGCATTTAGAGGCTGTCCCTACAAAGCTGAGTCCTGGACCTCCCTCTTCCAGCAGATGTGTGTCCTGTCCAAGTTCAATTCTCTGGCAATCAAGTGTCCAGATGCTGGGGAACTGGTATTTGCTAGCACTCCCCAACACATTTGTTCCCCACATAGGATTGCACTCTCAGAAAACAGCAGGGCAAGGATATTTCTTTCTGAGAACATATATTTGCAGAGCCTGGGAGACCATCTGCGGGATGCCTGGACATGGGAACTGTGCACCTGGTTAAACATTGCCCATGAGTTCCTGAGCTAAGTGATACTTACTGAATGCCATGCATGCAACCTGGCCTGAATTCAGTAATTGGGAGCACACAATCATACCTACTTATTCCTGAATCATCTCTGGTGACCACACACATAGACCGTAGATCTTTCTGAGAAACTTCCCAACAAACTCGATAGTATGCTAGACACCAACTAAAAACCATTTACTGAAGCTACTCAGAAACAGTGTTCCATGGTATCATGGTTACAAGAAAACTACAGGTCACGTAACCAATGTTAGGAAATGGAACCTTCTTCACTCAGGTCTCTGGGTCTAAGGGGCAGGAGATTAGGAGAAGGAGAGAGGAGCAGGGGGAAGAAGTTTCATGGCCAAATCACCATACAGGCTGCTTCCTGCCGCAGAAGCTGGTGTGCCTGCTGACCCAGCCTGTGGGAGCCAGGATGTGACTTTCCAGAGGAGGGTAAGGAACCAGCAACTCCTGGATCAGTCCTCATTCTGCCCGGGAGTCATGGCACTAAGCGGTGCTTGCTGATGTTGCCCCTGAGCACTGTGAGCACATTGACTAAAGCACACGAATGATACATTCAATGTATATATCATTGTATGTATTGAGTATATGTTCATTGCATATTCTTATTATGACCTGTGATCCATCAATACTTTCATGTGTTTGAGTCCCACTCATTATACTGACAACATGTTGTAAGATTAGTTCTAAACAAAGATAATATGACTAAAAACACTGTAACGTTCTAGACTAGCAATTGAAGGTCCAGAATCTACTTACAACAATCTGTCACCTCAGTGTTCAGATGTGGACAAGTCATTGAGGCTTGGGCTCTGACAGTGCCAGTGCTCTGCTTCTCCTGGCTGACCCATGCAGGCGATTGCTACCCCGTAGTCAGCCACATCGGCATCCACCAAAAGTGATGTGTGCCTGTGGCTTTTTTCCTGTTCAAATTTATGTTGACTTCATGTAGTTCTATTTTTCTAATAGTGTGTGACCTGGTTATATTGCTTCTGGTTAATGAAGTGATCAAGATTCCTGTCTTTGGAAGTAAGTTGTGAACACATCACATGATTTGCAACTTTTCTTCACGAGCATCAGTGAGATGGGAAGAAGCATCAAAGATGATGGGAGAGTTGGAGGACCCCAGGCTCATCTTTTCTCAAGAACACAGCTAGATAATCATCAAACTATTGTGAATGCTCTGAGAAATAGACCCCAAGACCAACAGAACAACAACCTTCACAATTGAAGGGAGAGAAGAGGTCACATCGAAGAATGCCAGAGTATGGAGATGTGGTTGAGGGGAGAAACGGATCATGGGAGCCATGGTCAGGGAGAAGGGCAAAAGAGATTGGAGCTCACTGGGGAACACACAAGAAGAACGTTTTCCCAAAGTCATTGGCTTGGAAAATAAGAGAGACTGAAATTCATGAGTTCTTACAACCAGCTGGGCTGAAAGCCTTGAGTTTGAAAGGTCAGCAAGCTTGGCTGAAATGGAGCCAGGAGGGCACTGAGCTGCTCCTTGAGAGAAGCCACATGAAATACCCTAGGGCAGACAGCACGGAAACATGGATATGAAAAATGCCTGATGCACACAGCGGCAGATTATTTGCTGTTCTAAGATGACTTGCTTGAGAGGCAGCATTCAGAGAGATGCCTCCCAGGGAACAAAAGAGCTGGCTGGCACCCTCTCCCTTCCCCACCCCTCAGCATAAACACAGGGCCACCTGAGGGAAGCAGTGAATCTTGGACACTAGCTGCCTAATTTGCTGAAACTAAGCCCCATCCTCCTGTGCTCTGGCAGGACTTCCTTTCTCAGTCAAGTTGGCCTCAGCCCCAGCATGGTGGACCCCTCCCCCAGAGGACCAGCACAGACCCCTGCCCATACCGTATCTCTCAACCAGAGAGTTGTTCATGGCCTCAATTCTGGTGTCAGGTCTCATTTCACAAGCAGATCAGCACACACCTAATTAAAACTCACCACATTCAGGCCAGGGACTAAACATTGCCCACTGCAGGCAAGGAGAGCTTCTGCAGGTGACTGGCTTAAAGGACAGAGCAGCCAAACACAAGAATAGAGTTCATACACCACTCACCAGAGACACTCCTTGAAGCTCCAGGCCCTGGGCACTACATGGCCTCTTCTTCATAAAGCCATTGCATTCAGGAGCAGGAAACAAAATTGGCTTTTCTAACTCAGAAAATAAGGCAGAGACTTAGAGAAAATGCCAAGATAAAGGAATTTATACCAAATCAAAGAACAAGATAAAGACCATGGCAAGATTCTAAGCAAAACAGATATAAGTAACATGCCTGATGGAGAATTTAAAGCTACAATCATAAAGATACTCACTGGGCTTAAGAAAAGATTGGAAGGCATGAGGGAGACCTGTACCACAGAGATAAAAGAGATTTAAAAAATCTATCAGAGATGAAGAATGCAATAAACAAGATTGGAAACACACTTGACAAACAGCATGCTAGAAGCAGCACAGGAATGAATTAGTGACCTAGAAGACAAAATGATGGGAAATAATGAAGCTGAACAAAAGAAAGATGAATTATTCAACACAAGAATAGACTTAAGGACCTCACTAACTCCATCAAACATACCAACATTCATATTATAAGAATCTCAGAAGAAGAGAGAGAAGGGGGCACCGAAAATTCATATTAAGAGATAATAGATGAAAACTTCCCTAATCTGGGGTAGGAAACAAACATCCAGAGCCAGGAGGCACAGAGAACTCCCATCAAATCAACAAAAGCAGGCCAACACCAAGACATATTGTAACTAAATTTGCAAAATATAGTGATAAAGGAAAAATCTTTAAAGCAGAAAGACAAAAGAAGTCCTTAACTTACAATGGAAAACCTATAAGGCTAGCTGGAGATTTCTCGACAGAAACTTGACAAGCCAGAAGCAAATTCCATGATATATTCAAAGTGCTGAATGGGAAAAAATCTGCGGCCAACAAAACTCTACCCAGCGCACTATCATTCAGAATAGAGGGAGAGGTAAAATGATCTCCCAGACAAAAGAAAGCTAAAGGACTTCATGACCACTAAACTAGCCCTGCAAGAGATTTTAAAGGAGACTCTCTGAGTGTAAAGGAGAGACCCAAAGTGGCAAATACAAGAAAGGATCAGAGAAAATCTCCCGAAACAATGTCAAAATAAATAATAAAATGGCAATATATAAGTAATTATCAAGAATTACTTTGAACATAAATGGACTAAATGCTCTGATCAAAAGACACAGGGGGTCAGAATAGATAAAAACAAACAAACAAATAAAGACCAAGTTTCATCTATATGCTGTCTACAGGAGACTCATTTTAGACCTAAAGTTACTTACATATTGAAAGTGAGCAAGTGGAATAAACTTTATTATATGAATCAATATCAAAAGAAAGTCAGAGTAAAGCAATACTTAATATCGAACAAACTAGATTATTTTGTTTCTATATTAGTTTTATCCTGCTTTAGTATCAAGGTGTTACCTTCATTCCATTACTTGTAAGATTTTGATAACTACTGTCAGTAATATTTTTTTAAATGATTGATAAAATTCACCAATGAAACCATGTGATCTTGGACTTTTCTATGCTGGGCGATTTTTTATTCCAATTCCAATTTATTCCTGTTTTTAGTCTGAGAAGATTTCCTATTTCTTGGATTTAAGGTTCATGATTCAATCATGGTAACTTGGTGCGTTTTAGGGATTACCTGGTTTTTTTCTTAGTTATCTGATTTGTTAGCATATAACTGTTTATAGTAATTTGTTTTCACTCTATGTGCTTCTGTGATTATCTACTGTTATTGTTTTCTATTTACAATTTTGGTTTTTGAGTCTTTTCTCCATTTTTTTTCTTAGTCAATATAGTTAGTCTTGCAAATTTTATTTATATTTTGGCCATTTACAGATTTAATTTGTTTATTTTGTAAAAAACTGGATATCATTTTCAATGCTGTGTTATTATTTATTCTGGTCTCTATATTATTTATTACTGTTGTTATTTCCTTTACTAAATTTCAGCTAAGTTTCTTTTTTTTCTAGTTCCATCTGGTGTGATGTTGCTTTTCTGTACTTTTTCCCCTAATGTAAGCATTTCTAGCATAAATTTCACTCTAACTTCTGCTTTTGCTGCATCCCATAGGTTTGAAATATTGTGCTCTCTCTTTCTTTTGTTCTGATATATTTTGATTTGCTGTTTGCTTTCTTATTTGGCCCATTGCTTGGGCAGTAGTGTGTCATTTAAGATTTGCATCTTAGATACTTAATATTTACATTGTAGGTCTTCCAGCTTTGATTTATTTTTGACCTTTAGTTTTGTAGCATTGTGGATGGAAACTATACTTGGTATGGTTTCAGTCTTCTTAAAGGTGTAATATTTGTTACCTCTTGTTAAATGTGGTTTAACCAGGAGATTCTTCTGTGTGTATTTGAAGAAAATGTGCATTCTATTTTTCTGGGATGAAATGTTTTATGTGTGTGTGTGTGTGTGTGTACACACACATATGTATATACATGTATCTACTTTTAGAACCATGTTTTCTGAAGTAAGCTTCAAGAAAAAAACGTTCTTAATAAAAAAATAATAATAACTTTAACTAAGGGTACTCATTTAAAATAAAGAATATCAGGGGCACCTGGATGGCCTAGTCAGTTAAGCATCTAAGTCTTGATTTTGGCTCAGGTTGTGATATCATGATTTATGGTTTGTAAGTTTGAAACCTGTGTCAGGCTCTGCACTGACAGTGCGAGGTCTGCTGGAATTGTCTCTCTCTCTCTCCTTCTTTGTATGTCCCCCTCCCCCACTCACGCTGTCTCTGTCTCAAAATAAAGTTAAAACAATAATAAAATTTAAAAAAATAAAATAAAGAATATCAGGGGAAACGGGGAGATGGTAAAATAGGTGAAGGGGATTAAGACTACACTTATCATAATGAGTACTGAGAAGTGATGTAAGGGATTATTGAATCACTATATAGCACACCTGAAACTATTATGACACTGTATGTTAACTGTACTGGAATTAAAATAAAACTTTAATTGAAAAAAGTTTGTGAAATGGTGGTTTCCACTTCTAGTCCCATTAGTAAGTGTAAATTCATTTTAGTCTAAAGGAAAATGGCTGATAGACAAAGAAACACACACACACAGGCACACACACACACACACACACACACACACTCAGAAAGAGAGATTGAGAGAGCCTTTGAGAGAGCCATTGAGGGAGACAGTCAATGGAATATACACTTATTTCACTAGCTTTTGGCAAGTAAATGAGCATTGTTATTTCTTCATGTAGGGATATACTTATGTTTATACTTTAATACTAAAATACAATCATGATAATGAATACTTGATAATAGTCACCATATTTTTAAAAGTTTTTAATGTTTCTTTATATTTGAGAGAGAGACACACAGAGTGTGAGCAAGGGAGGGGCAGAGAGAGAGGAAGACACAGAATCTAAAGCAGGTTCCAGGCTCTGAGCTGTCAGCACAGAGCCCAATGCGGGGCTCGAATCTACAGACCATGAGATCATGACCTGAGCTAAAATTGGATGCTTAACCAACTGAGCCACCCAGGCACCCCTATCATCATATTTTTAGAGACTAATTTCAAATTATAATGCATGCCTAATATTTTTATTGAGATACATTTTGGAAAAATATTTGACTTTTTATAGTACCAATACATTCTTGATGATGCATGTAATAAAAATGTGTTGAGATCAAATAATGTTAAAGCAAGTATAAAGATTAAATTTTATTAGAAATGATATTTGGGACTTAGACCAAAATTTCCTAGGGTTATTTAACAGAACCCTATATTGCTTCAATCTTTATTTCTCTGAGAACCATTTTCTACATCACTAGCATGAAATAATTGTATATTCACTCCCACAATCTTTTTCTCCTACAGTGCATGATAATTATGTATACATATATCTCACCTGTCTCCCCAATACCTCCACCTCTCTCTCTCTTTTTCTCTCCATACTCACATTCAGTCATATTTTTAATCATATTCATATGCATCACAATTATTCCAAAAGAAACATAAATAATACAAATATTTAAAATTTCCATTATTTATAAAAATTAACACACAGAGAAAAATACCTTTTTTTTTTAGAAGTAGACTTTGAACCAATAAAAATATTCTGTAATAGATTATCACACTCTTATAAAGAAGGATACACAAAGGATCTCTTATACACAAAGGATCATTTCATTTACTACCCATAATACTGGTCTTGATTTTGGAAACCAAAGCAAACAATGCACATTACATTTTAAAAGTTATTAAAATTTGAAGTGTGTAGGTGGCTCAGTCTGCTAAGAGTCCAACTCTTGAGTTTGGCTCAGATCACAATCTCACAGTTGTGAGATCAAGCCCCACACTGGGCCCCGCACTGGGCACGGAGCCTGCTTAAGATTCTCTTTCACTCTCCCTCTGCCCCTCTCCTGCTCATGCACTCTCCGTCTCTCTTTCTCAAACAACCAACCAAAAAGTTATTAAACTTTAAACAAGGGGGGCCTGGGTGGCTTAGTTAAGCATCTGACTTCAGCTCAGGTCATGATCTCAGGTTTGTGGGTTCAAGTCCTGCATCGGGCTCTGTGCTGACAGCTCAGAGCCTGGACCCTACCTCAGATTTTGTGTCTCCTTCTCTCTCTGCCCCTCCTTGACTCATGCTCTGTCTCTGTCTCTAAAAAATAAACATTAAAAAATAAAAAATAAACTTTAAACAATAAGATATTCAGTTGGGCAGATAATGAGCAATTATCTTAAAAGTAATATCATGTCACTCTAGAATTTTTATAGCTGAAGACTATCATTCAGATTTGGTAAACTGGTGATGTGTCATTCATACAGTCCATATGTGAAAGCACATTGGGCATGTGTTTTATATTCTTCTTAGAACATGACTTAATATAATATGATTTTGTTCAGAGCATAATTTTGTATCAATGACTCAAAGAGATCTATGTCCATAATGCTGGTAAAATATTTAGTTTCATTTATTATTTCAGTGAATTACAACTCAAATGCAGTGAGAGAATATTTCAAATCTTTCATCAGCATGAAGATTAGAATAATATAACTCTTCACTTACATAATAAATATCCCATTATTAACTACTAGGGGTGTTGAAAGATTTCAGTAATCATTCTTTTGTATCTTATACCTAATTTTAAAATGTATTATCTTCAAAATACTTTTGCTATAATGTCTTGCCTCATATTAAATTTCTATACGATTTTGGATGAATTTACTGGAACCTGGAGCTGGCTGCTGGTTAGGTTTAGAGAGAGGCGGGCCCAGAGGACCAGAAGGAATGAAATCAGGATGCTTATGGATTAAAAAAATATTACCACCGTTAAGACCCTGTGCTAACCAGTCAACCAGCCTTGGGGTAAAATGCTAACAGAAAACCCTTATGAACTCTTTGCTCTCAGTGGTGGTTTCATCTACTTTTGAAATCACCTCATCCTGTTGTTATATAAATTAGCTGCTTATTCCACAATCATGAGCTTCCAAAAGGATTCTTGTTCCAGTAGAGAAACAAGAAGAACAAGTCTATCATTTCTATTTATTTTCTGATAACTTACTATTTTAGAAATCAAAGGTCTTAGGGGCATCTGGGTGGCTCAGATTGTTAAGCATCAGACACTTGATTTCAGCTCAGGTCATGATTTCATGGTTCGTGAGATCGAGTCCCACGTGGCGTTTTGTGTTGACAGCATGGAGCCTCCTTGAGATTTTCTCTCTCCCTCTTTTCCTCCCTTGCCCGCTAGCACACATACGTGTTCTCTCTCCTTCTCTCTCAAAATAAATAAATATTTTAAAAATAAACCTTCATTTCCACTAAAAGAAATCATAGTTGTTAATCCTAACTTTAAAAGATACCCCCTAATAGTGTAAAAACCAGTGAGTGAGTCTTTTTGTCAGAGTTCCGGAAAGAGTAAACACGTTCAATGTTTTGGGAAACTATTTTGACGAAACTAACAAATAGCCTTAAATATGTCTACAAATTTAATCTTTTCTTTCTATTTTGTGGTTTTGTCTAAGAAACTCTGAAAAGTAGATGTAAGAAACCAGAGGCAACAAGTTGGAGACAGCAAGAAGAAACCATTCGATTTTCTGAGTAAAATCAATGTTTCTCCTGTTGATTTAAATTGCTCTAACAGGGGGTGGGAATGATATTCCGTTATTGATTTAGTATTTACTGAATTAGTGGGAAAATGTCAATTATAGTAATTTACCTTAAAAAATAAAATATAACAATCGTCTCCAAAATGTATTTTTAGGGGACAAACCTTGAACTTGAGGACACAAATCTCATCACAGTTTTTCCTTTCCATTCTTTGATTTTGCTGAATAATAAATGCAGTGGCTTCTATGTCCATATGATAAAAACCATGTTTGATATACTCTCTGAAAATGAAAACATCTAATAAATATCAAACTTTCATGATTCAATATTCTTAGTGGAAGTATTTAAGCATTTTGAAGTATTAATCTTGGAAGAGAAAGAAGATTCTCTGGCAACTAATCTTCAAGGTTATATATTCTTTATTTATCACTTGTCTATAGGAAATAGAAAAAACTTATTTAGGACTCAGAAGTGCACATTCAGCTGCTGACTCACTTTGAGAAGTTGACCAGGTATCTCCAAAAATTCAAATGCAGAAATTTTATTTTATATATTGTATGAACATGGCCATGAGAGGCTATGTGTATTTATTCACAAGAGGGAAAGGAGTAGATTGATCTAGGTTAGATCTTATGCTGGATAGAC
The DNA here is from genome assembly GCF_003009895.1 of Hyaena hyaena. Classification (NCBI taxonomy): domain Eukaryota; kingdom Metazoa; phylum Chordata; class Mammalia; order Carnivora; family Hyaenidae; genus Hyaena; species Hyaena hyaena. The sequence goes on from NW_024080654.1 coordinate 247,550, forward strand.
TCTTCTTTTCTGGATATAGAAGGGTTTCAGCGAGTAAAGTGACATTAAGTAGGTCTTCAAATGCTGGAAATATGAAAGATCAACGCCTGCAAACATGGTATTTCAAGAAAACTGAGATGAAATGAGAAAATACTGGGCTGATTAGAAGTCTGTGGTTTTTGAGCAACTGAAGAAAGGATTCAGAGGAGGCACAAAAGCTTGAGAGAGATTCACAGTACAGTGAGGGTACTCTGTAAGAGCAATGCTGGAGGCTGGCATTGTAATCACAAAATAGACACAATTGCAACGGGAAGATGGCAGGCTTGTAAAGAAGGTGCAAGACTATTAGACATGACCTTATATTAATTTATGCTAGGATTTTACCCAGTGCTCCCAGCCCTCAGAACCTCTTGACATATGATGTTTAACCCATGATTCAAGAATCAGAGGATAATGTGATCAGATATGTTTGGGGAATGTGAGAATCAATAAAATAAAAGTTGTCCTCCATTGTCTCCTGAATCCACCCTTTGTCCATCTGTCCCACTACTGACGTGGGTTAGGCTCTCATCAACTTTCACTGCCCTAATAGAATGGTCTCCTAGCTGGAGTTCCCACTGCCATTTTCTCCCTCTTCAAGACACTCGCTGCCTCAGAGTCATCTATGCTATTTTACCATTTCTAAAACATGGAAAAATCCACTGTGTCTCAGAGAATTGAAGTCTAATATCTAAACATTAGGCATTATTCGAAGAAAAGTTGACCCCCCAAGGTAAGTGGCCCATGTGGTGATGAGAATTTCTATTGTATCATGAGCACACCTGACCCAAGCAGAAAGTGCACGAGGGCCAGACACAGAGCAAAGATCTCATGTGCTTAGACCAAGTGGAAACAATGTCCTGTGTATTGGAGGCTGACGGGCAGCAATCTATTTTTCTCAGAAAACCCAAAGATCATTAACACTTTTGCAGGCATTATTAACACAGCCAGCTAACATTTACTGAGCGCTGCATATTGTCATTTCAATTAATTCAGTGTGCTATTTCAATTAATGCAGAGAATAATCTTAGGAGGTCGGTGCCACTATTCACCCCAATTAACAAACAAGGAAACTGAGACACAAGCTCAAGAGTCTTTCCTCTTAGACAATCAAGTGAGTGTTACAGCCAGGATATGACGTGAAATAGTCTGACCCCAGATCTGAACCCTCACCTCCAGGTCTGCTAGATTCAACCCAGTTTATAGCTCTTCTACCTTCTTTCCTTCGCCCTCCCTCTTTCCTACTTTCCTTCTTTCAATTTTCCCCTTCTTTCATCCCTCCCTTTCTCCTTCTTTCCTTCCTTCCTTCCTTAATTCTTTCTTTCCTTCCTTCCCTCCCTTCCTTCCTCCTTCTATTTCTTCCTTCTTCCTTCCTCCTTCCTTCCTTCCTTCCTTCCTTCCTTCCTTCCTTCCTTCCTTCCTTCCTTCCTTCCTTCCTTCCTCCCATTTCTTTCCATAACCCATAGCCAAACCCGGCAGCTGCCAATGCAGGGCTGAGTATATGACAAAGAAAGTACTAGACTCATTCACTAGACCTGACTCCAATATACAGGCCCTGGGCTTGGGCTAAAGCAGAATCAACACTTCAGCAATGTTCTGGCTATAAAAATGGGGGATTTATCAGCCAATGGAATTACAGAAAAGCATTCTGGGAAAGAAGAAAGCCCACACTTGGGCTTTTTACCCCATCAACCCACCCATGAGTCTTTCACCTGCTAGTCTAATAAAATTACTTATTAGCAAATATTTAAATGGATGCCTCAGGCTCCAGCCACTTCTAGACACACTATGCTTATTTATTCGTGAGTAATTTGACAAACGATTTCTGGGAAACAAGCAAAATGAGCCTGTTACTTCAATAAAACTAACTTGTAGTGTGGTTGCCAAATGATAAAATTTGAATTAAAAGCAAAAATTTAAATTTGGAAAATTTGTTCCTGCCATCACAAGGTTGACAAATTCCCTGCACTTAAAGATTCTTCTGTTCAGTCAGTGGTGATAGTGACAAATGGAGTTTTTTAAAATTGTATAATGAAATGTGCCAACATTTGGAAGATGTGAACAGTTGAGTGCACTGATGCTTTCCAAATGACCAATGCATAATTAGTAAAACATGCATGGATAAACGATACATTGAAAGCGCCAGACAGATCAATGGATTTTAATGTATCATTGTATAAAGCTTTTATTATGGTTTTAGTTGCAACTAACCTTTAAAAAAAAAAAAACACACACCATTTTGTAGCATCAAAGGAAAATATCCCCAATGATTTGAAATGGCCACTCAAATACTATATATTGTTTGAAGCTGGATTTTTGTCATATAATTCAATCAAAACACATATTGCTGCAGATTGAATGCGAAACAAATGTGAGCATCCAGCTAGCTTTAGTGAAACCAAACATTAAAGAGATTTGCAAATATGGAGTGCAATTCCATCCTCCTCACTATTTTCAAACTTATTTTCATGAAAGTACTATATCGATAATCACACTTTACGGCTTTATTATTATTTTATGTTTAATTTATAAACATTTCTATTTTCTCAGTTTTTAATTTCTAATAAGGTAAATATCTGCTGTGGGGTTGATTCTCTTTGAATTTTCATAGTGTAGAGTTCTAATCTCCAAAAATGAGAAGACAATGTTCTGAAGTTCATAAGAGGTGAACTTAGTTGTTTGGGGACTCTGATGGTACAGATAGCCTGGGGATGGGTGAACGACTTTCTGGGAGAGAGAGAGAGAGAGAGAGAGAGAGAGAGAGAGAGGGATCCTCTTAGCAACCCACAGTGATCAAATTAATCCTACAGCCCAATGCTTTATGATAACTCCCACATTCAAAATCCAATGTATTTGGTCATTTTTCTATACTTTTTAATTTCACAATTTATGAAACCTCTTTCCTTTCCAGCTCTTCTTTTTTTCTTTTAAAGAAATGCAATCTAATCCTTTCCCACATGGCCAGTCCGCTGGCTACTGTGGTTTGGTTTCTTCCTCAGGCCTGGCAAAGGAACACAGAGGCCCTGCACTGGCTTTCCGGATGAACCTCCTGGGTAACGCTGTACATTCCTTCACTGCGTGGAAATATTTAACATTACTAAGTGATTCAGTATTCTCTCTCACCTTTTGGGGGCTTTCTTATTTCCTCTTTGCCTCTTTATCACGTTTATTCTGTAATTTCTTGGTGAATTTTAAAAAACAATGTAAGAAACAGATTTTGACACTTTGAAATGGATTTTCTTCAGACATGCTGAGGCGTTGCAAACTTTGTAATCCAAGCTCTTTTATTTTTCAGATGCAAACAGCACAGCTGGGAGAAGCTCCATGATTGGGATCATGTGACATAGTACCAGTGGCAAGGCAGTGTCACCGCCACTGTGCAAGGCCCCAGCTGCTCGTGCAAGGTGTTTTCCCTGTGCCCCTTCTCTGGGGTGGGCCCCTGTGTCACCATAGTTCAAGGCCGTGTCCTTTCTCCAGCTGTGGAAGGGACTCTCTTGTTATTAGTACAAAGACTCCATTCTCCCACAGGCACAGTAAACTTGCTCCAAGCTACAGCTTCTACAGCTTATACTTTCATAAAAATTTCTTTTAAGTTTGTTTATTTAATTTTGAGGAGAGAGAGAGATAGAGAGAGAGCACAGGCATGAACAGGAGAGGTGTAGGGAGGGAGAGGGAGAGAGAGAGAGAAGTCCAGGCAAGCTCCTCAATGTCAGCGTAGAGCTCAACGTAGGGCTCAAGCCCATGAACTCTAAGATCATGACCTTCACTGAAATCAAGAGTCAGATTCTTAACCGACTGAGCCACCCAGGTGCCCCTCGACAGCTTATACTTCTACAGCTTGCCCCAGATCAAATCCCAAGTGGGTGAAACCCCTAAACCAAATGTCTAACTGCAACAATAGTTATTCTTCAAAGATCTGTTTGTGACTGTAGGCAGATTCCAAATGTCAGGATTTGTAATTTTAGGATAATATAAACTCGTAGTAGTGGTAAAGAAAGGAGAAAGAGAGCATCACAGAGAAGCAGTTATAAGAATGGCAGAGGATTCAGGAATAGCACCCCTCTTCTCAAAAAGAAAAAGAAAGAAAGAAAGAAAAGATTGGAAAGAGAAGATTAACCAGGTCTGTGTTAAGAAGGAAAAAACAAAGCCCAGTGACAAAACGAAGGTCACTGGTGTGGGGAAGGCATTCCAACAACAGCTCATCCAGCAGGAATGCCATGGAGACAAGGGGAAGAGGGTGTAAACAGATAATAGGAGGGCAGGGTGGCAGAGTGAGGAGGTGTAGGGAGAAGGAAGGAAAAGAAAGGAGAGTAAGTGCAGAGAGTAGGATTGACTCCCACAATGGCAGAAGGTCTCTGGGAACTGCCGGATATACGAAGCTATCTACACTTGATGGGCAGAATTAACAAAAACACGTGATGGTCAAGGCCAGTCACCAGTGGAAAGGAAGATGCTTGCACTGCTCCCCTGGTCTTTGTAGACTGATATATGGATAAGAGACTGTCAAAGAGAAGTGGGTGACCCCTCTTCATGACCCTTCCCTATGCTTCTATGGAAGGGATGAGTGTAATGTTCACTGTGTCTCCACTGCCCTGTTTACAGTCTCTTGGAACCATAAACAGTAGAAGCTTTTTAAGACTTAAGTGTGAAATCTTCCTAGGCCATTCAGAGCAGGGACGGGGGGCATGGCATAGAAAAGAGGGGTCTGTACCACTCAGAGAGGGTGTGTGTGGTGGGAACAGGCATGAGCCAGGGTAGGGGAAGAAGCAACGCTCTGGGTTCCTGTGGGCTAAGAGCGATTTTGCCAAGAGCGAGATTTATGGTAACACTTAGTACATTTTCTTGCAGAAAACACTACCGACTCAGCTATCCTGTTTCCAGCCTCTGCCAACAAATTAATGGCCTCAGTTCTAAGTCTGGGAAGAATGAATGACGCCTCTCAGGACAAGTATGCTTTTCAGTAGAAAGAAAGCACCAAAGAAGAAAGGTGAAGGAGGAGGACTGTGTAATAGTACTCAGCCTGGGCAGTTCTACTCTTTTTTTTTTTTTTTTTTAACTTTTTTATGTCTTCATTTTACACTTGATCTTAGCCAAAAGGCTGAGAAGCGATTATGTCTTCATTTTGAGAGAGAGAGAGACTGAGAGCAAGCCGGGGAAGGGGAGAGAGAGAGGGAGACACAGGATCTGAAGCAGGCTCCAGGCTCTGAGCTGTCAGCACAGAGCCCAACGCGGGGCTCGGACCCATGGACTGTGAGATCATGACCTCAGCCGAAGTTGGATGCTCAACCAACTAAGCCACCCGGGCGCCCCAGGGCAGTTCTACTCTTACACCTGGGGTTGCATTGTGAGCTTCAAGGACCTCCATCATCTCAATTACAAAATGGTATCAGTTGTATTAGTTTTCCTGTGGCTTCCATCACAAAGTGCCATACATGGATAATTTGGAATAACAACATTTTGTTGTCTCACAGCTCTGGAAGCTAGAAGTCCAAGATCAAGATGTCAGTTCCTTCTGAGAGCAAATCAGTTCCAGGCCTGTCTCCTGGGGTTCCATGTTTCTGGTGATTTTTTGGCAATGTTGGGTGTCCGTTGGCTTGTAAAGGCATCATCTGATATCTGCCTTCATCGTTACCTAGGGTTCTCCCTGTGTGTGTTTCCATATCCAGGTTTCCCCTTTCTGTAAGAAGAGCAATCATATTGGATAACAGGCCACCCTTCTCCAGGTCACCTTATCTTAACCAGTTACATCTGCAATGATCCTCTTTCCAAATTAAGTCACGTCCTGAAGTACTGTGGTTAGGACTTCAACACATGAATGAGAGGCCACAATTCAACCCAGGACGCTAATGTAAGAAATAATCACCCCGAGTTTTGTAAGGATGAAAGCACTTGGCATATAAATGGTCATATAAACAAAGAGGTCAGCAAACAGGACCATTGTGTGAACATTTATCTGTACAACAAAGTCAAAGATACTGACTTCTGAGTGCTTTCATTCAGATTTAATGTATCACTGCGTTATAAAACACTTCTTAGTGGCTAGTATATACTAGGCTCCCAGAAATGGTAGCTTTGATAGTGGTCTAGTGAGAAGCAAAAAGAAAGGATTCCTTTTTACAGGATCAGTGCATGGGCCAGTGACAAGCAGGAAGAGAAGGAAGAAGCAGGAAAGAATTAGTGAAGACCCCCTGCCTACAGCAGTCCCATCAGGAAGAGCTTGGGGACTACGTTCGCGTAGCCCAGGAGAATCCTCACGTCCAAGCCTAAGCCAGCATCCAATCTGCAAGTATGAAATGAGATTGTTAAAATACCTAATACATGCCTTCCCCACTCCCCGTAGATGTGTATATATTTTGACTCTGATCTACTAACCTGCAAACTTCATTGTGTTAATAGGACACTATATTTCACAGTAAAATTAATGCTGGGGTTTACTGCCATGATAGAAATTTCTCCGAATTTTCCTTCAAGGATTGCATGTATGTCATCAGTGAGCCACGGGCTTGACACACCTGTGTAGATTATGCCTGAGGCCAAGCCCAGCATACTTGCAAGCATGTAAAGCCATGTGCACAAGCCTCGGGAGGCATATTTTAATTAAAAGTATAGATTTATATTTTAGATGGATGAACTGAAAATGCCATGAGTCTCAAAGAGTTTGTCCACTTGTATCATAATTCTGTTTGCTGATGTGCCGTTGTATGCCGTAATCCTTTTCCTGATGTAAAATGTCTGATGTGTAAGCTCATTTAGGTTTTTCTTTGATGGCGATTTTGGTCAATGCATTCCATATGCTTATTACAAAATGTTTGGGAATGTTAGGTCTAAATTCTTTACATATTTGGAACCACCATTATTTTTGTACCATGGATTGTCAGTTTCATACCCATTGAAAAAGAACTCACATTTTCTTTTCTTTGAAAGACATTCCCTTTTCTTAATATAATCTGGTATTCCGACCCCCCACCAATTCAACCAAGGAAAATTTTTCTCCCTCTTTAAGGCCTATAAGAATCTCCTGTTACTAATATTGTTACTATTAAATACAGCTTCTATTGATTGAAGCTCTATTGAGGAAGTCTATTGTCAATGTTCAAAATGGATTAAGACCGGTAATTTTGTAGAGGGATACAAAAATATGAGCTTAAATCTACACAGAGGGGAGGGGTCGCAGGGGGCCATGGACTGACTTTAAATCACACACAGGAACAAGTCTCAATCCCACACTTGATTTCACAGAAACATAATAACAGAATGAGTCGGTGTTGGCCACTGCTCTGTCACCAACTCAAATGGAAATACATTTCAAAAGGATTTTCCCATTTTACAATAAAAAAGGATTAAAAAAAATCTTTCATCATAAACAGCCAAAGAAAATAATTTGGATTTTCAGTATTTGTTTTGACATCTTTATATTAATAATACTGATATGTCTGACATTTTAATTTATTTCTTAAAACTAAACACTCGGTGGGAACGTCACACGTCCCCTCTGCCCACCTTAAAAGTCACATTTAATATATATAAATCCTAACCAGTTGGGAGATTTCTGTACTTGATATGAGTTGAAACTACTGATAAAATGCCTGGGAAATTGTTTTACATCACTTAAAGACACCGAGTGTTTCATTAAGGTTAGTTTGCAAAGATAAATGCTGTTTAGGTGATTGAGGAACCTGTTTAGTATACATGTGTTTGATCTTTTTAAAAAAGAGTCACAATATGATTGCATAGATAGACAAAGTTTATAGCTGATAATCTCACATATATTTGTAATCCAAGAAGTATAATGTTTAACCATATGGAGAAATAGACCAAGTTCAAACTTAAGACTAAATTATCACTAAATTATAGAATTGCTCATTTTTAAAAAAATATTCGCTCTTTTACTTTTTCTGGAGATTTTACTGACTGCTCCCATTTGTTTTAGCCTGCACATATATTTCAGATTATACTCAAATGGTTTCAGAACATTAAGTCTAAATAAGTAGCATTTTGATTTTTTCAAAAAGCTCAGCCACAGCTACCGGATCGGACAGAGGTCCTTAAGTAGGAACCATTTCTCAAAGACTTTTGGTTTTCTTAGTTACAGGGGCCTATTCGCTACTTCTTCTCAATCATTTCTTTACAGTCTGTGGTTCTCAACAGGTGGCAATATTGCCCCCTCAGGGACATTTCACAAGATGGAGACATTTTTGGTTGTCACGACTGTGGGGGATGCTACTGAAATGTCGTGGATACAGGTCAGGGATGCTGCTACACCCCTACAGTGCACAAGACAGACCCCCCTAAAATAGTTATGCGACCCCAAATGCCAAGAGTGTCAAGAGTAAGAAAATCTACTGCAAGTCATTCTAAAATTACATTTCATATTATTATAGCAACATTGTGTTGATTTAGTGTTCCCTCATCCCTACATTTATGTCTGTTCTCTTCCTGAGTGGCTGATTCAATTTGGCATTTCACAGGGAGTGTGTCTCTCAAAAACAAAACAAAACAAAAACACAAAAAACAATTGTCTACACATATCAGCACATCAATAAATCAATATTCTAAGTATAGCATGAACATGGATCTTAACTAGCAATTTTCATTACTCTTTTGCTGATACCATCCACTTTTCTGATCGTTATTTTCGATTCTTTCTTCCCCTTGACTAATTATGATTAATGGTGACATTATTCCAGAGTATGTCACAAGAAACAGTAGTAGAAATTTTTGTTCATTTGATGGTTGTTTCATCCATTTGGTTTTTTCCCAGTGCAGAATGGTGGAAGTATAAATGTCAACTAGGAGAAAAGGCTTAATGGGTGCTGTGGATTTAACAAGTACAATGATGATGACAATGACGACAATGGTGGCAACGATTATGATGGCGATGATAACAACGATGAGGATGACAATGATGAGGAAGATGAGGATGACAATGATGACAATGATAATGGTGACAACTTATGCTCTACCACTGTAACTAAGATTAATTTTATATCTGATAAGAGACACTCGTAGGGGCGAGAACTTTACTTCTATTAACACATTTAAGTGTGGGGAGGTTGAAAAACGTCCATTCTGGTCTCCCTCCTCATGGCCATTTTCCTTTCAGTCCCACTTGCCCCCTTGGGCTGTCAGAGAGTGAGCGTTGGGTAAATACTGATAGAGTGAACACACACTCGGTGAATTTTAACTCATTTCAAAGATTTACAATAAACGAAGTAACCATCTATTCATTTTCGGTGCCACTCATCAGGTTCCACATAGAGCGAGCCCTGGTCGGTCCCACTCACAACCCACTCTACCAGCATAGTGCCTCGAACATCTCAGTCTCTTTAAAAATACTTCTCAATGAAGATATGAACGCACATTTGGACTAATGATTTTACCCATCTACCGTTTTAACAGTAATACCATAAATGAGACTAAAAATTAAATCATGGGCCAATGCCACAATCTGCAACTAGTAAGTTAACTTTAAAAATTTGTTTAAGAAGGATAGGGGTGCCTGGATGGCCTAGTTGGTTGAGCATCCGACTCTTGGTTTTGGCTCAGGTGATGGTCTCACTATTCATGAGTTCAAGCTCCGTGTTGGGCTCTGCACTGGAAGCGCAGAGACTGCCTGGGATTCTCTCCCTCTCTCTCTTTCTGCTGCTCCCTCCCTGCTCATTCTGTCTCCAAATAAATAAACAAAAAAATGTAATTGTTTAGGAAGGATAAATATCATTCGTAGAAGACTCATCATGAATGTGTGGCTACATTATTTTTGACAATTTTAATCATCTATGTAACTATGTATCTATGTATCATCTACGTATGTATGTATGTGTGTGTGTCTATCATCTATCTATCTATCTATCTATCTATCTATCTATCTATCTATCTATCATCTATCATCTACCTAGTCTCTGTTGATTCCTTTCAGCTACACTCATAGAACAAATGAAAGACTGTGAGTTGTTTCAACCCTTCAAAGTATTATCAGTGCCAGATCTCTTTTTTTCTGGTGAAAAACTTAACAACCACTAGGTATTATCATTTATAAGAAGGAGAGTCAAATGCCATTTCTCTTTGCTTGTTAAAGGGACAGATTTTCATCAACAATTTCTTATTATTATCCGCCATCTGTGTGATGGCTTTACATAATTACCTGCATACCGTGTCTTTGATAGGCCGTATTTCTGATAAACAGAAAATAAAATTAAGCTCTCATATGAGATCCATTACAGAGGAAGCTTGGAATAAATATAGTAGATTTAATTTTTCCCTTTCACAAACCTGACAAGGCAGCTGGTGTGAGGCTCACTTATGAATCTTTGTTTAGAATGAAATTCCAAATGATGAAGCATCAGCCTTTAATGACAAAATGTGCTATATGGTCAATTGGAAAGGAAGTGTTTCCCAGGCTTCTGTCTTAGATGCATCAAGAATTAAAAGAATATGAGATAATTGAGAATGATAGATAATCGTTTTGTGCCACTGAATTTTAAATCAACACCTGGGTTAGGCACGGTGAGTAGCACGTGAAGCCAAGTACATTCAAGGAAGCTGTAGCATTTGCTTTTAATATTCATAAAGTTTTTACATTGAAGCTGTACAATATGTTCGATCACAGGTGGCACTTTAGGAAATTATGTTGTATGACGGCAAGTCAGCAGGTGTATGACTATTAGCATGCCAAATGAAACTGGGCACAGGTATAATGCTCATCTCTGAAAGAAAACCAGCAATATATATATTCAAACTGGACACACACACACACACACACACAGGGAAATAGCTAGGACACTATTGTCCACAGCAATTCAATGTCATAAAATTAGTTATGTTGGAAATATGTGGAACAAAATTACATAATTTAACAAAGGAAGGCTATCATCATCAATGCACGAAACGTGCACATCCTAAGTGTTCAGCTCTATGAACTCTGGAAATTCTTTATCTTCCAGCCACTAACACTCTAATATACTGAGCATTCCATCACCTCAGATAATAATCACCTCCCCTTTTAAAGCACCCACCCCAAACCTCTTTTTGATTTGATACTAGAGTTGTGGAAGTGTGTGGACATTATATAATGAATTGATCAGTACACCCTGTGGCGTGGCCAGCCAGTCTCTTTCACTTAAAATGTCCTCATTGAGATTCGTCTGCACTTCTGTGTGGATCTGCAGTGTGTTCATTTTTCTTGCTGACTGGTAGTTTATTACATGGGTCTACCACAGGGGTTTCTTGTTCCTGTTGTTGTTTTAATCTATTTTTCTACTGATGGACAGTTGGATTATTTCTGGTTTGGGGCTCCTATGAATTAAGCTGCTGTGAATTTTTCTGAACAAGCCATTTTTATGGACATATGTTTTCATTTATCTTGGGTCCGTGATTAAGAGTGGAACTGATGGGTCATACATTGCCTGTATGGTTAACTTTATAAGAGAATGTGAGCCTGCTATTCAAAGAGGTTGAACTATTTGATACTCCCGCCAGCAAAATATGAAAGTGTCAGTTCCTCCTCATTTCTCTAACATTTAATGTTTCCAGTCATGCTTTGTTTTTATTTCAGACATTCCAGTGCGTGTAAAACGGTATCTCACTGAAGTTTTCATTTATATTTCTTTGATAACTAATAATGTTGATGATTTTTTCACGTGTGCATTGGCTCTCATATATATATCTTTAATTTTTTTTGGTTATCTGGATGTCTTTGATCATACATTTAAAAAATAATTTTTAATGTTTATTTTTGAGAAAGAGAGAAAGCAAGAGACAGAGTGTGATCAGGGGAGGGGCAGAGAGAGAGGGAGACACAGAATCCAAAGCAGGCTCCAGACTCTGATCTGTCAGCACAGAGCCTGACGTGAGGCTCTAGTCACAGATTGTGAGATCATGACCTGAGCCAAAGTCAGGTGCTTAACCAACTGAGCAACCCAGGTGCTCCTAAAAATAATTTTAAGGTGAAATTAACATAACATATAATTAAGCATTTAAAACTGAACAACTTGAGGATATCTAGTACATTCACCATATTGTACAAACAGCACCTCCCTGTAACTCCAAAGCACCTTGATCAATCCAGATCAAACCCTGTCCCCACTAAGCAATGTTCCCATTCTCTACCCATCCTAACCCCTTGCAGGCCCCAATGTGTGTTTTTTAAGTATTTTTTAATGTTTACTTTTGAGAGTGAGAGAGAGAGAGTGTGTGTGTGTGTGTGAATGGGCAAGAGGTAGAGAGAGGTAGGCACAGAATCCAAAGCAAGCTCCAGTCTCTGAACTGTGAGCACAGAGCCTGATGTGGGGCTTGAACTCACGAACCATGAGATCATGAGCTGAACTCAGAAGCTTAACCAACTGAGCCACCCAGGTGCCCTTCCCCATGTATGTTTTGTCTTTATGGATTGATCTAGTCCAGATTGATCTAGTCCATCTAGTCCAAATGATCTAGTCCATTTATATTATATTTCATATAAATAGAAATATATGTGACCATTTGTGTCTGACCTTTTTCACTAGAATGCCCTTGGATGGGGGTTAAGGGTATAAACAGGAATATTCTGGAGCTTCTTCCATGTACTAGCGTGTGTCACTGTTTCATTTCTTTTTATGGGGCTAAGTTATAGTCCACTGTATGTATACAAGATTGTTTATCCAATCATCTGCTTTTGGACATTTAGGTAATTTCTACCTTCTTGCTATTGTGAATGGTGCTGCTATAAACATGTGTGTACATGTACTTATTCGAGTACTTGTTTTCTATCCTTCTGGGTATATCCCTGGGAATGGAATTGCTAGTTTATAAGATAAGCCATGTTTAACTAAATTTTTTATTATGTTGTTCTCCTTTTAATTGTGACTTTTTGGAATCCTTTATATATTTACATAGAAGGCTTTATCAAATAAGCTGTAAATATATTTTCTAGTCTATGGTTTAATTATATCTTTTGATAAATACAAACTTTGAACTCTAGAAGAGTTCAATTTATCACTTTTTTTCTTTAACATGGGTAATACTGTATGTGTGACAGGTGGCTTGAAGAAGAAAGCCCTTTACAAAATCCATCGTCCTACAAGTGGTAATGGAAGAATTATCAGGATGCTGGCTGAAGTGGTTTTGAGTTTCCTGAGGAAATGACAACGGAAAGGAAATGACAATGGCTTTTACTTTTGTTACATGAGACACTAGCAGTTGTGGTGGTTTTCCGTTCAAGACAAATTTTGTCTTGTTTTTATACCTTTATTTGACAATCAGCAGCTAGTTCTCATCCACATTCACTGCCTGTAGATTTTTGAAACTGGCGATGGGCACGTAGGTCACCCATGCATAGAGCTTGCTTGGTGAATCTGCCTCCTCGTTATATTTTCTGGACAACCGCACACGGATATTGTCTGGAACATTCTTCATTCCTTTGGCCCAGACTGCTTTGTTGAGCCTAGTGTCATTGGGCACATCTGGAGTTCCCATCTTCTTGAAGGCAAATTTCCAGATATGAGTGTCCGAGGGGCATGCTTCTTGAAACCCACTCCTTGGATGGACTTGAGAATGCTGAGGGCATACCGTCTGGTCACTACCTCGTGGATGGCAGGGTCGCCCTGGTCCTTACCCTTCTTTGCGAGAGCCATTCTGCCAGCCCCTGCTTAGAAAGCTTTCCTAAGCATGGGTTGGGGCACTGTTCTATCAAGCTTGATTTCAGGCCTTGCCCTCTAATGCCCTCCCCAACTCTGTGGGCTATCTAACTACTTTCTTCTAAACCATCCCAGTGTAATCCAGATAAAGCTTATATTTCCTACAATAAGGACTAATACACCAAATCTGGATGTCATAATTTTTATTGCCAACTTGACAGGTCCATTATCTGATATTGGATTACTTTTTATATCTCTGATTATGGAAAGAGCCATCTTTTAATATTTTATTGGCCTATTTTCTTTACTCTTTTGTGACTTTTATATCCTCTGTCTGCTTTTAGAAAGGATTTCTTTATTGTTCTCAAAAAAGGGATTGGAAATATATCATGTACCTATCTGTCTCCTTCTACCAGTTAATCTGTTCATTCTGGCGACCACTGCCTATTTAGCCAGAGCTGCACTTGCAGTACGGGACCAGGGGAGGGAATGATCTGGTTACTTTTCACCGATACTTAGGACTTAGGAGAAACAGGATTAGAATGGCCTTCTCCAAGGTAGTGCTCCCTCATTACTATATCTAACCTAGGTATTCCCTTGTTTTTCTCTATTGTAGCATCTTCTCAGAACCAGCTACATAATCTGCAGGGCCCAGTGCCAAGTGAGAATACAGAGCCCCTTGTTGAAACATCATTTCCAGTTTTGGGAAGATGCCAGCAGAGCTGGGCCTTCTAAACAGTGGACCCTGAACAACCACACAGGCTGTGCACTGACCAAGCTGGCCCTGCCTCCTCTTCACAGTATTTTCCGGAACCTGTCATTGTGATTGTTATTATAATAATTAACTGTAATTTTCTTGTTACATTTCCTTGATATCTAGAAGACTTCAAGACGAATGACGGTGTGCACCATGAGGTCCACACCTCTTGTTTCATGGCAGCGTCCAGCCCAGTACTTGATACAGTAAGTTGAAAAATCAGTTCTAGGGGCACCTGGGTGTCTCAGTCAGTAAAGCATCTGACTTTGGCTCAGGTTATGATTTCATGGTTCGTGGGTTGGAGCCCCACGTCGGGCTCTGTGATGACTGCCAGCTCAGAGCCTGGAGCCTGTTTCGGATTCTGTGTCTCCCTCTCTCTTTGACCCTCCCCTGCTGGCTCTCTCTCTCTCTCTCTCTCTCTCTCTCCCTCTCTCTCTCAGAAATTAAAAAAAAAATTAAAAGGGAAAATCAGTTCTAATTGATTAAATGAATAACCGAAAGAATGAACAGACCGACTAATCTTTATGGGGTAATTTCAACATTCCAGTTATAATTAAAACTATAGACAGAAAACAAAACCATTCTGTGTAGCAATGAGGAAAACCCTACCATGAGTACCACTCTTGCTTAATGGGAAACTCCCTCACCCTCCATGGTAGTTCTAGGGGTCTCATCCAGAATGAATCCACAGAAGATTCAGGATTTGCACCTGATGTGTATTTAGACCACAGCATTTCACCTAGTCAAGATTAGGAGTCTGTGAAAACAGAGAGGAACAGCTGATGAAGAAGGGCTCTCAACCAGATTTTGACTTGATTCATTTCAGTTTACTTCCTGACATTCAAGACCTCCCAGTCATTAGTCCGTGCATATTGTATAGATAACTTATACTCATAGACTCTATCAGTCCTCAGTACATCAGCAGGTGTAGAAGGTGTACAACATAGAATTGGTGTGTATCACCTTTCATGACACTACTATAGATATGGTTTACTCACAATCACTCATAATAAAAAAATAATGCTTAATTATTCAGATTAAGACACTTGTAACAAAATAACATTTTTAACAATAACCCCAAATCTTTCTCACAATTTTCTTGGCTATAACACAAAAGATCATTTATCTTGAATAACAAATTTTTAAGTACATCTTCTTGATTAGAAAAATTTTAAATCATTGATGATACACTATGTTTACTATCTGTCTATCTGATACAGTTATGCTAACTCCTTTGAAAAATAATAACTCAACCCTGCCCTCATTATATTTATCCACTGTAATACTTGTTATATGACTGTTTCTTTATAACTATTCTTCCAAAATTTCTCTAAAGCCTCAAAGCCCCTTTCCATCTGGCCTCATCATTTTATCTCCTCTGTAATTTCCAAAATGTATCCTCACATATTTCTTTTTTTCCCCCAACTTCTCAAATTCTACGTTTCCCTGAATCAATCTGCACCAGAGAAATGAAAGAAGTATGAATCCTTATTGTTCATTCAAACAAATATGAAGACAAGAGTAGACAAAATTCAGACTGTATACATCACTCTTTTTTTGCATCTCAAATCTTTTATAATTTTTTTCTATTCCAGTGAATTTAATATGCCTCTAAAACTACCTAATTGGAGCACATGATAGTTTTTATATGGGTACAAACAGTATTTTCTTAAACTGCTCAAAGACTTTATGTTTAATTGATCTTTTGCAGCTAAACAAAATACAAAATTTTCCAAGATAAATATATATTTGCTTACAAGGAAGAGAGTAGATAAAAGTAAGGTCACACAATTATTGAAAAATCACATTCACATGTTGGGGAAATTAAGCAATTGACCTCATTTGCCAATATTAGGATCTCCTTGGTGTCAGTCTGTCCTAAAAAGTAAAGAACAGCTAGCATACAACATTGAGCCTTTTATTTACACAAGACAAACATTGCACGTCCTTGTCCTTCTATTGCACTCTTAACTTGACTTCATAGAAAAATCTTATTACTAAGGGAAAGATCATTGCATTGTTTCCCTCTGGGGAACAAGTTGATAACTAACCGAAGACATTTTGAAAGCCAGGCTTCCGTATTCACAAACTGCCTCTTACCTGCCAGATATAGTTGATTTCTACCAGCCTAGGCAGGTGATGGAGTCCAATTTCAGTGTCGTTCCTTTCCAAGGCAATGAGAAATAGAGGGAAGAGAGCAGCTCTCTCCCTTCATTGCTAATTGGAATGAAAATGAAGGCTTCCTTTCTCCATTTCAAATGACACCATCTTCAGCCTGCTGAATAAATCCTTTATTGTGGACACTCAATGGAAGTGGAATTCAATTCCATGCTATCAAGAGGGAGTCAAGGACATTGTAATTGATATTCAGAGTAAGAAGGTAACCTATTTTCACAAGAAAGGTCACCCGAAAGACAAACAGGGACTTGAAAAACAGACTGAGATTCTGAAGACAGTGACCACACAATTGGATGGTGGTTGGAATCCTGGTGCTGGTGTTGTTTATTCAGTTGTTTTATGGAACAAATAAGTTTTCTAAGGAATTCACTACATTACAATTCAAATTCTAAAAAGAAAAAAATATTATATCTTAGTAAAGACTAAGAAATAGACAACCTTATATATTTTCTGGAGGTGAAATAAACAGATCAATTTGCAATAGCCTGGAAAATAATTTAGCGTTATTTAAAATAAATGAATCTGTTATATAAAACAAATGAATAGATAGATAGATACATGAAATATGTAATTTGTACAAATATGAATGCAGTCTACAAATATATTTAGATGCTTAAGTCGCGATACTAAGATGTCACCATTTGCCTAGACCAAAAACAGGAAAAAAAAAAAAAAAAGGAGTGTATAGTGGGAATGGGGGATAATTGAGATGGAAAGAGAAAACTGGAGTTAACAAATATCCCTCTCCTAAATATATTTCTCTATTCGTGTGCATGTAGGTGCTGTGGTGAGAAAAAAATTTGAGACTATAACAATACTCTCTCAAATGCAGTCATGTTAGTTCATTATGTAAGTGTGAATTTCCTCTACTTAGATTAACCTAAGACTTAAAAGAGAGGAAAGATAAAAAGAAAAAGAAGAAAACAGGGAGGTGGGCCCACAACGCTGAGTTATTATCCCAGATCTTCCTTCTTGCATTGAGGCATCAGGGACTTCAAGCCAAACACAAACTCCCCTTCACCATAAATCCTGGGGTATTTTGTTTCCAGGCCTCCTGTGTTGTCCAGGATACTGCACTCTAGGTGTTGAAGCTTCTCCAATGCCGGACTGCTGTCAAACTCAATTACCTCTACCTCAGATCAACTGTCTAAAATGCGTAAGTCCGAAAGTAATTTGCTGGAATTAGTATTGCCCTCCACACAGGGACATGAAACTGTTAAATCCACACGAGTTATAAACATAAATCTAGGCACCCATGTTTTATTTAGGGAAAACCAAATGTATTTTCAAAATAGGGATGTCTGAGGATAAACGATCATTCCTTGAACACCCAGTAAAGATGAGAGCCAAACATAAATAGCAGCTATTTCCGAATAAAACCTGGGTTGTGGTCCAAAAGAGACACTGTTTTGTGCGTTGCAATCTCATCTCGTGCTGCCCTGTATAAACCCACTCCTAACGTTGACCCTCTTTTGCTTCCTTTGGTGTCTCACCTCCCTACTCCCACTATGGCCGTTCTGAGAGCTACCTTTCGCTATGCATCTCGTCGCAATCTTGTCAAATCCTGTGACCGCACATGACAGTTCCTTTCAGGTGAGTTACAGATGTTTATTCCACCCCTGCTCGTGTCCTGGGCTCCAGCCCCACATTTGTAATTGCCTGCTGGCCATTCACCGTAGAAAGTCACCAGCACTTCAGGTTCCGTCTGCTGGTCCTTCCGAATTCTTCCAATTCCCTTATTTCTGCATTAATTGCACCAGCCTCCAAGTCAGCCATGTTTCGATACTCCGCTTTCGCTTTGACTCCCCTCCTTTTGTCTTCTCAGAGCATTTTGTTACCTAGGCATTAATCCTAGATCTGAGAGATTTTTGCATCCGCTTTTTTTTTTTTTTTTTTTAACACTCCTCCTGAAGATACCACCTGGCCCCTCATAACTTCCCGTAAATCCCTTCCCTTCCATTCAGTGGTATAACTTACAAACAAGTCTGTATCTACCTCTAAGTTTTTTTAGTCCAAACACCTTTGTATTAAACCCAAAGTTAGTTGTCCTAGATTGGAGCTTTTAGATCTATCACTCACTTATTCAGACTCAAGTTCAAATTCTTAAACTGGAGCCTTCAGAGGTTCCAGATTCTGCTCAACTTTCCAATCTTGTCTCCTACCCGTCCCTTTCAAGCAACCTTCAGGTAGTAAGACATTCCTATTTGATGTGCTCATTAGTGGGCCATGGGTGCCCATCCTCATAATATTCACCAGCAAGAACAGGAGAATTAGATTATTATTTTTTTACATCTTCACATTCCTGCAGCCCTTCCCTCTCTTCAATTGCCTGGTTCATAGTCATCTTCTCCACAGTGTATTACCCACCCTGAGGCCAAAGATTATTCCATACTCATCTTCCAAATCCCAATGCATGGCAAAATTTTCAGTATATCCTATCTGATCAAGAAAGATTTACTGAAAAGAATTAAATCCTCTGAAAGACTTTCGCTTCTGAATTTATTTTAAAATGTAAGTGTTCTGTTATTGTTATATTTAATATTTTCCTCTTAGATTATATTATACTGACTTATGCACTAGTGTTATCTCTGCAACCGGCATATAAAGTCTTAGTTGGTATGATTAATCTTTTTTATCCCCAAAGACCCAGAATAGATTATTTCATATACTCATAAACTCAAACCAAATTTTAAAGAAAAATGTCTTTGGGATTTTTCTAAAGGAAATCTATTTAAATAGTTATTGGTTTATGGAGTTAGGCACAAAATCTCTTTCATCATTGTTGATGACATGTTAGCTATGAAATTTTTAAAAAGTGTAGGAAAAACTAACAGCAATACGAATATTCTTGTAAAAGAAAAGAAAAAATTAAAGATTTTTCTGCTGTTAGTTTGCAGTAAGAACAGAAGAATCAATTAGAAGGGGATAAAAAGGATTTGCTGTCAGATTCTGATATGAACTTCTGTGCCCTGTTAAGGCTCCGTGGTACTTAAAGCACAGGTAATTTATTATGTTGGAAATGACTTCAAAATGTATATCCTTCATTTGCCTTGATCTTCGGTCAGTTATTGTGACTTGCTTCCCCCTCATCTCCCTTTGACATAATTCAGCACATGCTGTGGCTTCCTACTTCAGTGAGATGAAAACACTAACAATTTAGTATCTGCTCCAGTGAGTAGGCTACCATGTCCTGTGCATGTAATTGTATTTGTTAGTGTCAGGTATACGTGTGGGAAATAATTAATAGCCATGTGTTAAGTGAACTCAAAGTTCTTTAATGTGGGGATTGTACCACTCCAACTGTCCACTTATTGGGATACACTTTGTGTTTTTAAGTTTATTTATTTATTTTGAAAGAGGAAGAGAGAGAGAATCAGGGAGTGGCAGGGGGGGTGCAGAAAACTCCCACGCATATTCTGTGCTGGCAGCTCAGAGCCCCACACGGGGCTCGATCCCATGAACCATGAGATTGTGACCTGAGTCGAAACCAGGAGTTGGGCACTTAACCAGCTGAGCCAGCCAGGCACCCCTGAGATGCACGTTAAACCCGTGTGTACATGCCTGTTAGCGTGCCTACACATACATATACCACACACACTTCTTTATCATTCCATGCTTTCCATACTCAAAGTAGCAAGCCACCTAACCCACTTAGAATTCCATAGAAGGGCCTCATACCCAGCAGGGTACGGCAATTGCAAACCTGCTGGGTGCTGTCACATGCTCATTAATCCGATGGAAATCGAAGAAGAGCGTCTTCCCATGTGATGTGCTAATGGGGTTGTGCAAAGGCAGAAGGGTCCTTCCCCACAGCATGGCGTCCTTTCTAACAAGTCTCTCTCTATATGTTAATGAACTTGAATTTGAATAATGAAAAAAGAAGTCTCCCCTTCACATAGACTGCCCCTGAAGGAGAACATGAAAGGCTCTCTGTAGTTTTATTTTCTTTAACATGCCAGTTAAACGTACGTATTCTTAAGCTTTGTAATTTTATTCACTCCTAAAAAGAGTGAAAATGTTAAGAGTTTTTAAAGACTGCTGTAGCTCAACTCCACACTTTTGGATCTTCTTTGAACTCAAGGTCCTCTATCCTGTTGCTGGAAGAGAATCACAGGGCCTTTTTTAATTACTCTTGTACATGTGGCCAGAGACATTGACGTGATGGGTGCGTGTAACAAGTAGGATACAAAAGTTTAGGGAAGAGGTCTTTCAGGCAGGCAGCCGAGGCACCCCCGTGACTAGTTCTGGACTCATCACTAAAGCGCTATAACAAAGCAGCATTTTCAGGTAGTCAGGCTGCCATGGCTCACTCAGCAGTGACTGGAAACTTTGAAGGGTTATTCTTCCTTCCTGGCTCCTACCTCCTTTAAAATTAGATTCCACCTTACAGAAAGATCTCAAACTTGTGTTATCCAGGAGGAAAGCATACCAAAATTTTGTTTGATTTAAAAAGAACACTGGACAAAATTGTCTGTTGGAAAAGACCAGATGATGTATGTCATTTACAACATGAGCTCAGATGGTCCATGCTGTTAGGCTACCAATAAAACAAAAGTATAAAGAATCTCTGTGCTGCCCTTTGAAGCTAAGCTTTAGCTCATTTGAACTTTAAAACCACGAATGTTTTCCTGAATGTATAGACAAGTAGATAACAAAGTGCTGCAAAGAGCCAATATTACAGCTTTGCTCCATCATTTTAAAAGCATAAGCATTTAGTTCCGATTTCCGTTTCTCTAGAAATGCTATTTAAGCTGTTAATAATTAGCTTTAAGAATATAGCTTCAGCATGCTTCTAACTACCATAAAGACATACAAACTACTACTGACACATTGTCTACACTGCATACCCAGGAGCTCCGAAAAAAAAGGAAACAAAACGTCTTATTGGATCTTAGCATATTCAGCTTTTAAAATCTTTATTTGAAGACAACTGAAGTGGACAGAATCTAACAATTGTTGAGCTTTTATTAGACGCCAAGCACTGAGCTGGGGAGTTTTACAGTGTACACAAAACTTCAAAGTTCAAGTTTGGGAAGAGAGCTACTACCCCCAGCAAGGAGGCCCTTCTGTCTTTCCATGCAGGAAATTGCCGTGGTTTTATTTAATGTGAGATGTATTTTCCATTCTTATTCTGATGAAAAAGCAGCCCTCCATTGGGAAGAAAAGGAAATCGACGGAGTCAATCTCAACAAACTCCCTTTTCCAAAAACAAAAACAAAAAAATAAAGAAAAAAAGAAAACTATTATCATGTCTCTTATCAATAAATCCTTAGTGTATTGTTATATATAATTTGTCACCTGAACTAGGTCGGCCTTACCTGTGATGGCTACTAAAGGTTTGGATATCCAGGGGCACCTGGGTGATTCAGTCAGTTAAGCATCTGACTCTTGGTTTTGGCTCAGGTCCTGATCTCACGGTTTGTGCGTTTGAGCCCTGCAATGGGCTCTGCAGTCACAGTGTGGAGCCTACTTGGGATTCTCCCTCTCCTTCTCTCTCTGCCCCTCTGTTGCTCACATTTTTTTCTCAAAATAAATAAATAAACTTAAAAATATTAAAAACATTAATAAATGGTTTGATATGCAGGTAGGTTAACAAAGCAACATTCATTCCAGCAATGCATGTAATCAGTCTGCTTTCCCTGGTGTGGGAATACATTCCAAATAATCCCAAGCCTGTGTACACACCATCATCACCTGAGGACCTGTGAAAAACACACATCTCCTTCCCAGTCTTTCAGAATTCATACTGGATTCCTCCAAGCCACCAACTTTGAAACATGGCATCAGATTTCCACATAGATTATCTAATTTAATTCCTTTGGGGTTTTTGGGGGGAAATTTTTTTAGTAAGTTAACTTATTTTGTCTTCAGAGAGTAAGAGACAGCACTCATGGAGGAGAGGCAGAGAGAGAGGGAGAGAGAAAAACCCAAGTAGGCTCTGCCCTCCCAGCACAGAGCCCCATGCAGAGCTTGAACTCATGAAACTGCCAGATAGTGACCTGAGCCGGAACCAAGAGTTGGATGCCCAACCCACTGAGCCACCCAGGCGCACCATCTGATTTAAGTCCTACAAAAAGTCTAAAGGCATCATATATACTCATTTCCTTACAGGGAAAAAATGAGGTTCAGAGCTGTAGAGGAATAGGCTCAAAATTGTACACCTAACAGAATGTATTGTAAGCAGGTAAGTCTATCTGTAAACAATCCCCCATTCATTCTGTATGTCACGCTACCTTTCCAGAAGGAAATCAAGTACAGAACTATGTCAGGCAATTCATAAAAATAAAAGATCCTTGAATGAAGGCTCAAGAGCTGCAAAGAAGCAATAACCAATGAATCTCCAGGGCCCCCACAAGGTCCTATTGATCAATTAATTCAGTAGCCAACTCATTCTGCAATCATTTATTGAGTGTCCACTATGTGTCAAGCACAACATAAAGAGATTTTACAAAAATAAAAACAAATATCAATGAAAGAGCAATGAATGAAAAGAAAGGTATAAGGCAATGTGTCTCATGCTAAGTGGATTTATTAAACAAGCTATTGTTGGTTGAATTATATACTCTAAAAGATATACTGAAATCCTAATTCCTTATACCTGTGAATGTGATCATATTTGAGATGTAATTAAGACATAACCTAAGATGAGGTTATACTGCAGTAGGTGGGGGTGGGGGACATTTATCCAATATGACTGCTGCCCAAGAAACACAGATACAGACACACACAGAGATAAAGGCCACGTAAGACACACAGATACACAGATTTAAGGACACCAGAGTTTCAAGTTGAGCGGCTGCAAGCCAAGGAATGCCAAAGATTCTGGACAACACCAAAGGCTAAGAGAAAGGGATGGAATAGACTCTCCCCCAGAGTATTTATGGAGAATATGACCCAGTAAGCATCTTGCTTGGACTTATAGCTTTCAGAAATATGAAAGAATACATTTCTTTTGTTTAAACCTCTCCGTTTGTGGTACTTTGGAATGGTAGCCCTAGGAAATTAATAAGCTGAGATTCTCAGTGTGTTGATGTCAAACCTCTTTACATTCTCAAAAATTATTGAGGATCCCAAAGCACTTTTGTTTTTATCATCTCTGTCTACCAATATTTACCATCTAAGCAATTTAGTAAAATTTTAAAATATTAAATAATTTACTTAAAATAATAATATATTCAAACATATTCACATAAATAGTGTATTTTAAAATAACTATATATTTTTAAAGCATTGTTTCACAGTTTGGCCAATCTTTTTAAGGTCTGGCTTAATGGAAGACAGCCAGGTTTTCATACGGGTTCTGATTTTAATCTGTGTCAATATGTTCTTCTGGGTGAAGTATATTAAGGAAATATGGCCTCACACAGAAATACAGATATTTCATTTGAAGAGAGGAATATTTACTTAATAGTCATTTCAGATATTTATAGGTATTCATTGACGTTACACTCAAACTCAATTCAGAGTAGTGTCTTAAATTAGTTGTAACGTGGCATCTGAAACTTTATCAATACATTTTCTGCAGTTTGTTCTATTAAATCTATTGGTTTGTCTTGCCTTTCAAATAGACCTTTTACATGTGTATGATTTTGTAGGATCATAAACCCTTGAAAAATATTCCCTCACTCTGTTACGTATATCTTCCAACTGTTGACAAATTTTGTTGTGCAACATTAAAAACATAACACCTGTCCAATGTCAATCACCTCAGCTAAAAATACTTTAAAAGCTGTGACAGCTTCAAACTCATGGTGGCCAATACAATTTTTCCAAAATTCTAATTTAGGTTGGATGCTCAAATTTTAAAATAGGTAGTTAGTACTCTTTGTGGTTATTCTTGAAGTGACATGCTCATCTCGGTTTGAAAAGATGTCGGCCACATACTCAAATCAGGATGGACATGGTTTGTGCATCATGCTTTCTTCCAAGTAAAGATGGTGCCCCATGACACAAGCTGATAGTTTAGCTTGCAACTCACCACAAACTCAGCTTGCATGTACACTCGTTCTCTCTTTGTTTCTTCTTAATAAGTTGGTTTTCTCCACCTAAATGTGAGACAACTGAGAAAGTTTTGCTCAGATATTCTATAGCAAGTTCTACTGAGTTAGTTTGAGATCATCTTTTTTTTTTTTTAATTTTTGCCACATTAACTATCTCAGAAGTTAATATGGCTAAAATTTATCAGAATGGCTAATTGATGTCTAACTTATCTATCCCATAACTAAACACGTACAGAAACTGACCTATGCCCCTTGAATATGGAGGGCATAATATAAGCAGAAGATCTCACCTCCGTACAATTATGTGTTCTGTTACTGCCATGAAGACCACATTTCACCTTTTACCTCCTGACCTACAACTTGCTTTATTGCCTCTCTGCTTCCAAGAATCAGTCCACCTGTTGCCTCTTCCTACACATTTCTCCTCTCGTGTTTTATAAGCACTTCATTTTCTCATAGCATTTTACTCTCACCTATACTATCAAAGCAATCCATTGTGTCACTGCATTACCCCTCTGCACTCAAATATGTTCCCCAGTAGACTGTGAGGGGCTTAAGCTAAAACATATGCTACTTTTCTTCTTTTAAGGTTTCGTATTCAGACGAAGCTTCTATTGAACATTTGAAAAAAAGCATCAATAATTAATAAATAATTGAATAATGAAGGGTCTAATTAATTCCATTTCCAACAGATGACAGCTATTAATAAAAGCC
The DNA here is from genome assembly GCF_003009895.1 of Hyaena hyaena. NCBI lineage: Eukaryota > Metazoa > Chordata > Mammalia > Carnivora > Hyaenidae > Hyaena > Hyaena hyaena. The sequence goes on from NW_024080654.1 coordinate 272,827, forward strand.
AGGATACTTATCCCATCACAGATAGGATTTAGCTCAATTCCTTCATTCTTTCGGTTACTAGCATGGATAGGATCAACCCCTTTGGCCAACATAGGCACAGACACATCAGTGAACTTTCCCACAGCAGTTCCCATTACCCTCTGCCCCCAAAAACAGTTTGCCTTCCGGAAGCTATTTATGAATGACTCCAGGTCAGATGAGGATTGACATTATTTTTTCTGTTCTAAATCTGTGTTAGAAAAGAAGAGTGAGGGGCTTTTGAAACTGATCTAGGAAAAAAGAGATCTTTGCAATGGGAACAAAATCAAGGTGATTCTCCCCTCTTCCTCTTGAGACTACATGGTATATTTGAGTCACCCGAGACATAGTTGATGGGAAAGTAGAGTTTTAAGGATCAGAAAAAGAGTTCTGATGGTGGACAACCAGAGGCAGCGATATCATTAAGTCCCATGGTAAAGATTTTCACAAGTAGAGAAGCAGGTTAATTTGCCAATTTGCACATTTCCCAAAGAAAATGACAACATGCAGATACTACAGGACTTTTATGAATTTTCATCCTTTCATTACTCCAGCTTAACTCTGCTTTGCTTTTCTGTACTTGACCATTGATGCTGGTCTGACTACTTCAAATGCAATTCTGCCTGCAAGTAAGTTGAGCATGACCCATGAACTCTTGATTTTTTTTTTTCCCTTCCTCTATGATGCAGGAAGGGTCTTCAAAATCATCTTTTATGGGGCACCTAGGTGGCTCAGTTGGTTAAGCTTCTGGCTTCGGCTCAGGTCATGATCTCACAGTCTGTGGGTTCGAGCCCTGCATTGGGCTCTGTGCTGACAACTCAGAGCTTGGAACCTGTTTTGGATTCTGTGCCTCCCTCCCCTGCTCATGCTCTGTCTCTCTGTCTCTCAAAAATTAATAAATGTTAAAAAATAATTTAAAAAACCAAAATCATCTTTTATAATTGGAGTATTTACAGGCTTTAGTTAATAGATGGAAGACTTTATTTTCTCAATGTGAGAACCATGATTCGGGTTAACATTTATTCTCATTATACAGTACCATTTCTGTGCATGATAGCACATAAATAACGACAGTGAGAATAATAGATGAATCTCTCTAGATTAAACAAGACAGCTATTGAATGTTTAATTAAAAGCAAAGTGATAATAAGGACATATTTCCAGAGATTCAATCAACTTGCAACACATACACAATCCACCAAATAAGCCATCATAAGATAATTAAAAACTTTAGATAATTAGCTATTGTAATAAGTGCATAGTTAAGCTGATTTAATATTATCTGATTCCCTGGGGATATATTTCCATAAAAGATGGGGCTGGAGTATTATTTCACATTAGAGATAGTATCTGTTTTTCATTTACAAATGTTGGGGGTATGGAAAAGTAGCCTACTTATCTAAAGATGCTAAATATTTCATTAAAAAAAAAAACCTTTACTAAAATACCGTTGCAGAATTTGAAATGGCACTAAGTTTTGGGTTTAGGGGCAAAGAGTTGAAAAACCATCTGGAGATGCTGAAATAACCTGCATTCATTTATGTTATTTAGGTTGTAAAATCATATTCAATCTTGACCCACTCAGGAAATCGAACATAAATGTCCTGCTGATTTTGACAGTCATACAGCAAAAACACCCTCTAATGAGCATTTAATAGTCCCCAAAAGTTTTGCATTAAGTACAAAGCCCTTTTGATTACTTATTCCACTAATTTAAAGTAAATACTTTTACAGACGGCATCTGTTAGTCCACAGAACGTGTGTTGCATTCATATGCAGTCATTGAAAATAGATTCCAGCTTTAGTAGGAAGATTGTACCACAAAGATCAAACATGAAACACTGAGTAAACATTTACCAGGGATATATTTTCTTTAAACCTCTTTCTAAATACTTACCCACTAAGAGAGTACCAAGCTTAGGGTCTGAGCAGTAATTGACCAATACCTTGGCGAATTAACACCTATGCCAAGTGATATTGACAAAGAGATTGGGGTCTTCAAACCACCTCGCATCCTCCTAAGTATAGAGCATATAATATTTCAGCCCCCTTCCAACTGTATTATATTAGCTACATGAAAAATGCCACGAAATGCTTTCAGACAGTCGCGGTGATCAGGAAAGTAACAATGTCATATTATAAAAGAAAACAAAAGAAAGCCAAAGATTGTATTGCAGGCTGATAAGTGTTTTGGGTTTTTTTTAAATTTAATAGTTATTATTATTGTTATTAGTTCCTTCTGATATCAAAAGACTGATGGAAAGAATATATTATGATATTATGTAACTGAACTTCAACTATATATAAGAAAGATTATACAATCAGAAAAGATGAGCTGAACCTAATTTTACCTGGTGCCTCAGTAACCCCGTTTTCCATGCGTTGGGAAGCACACAAGCTCTGCTGGCCCACAGAGAGTGATAGACTGTAGTAGGTCACCCATGGTTCTCCTGTGATCTAAAAGTAAGACCAAATCCCCACACTTGCTGATAGTGCAAGAGGCTTCTACTCAGAAAACATAGAAAACTAACTATTCTGCTATGCTAGTGTCACTGGTTTTTACGTTTGGCACCTTCGGAATATTCAACAATCTTCAGAAGCTGAAAAAGTTACAATATTGGATGAATCCCAACACTTCCTCTCATATTCAGCGTGACTGCGGAAATTGGGTTATAATAACAAATTTATCTGAAGACTTTCTTTTAGGTCTCTTTATTAGCCGATATGCTAACACATGTAGCTTGAAAGCCATGACAATGCAAGTATGTCAGTTTGTTGACATTGGCAATGCCACACACCTTGTAGAATATTTAGCAGCATCGCTGGCTTTTATCCATTAAATGACAGCGTTATCCACCTTCCTCACTTGGGACAATCAAAAAAGTCTCCAGACACTGACAAGTTTTTCCTGGATTGAAAATAAAAGCAATCCCCAGTTGAAAATAAGTAAAAATAGACACATTTGGCTGAAATGTTAATGTAATCAATTAACTTAGACTATATTATGTATAAGGACCCAAACATATTTGAAACCATGATAATCTGTCATGCTACTTAACATGACCTTATGATTTTCAGTCCATGCTGACATCTCTAGTCTTCATTATTTTTTAGCAAATATGCATCCTATTAGAATCAGCTTGGGAGAATTCTAATTTTTTTCCTCAGTATTTTTCCATAGCAAGGAATGCAGTGTCTTAAAAAGTCTTTGAAAACTTGAAAATTGGGATGAAACAGGTAGGAATCTTGCCTGACAAATAGGTGAATGACTAATGATTTTCTTAGGAGGGAAAACAACAACAGAGTTTAAGGGGAGGGCGGCAATAGCTACAATAAATATTTAAAGCAATGGCATTTTGCAGAATCTGGATGACTGTCTTCTAGATCTGTTCGCAAAATATTTATTAAGCACCTACAATGTGCCGAGCAATTTTGTTATGTAGTGGGAACTAAATAAATGAATGATGTCCTCTGATTGACAGACCCACAACCAAAGCAGAGAAATATACATGACTCTCATTTGTTTTTAAAATTATTTTTATTTATTAAAAAATGGGTGATTATATATGCACATATATATGAAGAATTAATGAATGCTTCTATGCATAAATGTACAGACCTATACTTCAAATATTTATGCCCAATGTAATGATGACCTTTTACAGATAAACAGGCATATTTTCTTTTTCTGTTATCTATCACAGCTAATTAACAAAAGAGGCACTCAGAAATATATATATATTTTTAATGTGCCTGATAGAAGCTTTTACTCTCTACATTGAGTTGTAGTTATTGAGATTTATCTCAACTCACTGAAGAGATGGATTGAAGCTGGATTCAGTAATAGTTTAGTCCATGGGATCATTACTATGCTTAACCTTGGTTTCCTTTTTCAAGAGTTATAAGTTAAACACACACCCATTTACATATATTTCCCTGAATGAGTCAATATAGTAGCAAGAGTCTCTAGTATTTCATTTTCATTTATTAAAAAATATGGGAATGAATAAAGACTAAATTGAAGAGAGAGCCATTAAAAACTAATTCCATTCACAAAAACTAAGAATCCTTTCAGGGATTATTATTTGTATACAAACACTGGGTCTTTATCTATTTGTTCTTATCCATTAATATTCTCCAACGTTAAATCTGAAGCCAAAATTCTGGTATGTGTCTTGTCTCACATCCAGCACATTTATTTATACTGTGGAACCACATTGTTTTATTACTGTGCTTATCCAAGAAAATAATCTAAATCACATAACAGTTCTTCTAGGAAACACCAAGACTCCAGGCAAACTTGACATTTCCGTTTTCTGGTTTCTATTGGGCTTGAGGTCTACACCATTACTACTATACCAACCAAATCTATTGCGTTTTATCAAGCTTGGCCACCCACCCTCACATGATCATAAGGAAAGAGAGATTCTTTTGGAGCTAACGTATATGCAATGTAAAAAGAAAGTACAGCTAGTACTCAATAAAAAAGTAATTCCATGCATATTTGAAGGGAAAAGTCCAAATATTTATAAACTCTGATAACCAATGACATATGCAATATTCCACAGAAAAAGAGATTTAGAAAGTTTGTTGGGAGAAACAGCGTTATTTTTTTCATTCTTTCCTGAGTACAATCCTAGTTTAGACTCCAGAGATAAAATAATAAACTGTGACTGATTAATTTAACCAACAGTTATGGTTGAACTGGTTTTATATGACTTCTAATTTAACTGATTGACCCAATCTATAAGAATAGGCAAAGGAAAAACTGATTTAGAAAGTGATTATTACTTCAGTCACTGTTTTTCTTTTTTTTCTTCAGTTTTTTAAATTATCTTAATGTAAATATTTGACCAACTTTAAATCTGCGTATTGGGGAAGACTGACATTTCTGGTTCTTTATCCTATTGAAATTTATTATTGATATCTAATCAGTTAAAATAAAACTATATTTTAATTCATTATTATTATACTGTAATTTTCTTATCCTTTCTCTTTACAAATGTATTCAAAGTTGATATTATCAAAACCACTAAGCAGAGTAAAAGACTAATCCCTAATGTAAAAAAAAAAATGGGAAGAGTAGATTTATAGCAAGATGAAAATGTTACAGACTATCATAAAAGTTAACCATAAATTTAACTCTTACTTTCTTAGATTCTGGGGCAGACAGGAGAAAACCAACATGGAGATCTTATTGTCTACCAAAAGAAAGTAAACAAACTCACTAATGAAACAAGCCCCTGCCTGACTGGGCTCAAGGAAAAACTTGTTGTGAATCTATCTTTTTAAATTTTTTAACATTTTTTTTATTTTTGAGAGACAGAGTGTTAGCAGGGGAGGGTCAGAGATAGGGAGACACAGGATACGAAGCAGGCTCCAGGCTCTGAGCTGTCAGCACAGAGCCTGACGTGAGGCTCAAGCACAAACCATGAGATCATGGCCTGAGCCAAAGTTGAAGGCTAAACCAACTGAGCCACCCAGGTGCCCCTGAATCTTTTTTTTTTTTTAAATATACATACAACATAAGTGATCATGATATCATCAGCACTACTTAAAAATTCTGATGAACCTTACAAACTCCTATGTAATAGTTTCCTATTGCTGCTATAACAAACTGCCACAAATTTAGTAGCTTAAAAACAACAGAAATTTAGACTTACAATTCTGGAGCTCAAATACCTAAAATGGCTTTCACTGAGATTCAATCAACTATCAGCAGGACTGCATTCCTTTCTGGAAACAGTAAAAAGGAAACTATCTGCTTTACCCTTTTCCAATCTCTAGAAGCCAGCCACATTCATGGACTCATGGCCCCCTTTCTCCCTCTTCACAGCTACCATATTGGATTGAATTCTTAAACTGCAACACTATGAGTTGACTGTGGTTCCTCACTCATAAGGACCACCTGAATTATCCCCAATCAAGGTCATCTCTTGATCTCAAGGTCACTGTATTAGTAATCTTAATTGCCCTTGCCATATAACATAATGTTTACAAGTTCTGGGTACAAACATGGAAATCCTTGAGGGTGGGGGCAAGATTCTGCCAATCACCACCTTGTATCTTGATATCAACCATTTGGGAAAGTCCAAGTTTTATGATTCTTTGTGTTCATTGGAGAGGGAAGACTGAGTAGAGGGTTCAATGTAATAAGGCAAATGTATTATTTTTTCATATGCCTTAAAAAAGATTTGAGTATCTTGATACCTTGCACATACCCTAGACTAGCATTTCTCAATCACAGAGTAGAGACAATAGAATGTCATGAATCTGTGAATCTGTGGAAGAGGAAAATGTACAATTGTAGCCACCTAATACTGAGTTACTCCAAAATAAGGTGCCTATAGGATTTGTCACCAAAATATGAACACTTTTGATAGTTAAAAGTGCAATTAGCACATAAAAGTCAGGTTTGTTTATCACCAGTAAACTAAGAGGTTGTTTCCACCATATTGATAAGGTCCATGCTGTCTTACCCATCAGTAAGGAATAGCTATGGATGGTACAATGTGGTATATATGAATGTTATAAGGAACATGATACGATTGTGAAGAAGGGACAGTTTAGAAAATAGTTTTGACTGTTACTCTCAAATACCAGTTGTCGCATGGATATTTCAATGACACTGAAAAGAAGACCAATCAACACTAGATCATTCTAATGATCTTAATAAAATTAAATGTGTCATTGTTTTTATTGGATGGTATGGTTGGAAGACTTCTGGTATTTAATTGTATAAACACAGTAAATCTTTAAGTAAGGACTAAGGTAAAGTGCATATTGAAAGGGAATGGGTAGGGGCACCTGGGTGACTCAGTCAGTTAAGCATCCGACTTCAGTTCAGGTCATGATTTCAGAGTCAGTGAGTTCAAGCCCCACATAAGGTTCTGTGCTGACAGCTCAGAGCCTGGACCTACTTCAGATTTTGTGTCTCCCTTTCTCTCTGCTCCTCTCCTGCTCATGCTCTGTCTCTCAAGAATGAGTAAATGTTAAAATTTTTTTAAAAAGAAAGGAAATGGGTATAATGAGACAAATTCTTGAATCCCTATGACACATGTAGTATTGGTTATCCTAAGCCTTCTCCTAAACCATCACTGCTCACATCCTTTCTTGTATTAGCTCTAATGTAATTACACAGACCAGTGTCACACAATAGCTCTCCATTATCTGCCCTTTATGTCACCGTACTACCAGTCCAAGCCATTACTCTACACTCTACCCACATGCTAAATATTCTTTTTCTAAGCCAACCCCTTATTTCAATGCTTCAGATAACCACCTGCTCAGACACCATCCATGGCCATCCATTTACTAGCAGATCAGTCTCAAATCCTCAGCTTGGCATTAAATACCCAACACAGCTTACTGTAACCTTTGCTTATAGTTATAGATCTAGACTTTTAAAGCTTACACATAAGTGGTTATAAATCCTTTATTTCATAGAGGAAGAAAACAAATATCAGAAAGCTTAAGTAACTTGACCAAGGTCATGCTGATAGTGACAGGTAAAGAAGAGGAACAAAGGTTGTCTGACTCCCTGTCTGTTCCCCTACAAATTCCCAACACTGTTTTCTATTCACTCAGATATTGCATTCACCATTGTCTGAAATTCTCCCAAATACAACTTCTTCATTTTTTACATTCGCGTTATTGACAGAAGACTGGGGCTTAACACCAAATGATTAAAGATAACAATATTGATTCTTTGCATTTAAGTCACCAATAAAAGTGCACATTCTTTTTGTTTTTATGATTTTTGTCCCTTCTGGGTGTTTTAGAATTTTTTAAGTTTCTGCTAAAATTTCTATTGATGTTAACATTTTTTCCAGAAATCAAATTATTTATGCTTATTATATTTGTTTCCTACAATAAGTTTATACACTGTCTTTCTTTTTAAAAAAAATTTTAACATTTATTTATTTTTGAGAGACAGAAAGATACAGAGTGTGAGCAGGGGAAGGGCAGAAAGAGAGGGAGACACAGAATATGAAGCAGGCTCCAGGCTCTGAGCTGTCAGCACAGAGCCCGATACAGGGCTCCAACTCACAAACCAGGAGATCATGACCTGAGCCAAAGTCTGACACTTAACCAACTGAGCCCCCCAGGTACCCCTGTGCTGTCTTTCTTAAGCTGCATCTCTCTCCTTTCCCTTTTTATCTTTTTATCTTTATTATTGCCTTTTAAAAATTTGTCTCTTTTTTTATATTTATACCTTATGATATTCTAGAAAGATTTTCTGATGGCTCATAAGAACTCATGGAGGGTAATTGGATAAGTTGAAAATAAGGCAACAAAAGAAGTAAGAACATGGATGGGGACAAAGTAATGCCAGAAAGGACACTGAGGATGCAAACTGCAATGATGTGCATGTGGGAATGTGGGACTATAACTTCACTCTTAGCTTTCTCAAGCAACGTGAAGTGAGAAGACATGTCAGCAGATTAATTTCATAAAATTATTTGTACATAAACTAAGAAGATGTCACAAATATCCCGGGAAATTATAAATGTTCTGGCAAATAAGATTATTGGAATTTTTCCTAAAGAATAAATTATATAATAAACTTTTTTGACAACACGCATACAAATGTTCGTTATTAAGTATTGACCATCAGTTTTAACTAATGATATCACAGGAAAAGAGAGAGAAAGAGAGCGAGGAAGGAAGGAAGGAAGGAAGGAAGGAAGGAAGGAAGGAAAAAAGGAAGGAAAGGTGGATTTAGGGACTTGCGATTTTAGTTCTGAGATATAGAGCAGGAAAGAGCATCATTCTCAACCTCGAAACATGAAAAAAAATGGACAGACTACAGATTTGAGACTTTCATAGATATGGGAGAACCAGATGGCAGAATAAAATCCAATTCCATGTCTGAGGAGAGAGGTGAATGCAGGAAGAAAGCAGGATAGATACAGCTGATATAAGCTGGTAAGAAGATTCATCTAGAAATGTTACACGAATTACTAGAGGCAAGTATGGGTTGGGATGAGAATTAATGTGCCTGAAAGCCATCACATCTGTAAGCTTTTTGTAAGAACCCCAGCAGGTATGCATTGGTGAAGAGAATCCAGAGAGAGCTCCAGCCACCTCTGAAAACCCACAAAAAGCCATCCTCCATATCTCCCCTATGAAAGAAAAAATGTCCTAGTCATCAGAGGAAAAATAAATAAATAAAACACTTGTAGCCTGAGGGCAGATACTGATTGTGGCTGGAGAAGTGAACAAATAAGCAAAAAGCTCTAGCCCCTGGAGATGGGCAGAAATATCTGTTAGGTTCAGCATTCCATGCGGAACCTATTAAATGTGGGCTCTTGTTATTCCCAGAATGCTGAATCTAGCAGATATTTCTGCCCCTCCCCCAGGGGAGCAGGAGCACTTCGGAGGACCATACCCTCAAGGCCCAGGTTTGCAATATCTGCCTAAGACGGAAATCAGAACGTCAGATAATGCACACCATCTCTTCCTTTCATCACCACACTAATAAGCACTGTGTAAACTGGAATAGGATTAGGAATACTGAAAAAAACGAATTCTAGAGAGTAAAACAAAGGGAAGATCCAAAGCTGAAAGGCAAACTCCAATGGCGACCAACTTCAAACTTGCCTGATATCTGACTACATTTACATATAATGGACACCAAAGGCCCAGGACAAGGAAATATATATATATATATACACACACGCACATATATATACGGATATATATATATATATACACATATATATGGATATATATATACATATGTATGTGTGTATATATATATATGTATACATATGTGTGTATTTATATAGTGAAACCTTGGATTGCAAGTCACTTGTTCTGTGAGCGTTCTACAAGACAAGCAAACATTTCTAATAAATTTTAACTTGATAAACAAGCCATGTCTTGCATATGAGTAGTATGTGATGGTGAACATCATATGATCACAACTGAGCCAATGGCTCTTCTCTCTCACACACCTGCGCGTGCTGGGGGATTGTGGGTGATCATCTCATGTGCTCAGGTGCTCAGTCTCAGGCCACTGTGTTTGGCAGAAATGAGTGACTTTTCAGGACATTAGAAAGTGCCCACAACTGGCACTAGTGTATTTTTGGTAACTTCTAAGCACCTACGGACCATCCTTTGCTTTTCGGCACAAGAATGAGCTTAGGAAGGCTTTGCTTCATTCTAGGTCAGGCTGCCTGCAGATAGAGACCCTTTCCTCTGCTGCCTTGTTGCCAGTTACATTCAATACAGAATATGGCATGAGTGTATAATACCGTACTGTATTCAACATCTGTGTAAGTGTATGCGATGGCCCCCATGCAGAAAAAGGTTGAAAAGACTGGTAGTAAGAAGAAGGAGATGATTAAGGTGGATGTTAAGAAGGAAATCACTGAGAAATAAGAATGAGGGATGCAAGTGGCCAAAATTGCAAGATTTTATAAGAAGTTTACATCTGTATCTCATCTGCAAAGGAAGAGAAAAAAGAGGAGAAACCCTTCACTTCAAATGAGATAAAAGATATGTGTAAAATGTGGGGAACAGTGCAAAATTTTGTAGAAAAACACCACCCGAATAAAGCCGTAGCACTGCAAGTGATCAACGTGTTTAATGACCATGCAATGTCACATTTCCACAAAATCTGCAAAATCTGTCATTGGATAGGTTCCTTCTTGAAGTTGCACATAAAGAAAAAAGATTCCATTGAGCCAAAAGATATCAGTGATTCCCTAAGTGATAGTGAAAGTTTTCCTACATAGTAACTCTCTTCTCTCTGGTCTCCTTCATATCAGCCATGAAGCTTTTCAAAGGTTAAGTGCAGGTTAATTTGTTTATTTTTCCTTATACTTTGTATTTTCTTATTATTTTATATTATATTACACTATTGTAATCATTTTTAATGAATGTTTTAGGGTTGTGAAGTGAACCATCTGAGTTTCCATTAATTCTTCTGGGGAAATTTGCTTTGATATACAAGTGCTTTGGATTAGAAGCATTTTTTCCAGAATGAATTGTTCACAAACAAAGGTTTTACCGTATGTATATAAAATATGTATATAACTTATTTAGTTATTATATATATATACACATACACACACACACACACACACACACACATATATATACAGCATGTACACATATACAGTCTAAAGATACAAAGCAATCATCCAGACTCAAATATGCCACAGATGTTAGAATCCTCAAACAAAAAACATAAAATAAATACAATAATAGGTAAAAGGCTCTAATGTAAAGGGTAGATGACATATAGGGTCAGAGAGGTAATTTCAATAAAGAAATGGAAACTACAAGAATCAAATGGGAAGTTATAATAGGAAACAAGTTAACAGAGATGAAGAAGGCTTTCAATTTGCTCATGGTTAGACTTAATGCAGTCTAGGGAATCAGCAGTGAGCTGAAAGATAGGGAAGCGCAATGAGGCAAATGGAAATTTAACCAGTAAAAAAGAGCAAAATAATTCAAGGGCTGAGGAATAATGTCATACAGTTTAACATATTAGTAGCCTTAAAAGGATAAGAATGTGAGTGCAGCACAGGAGAAATACTGGACAAAATAATGGTTGCAGACTTTACATATTATTGATAGACACCATACTAGAAACCCAAGGATCACTGAATATACCAAACATGAAAGATAACAAAACAAACAAAAATGCCAAACACACTTAGTCATTGAAGCTGCAGAAACCAAAGACAAGAGAAAATCTTGAGTGCAGCCAGAGGGAGAAAGAAAAAAACACTTTCTATACAAAGGAATAAGGATAAAATCAGAGCAGACTTTTTTTTTAATCAGCAACCACATAAGCATGAAGTCAAAGAAACTAAGTCATTGAAGCACTAAAAGAAAAATAAACTCTTAACCTGTAATACTATGGACACTTTTAAAATACACTTCAAAACTAAGGAAAAATACTTTCACAAACAACAATGTGAAATTCATTGTCAGAAGACATGCCCTAAAAAATACGTTGAAGGAAATTCTTTAAGCAGCAGAGATGTGACAGTGACAGAAAGTTTAACTCACTCAAAACAACAAAACATCAAAATGGAATAAATAATGGTGAAATACATCTCTCTCTCTCTCTTTCTCTCTTTCTCTCTCTCTCAAAAATAAATAAATGCTTTAAAAAATTTTAAAAAGAAACTTATTTAAAAAGTAAAGATTTTCCTGGAATTCATTGCCTTATGTTTTTCCTTTGATATTATTAGATAAATTTCCTTCAACACACATATTGTCCAATGTACCGAGAAGGCTGGAAATACTTTCAATAATAATGAAATCCTGTTAATATTACTGTGTCATAGGGGTGCTTGGGTACCTTAGTCTGTTAATTGTCTGACTTTTGGTTTAGGCTCAAGTCATGATCATGGCTTTGTGGGTTCAAGCCCCACATCAGGCTCTGTGCTGGCAGTGCAGAGTCTGCTTTGGATTCTCTCTCCCACTGTCTCTACCCCTCCTCTACTCATGCTGTCTCTGTCTCTCTCAAAATAAATAAATAACTTTAAAAAATATATGAGGATGTCATAATGAGACAGAATTTTCAAACATTAGTTTTTGAAGACTTTGAGCTCCTGGAAACATGGAGACAATCTTCAGAATTGAAGACTGAGAATGAATTTAATAAATCTGATGACTACTTTCAAATGTTTAAATCATTAATAAGCACTCAGAAACATTGTTCTTATAAAGTTTTGCCAATTGATTATTATATTTTTATGGATAATAATAAACACACATTAATTGACCGATATATTCTGAGTTTCTGTTGCTGTTATTTTATTGAATAGATTTGTTTTTGAAGCAAATACTGTATTAGATACAAATAATAAATGAAAATTAATAGTATATAGGTCCTTTCTCACACAAGGGCTGTGCAATGTAGTAGAAGAAAAATCTATGAATAAAATTACGACATAGCTACTATACAAGAAAGCATACAAAAAGTGCCAAGTGTACTTTCTTTGTTGGACAAAGGGAGGAAACATTACATTTACCTAAGATAATCTTACTCTAGAGGATTTTTATTCACTCTGTTCCATGAAGAAGTATAGATATCATCCAAAGAAAACTAAATCTGTGGGCAAGTTATTAAATGTCATTGTCATGATATACTTTTCTGCGTCCTATAATTACCTTTCTTTCTCTATCCTGGGCAATCAAATAAGAATTGAAAGCACCAATTCAGTTCTGTCATCCTATTCCATTGTATGGGGCTCTTCCTATTGTGAATCAAAACTCTAAGAAGCCTGTAAATGACAGAAACTTACATTATTACAGTCCCAATTACTGAGGAAATAACCCTATACAGATAAGTGAATTACAGTGGTGGGAACAAATTGAAATATTCCCATCAAAGTGCATAGAACCAAGTATAAGCCACTATACCAAATAAAGCAGAGAAGGTAAAACATTATGGTAATTACCTTCTCATTAATTTCTTTTTCATTCTTATTTCAATCTTAAGAGGGAACGATCCTGCTTTTTAATTGGCTAGAGGATTTTTACTTAAGTCAATGAAACAAGCACTTACTAAGCACCTCCTAACTGCAGCAAGCACTGGTAAGGACATGGGGAGGAGCCAAAAAGATCCCCTGCCACCAAAAAAACTCAGAGATTGAAAGAGAAACAGATATGAAAATATTTTTTAAATAGCACAGGATGTGTTATAGTAAAAACAAGGACAAGGTGTTAAGAAATATGAGAGAAGGTGCCCTTGGGTAGTGTCAGGATGTCAAAGAAGGCATTTGTGATAATGGCCTGCTACTTAACGCAGCAGTGGCAGTTAGTTAGGGAAAACAGTCACTTCCTAGACAGAAGGGGTGGCCTTCTCAAGGATCACAGAAACAAAGTAGGGTAAATCCAGAAATCACAAGTAATCCTGTATAGATGTGGCAAAGGTAGAGGCCACATCACAGAGACACTTCTTTTTTTTTTTTTTTTAATTTTTTAATGTTTTTTATTTATTTTTGAGAGTCAGAGAGATAGAGACAGCATGAGCAGGGGAGAGTCAGAGAGAGAGGGAGACACAAAATCCAAGGACAGGCTCCAGGCTTTGAGCTGGCAGTCAGCACAGAGCCCGACACCGGGCTCAAACCCACAAACCGCGAGATCATGACCTGAGCTGAAGTTGGACACTTAACCAATTTAGCCACCCAGGCTCCCCCATAGAGACATTTCTATGCTACAAAACTATGCTAGTTTTTGTCTTTCGAGAAATTCAGAGCTGCTGATGAGTTTGACAACAGGGCATGGTGTGTCTACAGCCACTGTGAGAGTCCCACGCTTTGGGTACAGAAATGAGTTTGCCAAGCAACAGATGAGTGGGTGCCGAAAGTCAGTCTTCATTCTGTCCAACCATCTGTGCGCTCTGGCAGCAGGCTGCTTAACCCAGGGGGGAAAAGCACACTTTCCTCGTAATCCTTGGGCAAAAGGAGTGCCTCTTTGAAATGTGGTTAGAGAGAAGGAGATTTGATCTTTTTAATGGTCCTGTGAAGAAAGAATTTTCTCTATTTTATATTGGAAACTACTGAAGCTCAGAAGGGTTAACACTCAAGAATGATTATTAATAAGGACCTAGGTTTGAAAGTAATACCCACTCCTTGCTGGCTGGCAGACCTCTAGCAAATTACTTTACAGATCTGTATCTCAGTTTTATCATGTTTAATATGGGGATGAGGCTACTATCCTTTGCAAAGGGTTTTCACTCCTGTTAATTTAGTGTTTAGGAATGATTTAATGCAAAGTGATTATAAAAGCACCTGACAGATCTTAACTATTCAATCAGTATGAACTATTTTTGTTTCTCCAAGTAAATTTAGAAATAAGACATGGATTGAGAAACCCAATCCCAACTCTTTTTCAAGTAAGTTATTCAATTGATAGATAGACATTTAAATTTTATAGAAAATATTGTAATGTTAAAACAGAACCAAACAGGAGTACACATTTTCTACGTGTACGTAAATTGTAGATGGCTGGGAGCCATTCTAAAGGAGACCCTGGAACAACAGCCCTAAAATGTATTTCTACAAGTAAGGTCAGTTTACATAAGCAATCTCCTCCATTTTCTGATGTTTATCAGTATCATAGGCAAAATCAAAAACAAGGAAAAGGAAGACTGAATAGTCAAATGATTCAGCAGGGCAGTGATATTTTTCATCGGGGTAATAATAAAAGGTGTCCCTGAAAGACTTTGTATGTAATACCAGCACAAGTCAGCAAATCTTCCAAGAATTCTTTCTCAGTATAGAGGCCCACAGAAGAATACCAAAGGATCCTAGGCTAGCTGACCTGGAAATTCCACATTTTCTGTGAAATGACAGGTTTTAATATCTATATAAAATTGGCTTCCACACATTCTGACTGGAAGTGAACATTCTAGATATCTCCACTTCTTTATTTATTAAGGTTCTCCAAATTTGCTGTAAGAAAAAAAAAAAAAACAAAAACAAAAGCAATTAAAACCCAAAACTAAATTTTATCCTTTGTAATGGGAGACCTAAAAAAAAGAGGTATTAAAGGCAACTTAAATTGACGCAATGTGTGAATGTTCAGTGTAAGAGATTACTTACTACGCCCTCATTCATATCAATGCACATATTGATAGGCACCTGTTATTGATTGTGCCAGCATTGAGGGATCAGAAGTAACCACCAGGGGCTGGTGAGTGTAGTCCTCGCCAGGATACATTACCTCCTCGTGCTGATGCTTTTTGTGATTCACTCATTTTATTTTCTATTTCAAAACCGTTGCCTTTGGGAACTGGCTATGCTGTCATTGTACTTGTCTTTTTATTTTCTATTGTTTTTATGATTGTAATCACACCCAGAACGTAACATTTATTTTGAGCAAAACTAGGTCTTTATCCACTTTGTGCCATAGACCCCCTTATATGTCACTCTGTGAACTCATTCCTATACTCTGCTAACTGACACTCACACTCTGGTAAAAGGTGTTTTGATTGCTAACTCATGTATTTTCTTTTTTAATGTAACAATCCTTGATTAGATCCATATCTGAAGTATTCATTAAGAAAGCCAAAGTTTCAAAATGCCCTTGTGTGTTCAGAAAAATACTCATCTCTATATCAAATTTAACTGAATGCTATTGATAAATGTGTAATGACTCATTGTTCTCTACTCAAAATATCTCTCTTATTTGACAGAAATGTATGAGCAGAAATATCGTTCCTCTGTTGGAAAGACTAGAAGTTCAAGGAAATGATAAACACCTGAGCTGGGTCCCGTTTCTTTCTGCTAAGAGCTTTTTCTCAGATACAGCACTTGAATCAATCATGAGACTATGTCCTTCATCTCCACTCAAAGGCTAAGCAATTGTTCTTTTATTAAAACTTCTAACAGAAGTCAAAAAATTAGACTGTATTACAAGTGAAACTGTGGATGAAAGATGATGATAGTCACTCTGCTCAGACAGGATACCCTACATAATAAAACCACATAGAAACCTGATATAAGGTAAGAATATAGAGGATGGTTTTTTAAATGAAGTATCACATAATAACGTAGGTTCATTATTTTAATCATGAGTCAACTCTATGTACTGAGGAGGCACCTAAAAAGATCAAGAAGCTTTGTAAGTATCATGGACAGGAAGGCCTAACTGTCTTCAGTCTGAATATGTAAAGTGAAATAAAATTAGGGGAGCCAAGATCCACTCCCCAGGAAGTATAAAACAGGGAAAGGTACATAGGCTCATGCAGTCTTAGTGAATGGACCGTATCCCAGCCTAATGAAATTATTTGTTGACCTCTGAAATTTACACGATGTTCCATGCCTCTGGCCTTTGAACACACTGTCCTTTCTGCTTAGGATGATGCCATGTATGTCTACTTGGCAAATTACATCTTACAAAAGGGATATAAAGGCCACCTCCTGTAGGAAGCTTCTAGGATCCTCTTTGCTAGGGGATAATAAACCTTGTGCATATCAGCAACTGCAAGTAATTATTACACCACTGGATAAAACTCATAAACTAAAAACTGATCAACAAATCCCAGTGACTGATTTATTTTAAAATGGGAAATATATTACCTTAGGAAAAGATAAAAGCAAAAGATATTTTATAATAAAAGTCATAAACACATAAAACACTGATGATCTATAGGGGTCAGTGATGTAAAGTGGCTGAAGGTAAATTTACAGATCTACAGAGCTGGTGTAACAATAAAGAAGATGAGGTAGCTTTTTATGCTGTTTATAGATCATTTGTGAATACTGTAGCCTTCTTCAAATTTTTGCCATGGCATAACTATTAGAAACTAAACTATCTGGTAGACTCTTTCTACCTTTCTTTGTTTCAAATGTAGTATCATATTTTAGGTGCTAATAAAATTCATATCAGAATTTTCGCAATTTCCTAAATTTCACAAAGAGAATATAATGTATGCCACTGACAATCTTTCCATATGTTAAACTATTTTTCCTTGTTAGCATTGCTAGAAATCAGACAATTTAAAATATATTAAATGCGCCTTGCTTTGTTATGTCAATACTTTCCATATTTATTTCCACTAATAATATTTTAGCCACCTAATTTTTTAACTAATATAGTAGTAGTTTAAATAGTATTAAGTAAGGAAAACCGTCATTCCCCCTAACTGGATTTTTCCCGAAGTAAATTGCATGGGAGTGATATCAGATGAATTTCTGAACAGTAATACCTATGGTTATACTCATATGACAGATGTAAGGTGAACTATTAAGCTGACTGTATAGGATTTCTCTTCAATTACCAATCAGTATTAATCTCAGCAAATTCCAAGGTCACTCTCACCTTCCAAGATCACTGATGTGTTATATAATTCGTAACTCCATCTTTAATATGTTCCCAGCAGCACCTAGAATGATATTAGTTAACATCAATATTTTAAAAATAGGTTATTATATTGCTGATTCCATTTCCTCAATAAAGGTCAAGACTTGACAGTACAATTTCTAAAAAATAAACAATTTAATTTAAAATTTTAGCTTTTCTTTAAATAATAGACTTCGATTTACATTTGCTGAAAAATCATATTTCCTCATCACAATTGCAACAAATTAAAAGATACACAGCACGATTCCCCTTCTCTCTCTCTTTCTCTGCAATGTACTTGAAAATTCCCTCCAGAGCCTCTTATAGCAGAAATCCTAAGGGTACCTCGCTTGGGAGACAGTATGGAGTGCTCTTTGTTTTTCAGTTTTTGTTAATATGTAGCTTTTGAGCTCAGAACCACAGACAACACCAGTACAAAGTGTCAGTGAAAAAGGAGCATGGACATGCTAAGGAGACAGAAACACAAAGAAGATGTATGTGGATTCAGGAAGCAGTGGGCACTCACTCATTTCAGCAAATCTCACTGATGTACCAATAAAACTGTCATTTGTACACTTTAGTGTCAGATAATATGTCAGAGTTGCCTGTATGCATGTGTGTGCGTGTGTGTGTGTGTGTGTGTGTACGCGTGAGAGAGAGAGAGGGGAGAGAGAGAGATCTATCAAATCCTTGCAATAGCATGACCTGTATTTATCAGATGAGAAGGTCTCACCCAGCACAACACTGGCTCTGAATTCAACCCCAGACTATCTGACTCCAATCCTTCCTACTCATTGTACCTTGCACCAGGCATACATCATTTCATAACCGAGTGACACTTCATGCTGAGATGAAGCTCAAAGTCAGATGTTAAAATAAAAACTGCTAAAATTGAAAAATCATCAATTAAATCTCAAACCATCTTTTAATCTCTAAGACCTGGAAACTTGGTATCTAATTTGGCAAGTGTGACTTTTTTTCCCAAGCATTTTCTCTTTTGCAAGGGTGAAGGGTAATGTAAATAGATGACCTGGAAAAGGAAAGAGCGATATGAGCCAGACAAGTCCCCTCCTTCTCTCTCACTCTCTCTCTTATATTCCCACGCACTAGCCAACCCTTCTCTTCTCAGTCCCAGGGACCCAAGATATTGACTCTCCGTGGTCTATTCATCAAGGCAATGCAAGGCATTTTAGGTCTTGATCCCTAAATTATTCTTGATATTTACCATTTGCTCTGTTACCAATGACAATGGCAAGATACTTTTTGCTAGTTTTCCATTATGAAAATAATTTTTTTTTGAGAGAGAGAAAGAGAGAGAGTAAATGGGGAAGAGGAAGACAGAGACAGAGAAAGAGAGAGACAGAGTCTAAAGCAGGCTCCATGCCCATTGTAGAGACCTACTCACAACATGAGCAGAAACCAAGAGTCAGTCGCTGAACTCACTGAGCCACCCAGGTACCCCTGAAAATAGTTCTTTACTCAAAATTCATAAGTTTTCCTGAGTGAGAAAGAAAGCAAATAGAGCAGAAGCATAATTTAATCCATTATTAATCCAGCTTGTTTTGAAATTGAATAAAAATGAAAATAACTATCAAATAAAAATTATTTTTTCCCACATGTCCATTTGTCTGGTATAAAAGTACACACAGTAATACCTCCAGGTATTTGGTGGTATCAAAATAAAATTTTGGAAAAGGTTTTCAGGAATGCATTTCTACAAACAGCTCTGTACTAAAATAGCAAACTTTAGGCAGATCTCGAAATCCTCTATGTTCACCCACTGAAAGCATAGTTCATAGCTAACATTGGGAGAATTTTTATGTATGTGTGTATATGTGTATACTTACATTATCCTTTGGGAAATCAGATATATGCAAAATTATTTCCTCTTGAAATATTATAGTAAAATGTGTTGCCATAAGCTTGATTAGTTTACAAAGTAAATACAATTTTTTCTCTAGCAGTTTCATTTTTTCATCACTTTTTTTTCATGATTCTTCTGGAAATCTCTAGTGATAAATCTGTCCCTCAGCTCTTCGTTCTTCACAAGGTATGAAAAATTTCCAAATAAGAAATAGTTTACTTATCTTTTGTTGCCTAAGAAATTTCCCCCAAATTTAGCGGCTTAAACGGTGGTAAACATATTGAAATATATATGTAACAAATCAACACTTACATCTTAAATCGACACAATGTTATATGTCAATTATATCTCAATAAAATTAGAGGAAAAAAAAAGAAAAACACCAACCATTTCGCTTCTCCCAATTCTTAGTCAGGAGCTCGGGGAGGGCCCAGCAACGTGGTTCTGTAGCTCCACGGGGTCTCCATGGGGTCACTGCACTGAGCTGGTGGCTGGGGCTTTCAAAATGGCCTGAGTCCATGGATGGCAGCTACTGATGGCTGCCAGCTGGGAGTTCAGCTGGGCCTCTCAACAGGGAAAGTGGCCTTACCTGTCCTCAACATGGCTGCTTGGATTTTCTCCGAGCATCTTCACAGCAGTCCACGTGCCTGAAAAAGGAAGTTGCACGACCCCTAAAATGAGACATGGAGGTACCATAACTTCTGGGGCAAATTATATTGCAAAATAAGTGACAGGTGCAGCCAACATTACAACAAGAAGAAATAGACCTCCATTGGTGATAGTTTCAAAGTGACCTTGCAAGAAGGCCTTGAGGATGGGGAGCATTGCGGTAGCCAACTTTGAAAATCCAATCTGCCACAGAACCTTTTCTCACTGTTTCAATTTGAGAAATATAACTAAAACTCACATGTAGTTTGCACTGTTTATTTTGTTAAATGGTATGAGAGCTTGGGCGTCACGGAATTCTAGAAAGATTTGAAGTATGAGATCATCTGATCTCAATAATTCTGCCTTTTTAAGACTTTTATCATGAGAGCAATGAACAGTTACAGAAGTATTTTTACCATATTCAAACATACAATTTGAAAAGATCACCAAGGTTGCTGGAAGAAAATAAATTGTAGTGGAGTGAGTCAGAGGGGAGACAAGACTCAATTTGAGGGAAATCTATTAAAAGATGGTTCATGTGACAATCTGGTGGTTTGTAGCATGACCATTTGAATGGGGATGGAGAGAAGTGAGCAGATTTGGAACAATTTATTTAATTTAACAGCATGTCATTTTTTTATATTGTAATATCTCTAAAACTGGGATATAATTGATGGCATACTGATTTGGGCACATTGTTTTTCTCAGTGTTCAATAATGTATGCTAGAACATGGCATCTCAGAGGCAAAAATATATGGTACTTTGGGTAACAATGTAGTAGACAATAGATAATCGCCACATTTGATGAGTTTATTTTCCCCAGTTATAATTGTTTTTGAAATATACAGAAGCAATTCAAACGTGTCATGTGATCGATGTGCCTAATTTTTTTAACTGAGCTTTAAAAATTATTTCTAGGATTTGACCATAAATGACCAGATATGGTCATGTTGACTTGGCATAATGCTTGCCTTAGCATTGTTTCTCATTCACTTTGTCTCTTTTTGGTCAAAAATTTGAAGAAATAATTTAAATGTTCTCTGTAGCAAATGCTTTGCCCAGCATGGAGTGGACGATTTTCATTGTGTTTGGACGTTTTTCTCCAATACACTGTGAGTCACAGTCACACCCAAGAACAAGTTGTACGAGGTGAAGATAAGGTAAGGAAGTGTCACCATCACATCACTGGGAACTTGCCTGCTCTCACCCCAGTCCTCACTAATCAGCTACTCTTCACCTGCCATTAACTTCACAGGGATCAAGACTCCCTTCCAAAAACAAGTAGTCTTTTTGAGAAAGGCTTAAACTAAAAGATTTAAAAGGCCAAATACCTGAAGTGCCTTTTAAATACCTGGTGGTTGAGCATCTGATCTTGATCTTGGCTCAGGTCATGATCTCATGGTTTGTGGGTTTGAGCCCCACATCAGGCTTTGCGCTGATGGTGTTGAGCCTGCTTCCAATTCTCTGTCTCCCTCTCTCTCTGTTCCTCCCCCACTTGGGTGCACACTCACTCTCTCTCCCTCTCAAAAATAAATAAACATTAAAAAAAATTAAAAGCCCAAATTACCTTATTAGAAGATCTCTCCAATATACCATCCAATTACAGATTGATAAATGGCAATAAACACATCTGATCTATAGGATGCCAACAAATTCTAATTAATTAACAGCAAGTTAAGAAAAGGTCTTCACTGAAGAGAATCTCAAATCCTATATATTATACCTAAATTCTCATCACATTTATTTTCTCATGAGATAATTTAATGCTATTAAAATCATGATCAAAACAGCAGAAGATATAGTCCTGTATTTCCTTAAAAATTACACTTTCTTTTCAGAAGCTCTTAGATGGAAGACACAATGTATAGTCAAGTTACTGCAGTCACTGACAGTGAGTCACAAAATTTATGTTATTAGTGCTCAAGCTTTCTAAAGAGTTACTTCTGGAAATCAGCTCAACTAGCTTGTATTTGTGGTTTTATGTGGTTAATTAAACCCACATGCTCTTTTGTTATGTTGCTTGGAGAGGGGTAGGTGCTAGAGTAGCTATGATTGATTTAACCAACTACTATTCTATTACTAAAACAGATCCTATTGGGTTTGATTGCAATGTAACGATCTTCTCGATGTACAGACAACATTACCAAGCCTGTGTCACATAGATATATCTTCCTTTATTTCCTGCAGAATGAGAGGATTTCCTCTTATCAGACCGTTTCCTCTTGTTCTGCCATCCTAATGACCAGTGGTGTTCAGCCTGTAGTTTGTTGAGATTAGAGGAACTGTTTGAATCCATAAACCAATATGAAGCTTACCAGTTCATGCCAGAGGTAAACCCATGATTTTGGCCTTGGTACCCAGCAATCAGCATGCCCTGTTCAATAACCACTGCCGTGTGCTCCCCTAGCTGCAGAAACACTGGTAAGTGGAAGGCAAAGGTCTTGGAGGTTGAAATATGACGTTCTGTTTGTGAAGTGTCTCCACCTCAAATTATAGGACAACACTGATGGATTGTTTGACCCATCATGCTAAACCACTGGGATAATGATAAGTCCAGTCCAAGCCCTGTGGATTTACTCATAAGTGGGTTGGGTCTTTCACCACACAGAAAGCCTTCCAGAATCTCACACTGTGATAGTTTGGATAGTCTGGCATTTCTAGTGCTTTTTTGCTCACTGTAAATACAAAAAAATTATTATAGAATTTTATTATCAGCTATGATGGAATCCCTTGCTTATCATAAGCCCTTGAGTACAACAGTGTTGTGGAAATCATCTTATTATGGCAGGCTGTCTTTTTTTTTTTTTAATCTGGAAAATTGAATAAAAAGAAATTCCATAGACAATTCTTCACAAAGTCAAATATATTCTGTAAGCATGATGTCATCATACTGAATGCGAGGTATCATTAGCATAGGGAGGAGATAACTGATTTAATTTGACATTACTTGATTTAGGGCCAAAAGAGAACCTACCTTTATGTTAATTTCAGAAACAGATAAATTGAACCCAATGCTTTACACTTGATTTCCTAATGTAAGATAGAATGATGCAGAAGTTATTTATTTGGATTCTTTTTTTTAAGATTTTTTTGTGTTTATTTATTTTTGAGAGACAGAGAGAGTGTGAGCAGGGGAGGGGCAGAGAGAGAGGGATACACAGAATCTGAAGCAGGCTCCAGGCTCTCAGCTGTCAGCACAGAGCCTGACACAGGGCTTGAACCCACGAACCATGAGATCATGACCTGAGCCGAAGTCAGATGCTTAACCGACTGAGCCACCCAGGTGGGATTCTTTAAAGGCATCCACCAAAATACAATTTAATAAAAAAAAAAAAAACCTAGAAGATTATTCCTTAGTGTATTTTATTTGTTTCCTATTTAATATGCACCAAATATTATTTCCCCATGAACCAAAGCAGATTTACCAATGAAGTTTCTAAATTTGAAAATAATGCCCTTCACGTTACTATTATTTACCATGCATGAATGGCAGGTATACTTACAATTTTCAAACTGGTCTCCTTTACCAGTGAAGGGCAGCTCATATATAAGTGGACAGAAAATAGGTAAATTACAAAGAAAATATTCACTGCTTCCACGGGGAAAATGTGAAGGTACACTAGAGAAATGAAATAAATGATGGCTATCGACAGAGTGGCAGACAGCTGTTGAAGTAGCATTTAAAAGGAAATTATATGATAGCCCAAATTCCACTGCAGTCAGGAGCGCAAGCCCATACCCAGGTATTCACAAGAAACTGCAGGAGGGATTTCCACAATGGCACCCCAGCTGTTGATCTGTGTGGTGGTAGCGAGTGAGAATAAAAATAACCAGTTAATGAAGATTTTGCACTTGAAATTATAGATACTGGATCTGCTGATACTCAGCAATTTCTTCAAATCTGCAATTAGCATGTCAAATCTGATGCATGTCAGGATGGGATGTTGACCAGCCCAGAAAGTTTCTATTAAAATGCTGTGAGCTTCCATTGACTAAAAAGTAATGGAGGAACATTTTAAAAACATGCTTTGCGGGTCACCAATAATACTTCCCTGCCGGTGAGCCTGCAGCTGAAAACCTTGTGTTTTTCTGGATCCTTGTGTTTCCAGGATCCAGAAAACAACAATTACAAACATAGAAAGCAGAACAGCTATGCACTAATGTCTTCCTAACACCCACCCCACCAGTGGCCTATCTACTAATAAACTACAACTCCCTGACCAATGAATATGGATAAAAACTATATTATATTTTCCCAAGAGAGGGGAAATTCCTGCCAGTAAGTCTATAAATAAATTTAGAGAGAGAAAAAACTCAGAAATAGTAAACATTAAGATTTTAACTTTGCTTCAAATGTCGGATATCTTAGCCACCCCCAACTCATGAAGCTCAAAGAGATGCCTGCAGACGCTGGTAATTTACTGAGAAGCTATGGATATGGAAATGTGGCCAAGCTTGAGAAAGCCAAAAAGGACTTAGGTCATTAGGATCATATAAAAAAATGAGCAAATGCAGGCTGGTAAACTAAGGATCTGAAAAGACACATATTTCCCCCCCAAAATAGCAATGATAAAAGCATAGAGCCTATTAAAAAAAAAAGTGTTTTAAAAAAGAGGGGAAGAGTAAACCACGCCAAAAATTCAAGAAAGATTGCTAGGACAATGGTGTGTGTTGCAGAATCCAGGAGGAAGTCTTAAAAGTAGGCATGCCTTATGAGCAGTTGAAAAGTGGTCTGAGAAGAACACACACAAAAAGTAAAATTCAAAAACAAAGGTCCAGTGGTGAATAGTTTGTAATTGAGTGTTGACATTTCAATCATAGATTTACAAAAGGAGTACTTTTCCTCCCTTAAAATATTTACTTTTTTATATTTTTTAAAAGTTTATTTATTTTTGAGAGGCAGAGAGAGGCAGAGCACAAGCAGGGGAGGGGCAGAGAGAGAGGGAGACACAGAATCAGAAACAGGCTCCAGGCTTTGAGCTGTCAGCACAGAGCCTGATGCAGATTTCGAACCCACAGACCATGAGATCATGACCTGAGCTGAAGTCGGATGCTCAACCAACTGAGCCACCCAGGAGCCCCTCCTTTTTCTGATTTTTATTTTTCTTAACATAGAACACTGATATGGTAATATGGATAATTTTTAAATATTTCTTAAAATTAATGAGTTCAAATATTATAGGAAGCTGATAGAGAAATATTATAAGATTGAGAATAGGGGTATATAAAACAGGTAGGGTCAATACTAAGTCCTGTATACAGTAAAACATAGCTCAATGTTTGAAGAAAACAAGCATTATACAGTATTGCTGCTTCAGACACATATCAAGATGAAAATGTAGCCAACCTAATAATGCTGAGACCCAAATGGGTTTAGAAACATATCCAAACCTACACAGCAAAGAGGAGGCAGAACCAGGGTTAGAATCCATCAGAGCTACCTGTTGGGTCTCCAAAGACTAAGGCAAATAATGATTTTGGAGTCCCTCCCTATATACATATGATTTTTTTAAATATTACAAAAAGATATTGAACATCACTAATTATCAGGGGAATACAAATTAAAACCACAATGAGATATCATTCACACCAATTAATATGGCTACTACTAAAAACAAAAACAAAAACACAACAATAAACAGAAAATAACAAGTGTGGGGAGTAGGACATGAAGGAATTGGAAGTCTTATGCATGGCTATGGGAAATGTCAAATAGAGCAGCCACCAGAGAACAGTGGGTGGTTCTCAAAAGAGAATTACCAACTGATCCCCTTCCGGGTAAAGTGCCCACAAAAAGAGAAGGCAGAGAGTTTAATAGGTATTTGTAGGCCCTTGTTCATAACAGCATCAGTCACAGTAGCCAAAAGGTGAAAAGCAACCCAAATGTCCATTGATAGATGAATGGATGAAGGAAATGTGATATAACCATACAATGGAATGGTGTTCAGCCTCGAAGAGGAAGGAAATTCTGAAACATGCCACGGCACGAACAAAACTTGAAGACCTTCCGCTAAGCAAAATACACAATCACAAAAGGACAAATATTGAAGGATTCCACTTACATGAGGTACTTAGAATCGTCACAGAGGTAGAAAGTAGACAGGTGGCTGCCAGGGGCTGGAGGGAAAGGGGAGCCAGGAGTTAGTATTTAGCGGGCACAGAGTTTTGGTTTGAAGATAAACATTTCTGGAGATGGCTGGTGGTGTTGACTGCACCAGTGTGAATGACCTAATGACCCATTAAGTTAAAATGGTAAATTTTATGTCAGGCACACTTTACCACAGTAAAAATAAATACATAAATAAATAAAAATGCATGGACCGTGTGAGACATAGCAGCTCAATCTGAACATTTATAGCAATGGGTAGAGAAGAGGGGATTGTGTATTTGCTTATTAGCAAATTTGCTTATTAGCCTGTGTACCTTGTCTGAACCATCTTTTCATGTTCTAATCTGACAGATGTCTGTGCCTGGCTGATTTTGTATCGCTCCTCACGACACTGCATCGTCCACCATGGGGCCTGTGAATAGCACCTTTTTGTAACTCTCCCATCTTTGCTTTTTGTGTTTTTGAGGGGTTTTTTTGGTATTCGTTTTTTGATGTTTCTATCGTAATAGGCTTTAATGTAATGGAGAGGAACGTCCTATAATCATTGAAGATTTTTTCTAAACAAGCAGTTTTAACAACTTTAACAAGTATCTAACAACTACAAAATAAGCAAAGCAGGCATCAACAGAAACACTAGGAAATATGGATAAATCAATAATAAGAGTAGAGGATTTTCACATGCCTCTCTCAAAAATTAAAAGTGCAAACTAGAGCTTTTTATTAAAAAGATTAAATATGAATATGAAATTCCAAACGTAACCCATAAAACTCCACACGTCCGAGGAAAAAATGGACGGATCCCTTATATTAAAGCTAAGAGTAAGGAGACTTTCCTGGCCTAAAACTCAAAATCCAATTTTTTTGCTGTGACTCAAAATTAAAAATTGGGCAACATAAAGATTATAAATTAAAACATTGCGTGGCCAAAAAAATATCAACATAAATGAGTTAAAATGAAATAGTGACGAAAAATGTCTTGCAACTTATCCACAAAGAGCTCCTAAACATCAAGAAGAAAAGCACTAGCAAACTAATAGAAAACATAGGCATAGGTTAAGAATGAAATGAGAATGCCTGTTAGTCACAGAAAAATATACTCAAATTTCACTCATGTATAGACAAATACAATTTAAAATCAGACTGAGGTACCAACTGTCACATATACTGTCAAACATTCAAACGTACAATAAGCGATTCTCTTGCAAACGTGTCATGAAACACGTATTTTCATACTTTGCTAATGGGAACTCAACACGGCACAATTCTTATATGTTTGGTAATATTGCATACTCATTCACACACACACACACACACACACAGCTCTGATCCAGCAGTCAGTTCCACTTTTGGAATGCTACCCCAAAGATACACCGACACAAAGAAGAAATGGTATTTGAGGAAAGCCAGTCATTGTACAATCTTTTAGAACAGCAAAAGTCCAAACAAATCTAATGTCCAGCAATGAAGAACTGATTGCATAAACCATGCTTCATCCATACCATAGAGCATGTAGATCTATAAAGGGAATGAAGACAATCTGCAATTCTGATATGAAATTATCCCCAGGATATATTTGTAAGTGACAACATCAAGTACAAATCACTGATTGAAACTTTTATAAAAAGTGGAAACATATAAATATACAAATATGCTTATTTTCTCAAAAAGAAACCGCGGAGGGATACATCAAAATCTAATAAAAATGGTCACCCAGACAAATGGACAGAAGATTGAAAGGAGAATTAGAAGTGAGAAGTACTTCTGAGTTTTTAAATTTTAATTCCAGTTAGTTAATCTACAGCGCTAATATATTCATTTCAGATGTACAACGTGGTGATTCAGGGACTCACTCATCTTTGATGATGACCATAATCCAAGTCCCAACCCAGAGTACATTGCAAATGTGACCTTGTTCACAGCAATGTGACTCTTGTTCTGGTAATATTACATTTATGTGTTAACATTTCAAATTCTATGGTGGAAACATAGAACAGCAAGTCTTCCAACCATGTCTTTCTGGAAATCCTTGGACCATAACAACTATATTCCTAGATCATTGTCTCTTTCAATATCTTTTAAGTTCATTTATTTATTTGAGACAGGGAGAGAAAGAGAGGGAGAGAGAATGAGTGGGGGATGGGCAGAGAGAGAGAGAGAGAGAGAGAGAGAGAGGGAGAGAGAATCCCAAGCAGGCTCCACACTGTCAGTGCAGAGCCCAGTGCGGGGCTTGATCTCACAACCTTGACATCATCACCTGAGCAGAAACTAAGAGTTAGATACTTAATCAACTGAGATTCGCAGGTGCCATTCTTTCGATTTTTTTTTCTAAAACTTTTTTTTTATTGACGTTAAAAGTTTTTTTAACTTTTTAAAATTATAGTCAGTGCACAATGTTACATTAACTTCAGGTGTGCAGCAGTGATTTAACAAGTCTACTTGTTACCCTCTGCTCACCACAAGTGTAGATACCATCTGATGGCTCTTTCGATACCACTTGCACCTCTGGCTGCCACATGTCACCACAGCAGGCAGGACAAGTGAGGAGCTTGTAGAAGGGATTCATGCAGAAAATGATCATCTTTCACCAGGCCTGGCATCAGACCATCCCAGTCACCCCAGTGGCTGAAGTAAGAGAAGACTTTTGGGAAGTCTCACTGAGACTGTCGACACTGATCACACAAGCCCTTAGAGGAGATGGATGCAGTTATCCGAGTTTGCTGACATGTAGAGTGGAGCCAGCCCAGAGTGGAGGTTGGGGGGAGGCACGCGGGAGGGGACAGCAGAGTTAAAGGCTGTTGACGCCCTCACTGGCCTTGGGTGCTATAAACCAGAGATGGGTCTGTGGCTGGCACCCAGTGGTGGGAAGCAGCACTCAGCCACACCGAAGGGTCATGGTAGATTGCTGCTAGCCCCACGCTCTGAACTTGACTGTGTCAGCATGTGGAACAGTCATTACAAATCAGCAGGTTGGTGCTGCTGCTGGGAGCCGAACCCGGGAAAGAAATACCGTGGCTGCAAGCAGGAGAACTTGGCAGCATGTGGCCAGTGGGGCTGGGAGGACCCCGAGGAGCCCCTGGTTGAACCAGCCCACTAGGTGAGCATGCTCCTAGGGGAGAGCCAGGTACCAGGGCCCACGCGGGTCCATCCAGATTGAGACTGCCCTCCTTCTGGCCCTGTTTGCCATGCATGACACTCAGAAGATTCTAGTTTGCCTGCCTCGTTCTGCATAAAAGCAATTTAAACTGCATTGGTTTGGGGGCACCTGGGTGGCTCAGTCGGTGGAGCATCTGACTTCAGCTCAGGCCGTGATCTCATGGTTCATGAGTTTGAGCCCTGCGCCAGGCTTTGCACTGACAGTGCAGAGCGTGCTTGGGATTCTGTCTCTGCCCTTCCCCTGCTCATGCTCGCTCTGTCTCTCAAATGAAAAAATTTAAAAATGCATTGGTTTTGTCTTCTTGGCTTCTTCATGAGAACAACGTCTCAGTTATTTACAAACCAACTAAAGAGCACAACGAGCGATGTGTCTATGATCAGACACATTCAGAGAAAAATGAACTCTGCTCTTTCAATGATCTGCAGCATAATGTGTATCGATAGCCTTATTTTGTGACTGTCATTCAACATGTACAGTATTTCTTTCCAGAAACATAAGCACGTCCAAAGAAGCTTTGACTTTTATATTTGCATTTTAGAAAAGACTTTTCAAAATGACTTTTAAAACGAGAAAGCAAGAACATGTTTGTATTTATTGCAAAACTTTCCATTTTAGTGGTATTCTTCCCACTCTTTGATACCATTTCAGGCTCTATTTGTCATCTTGCTGATTTAAGTTCATTTATTTGATGATAACATTGATTCTTTTTAGGAGGGAAATCCCTTGATCAAATAATGTGTAAAATGTTGCCTTTGCCCTAGTCATTAAAGATGTTTGCATTCAATGCTAAAAATAAAATGCTGGCCTCCCGCATGTATAATAGAAAGTCTCTGTAAAACATGTGCTGTTTGTACTATGCACCCCCCCCACCACCCTGCTCTCATTATTTTGTCATGAACTCTGCCTTGAACCACTCAGCCCAGTCAAAGCTGGAGCCCCTGCTGGGGTTTGGAGGGAGCCCACTTTTGACGCAAACTGAAGAGGTCTCCTAATGCACACTGTCTTTGTTGGGGTCTAAAGGAGTTGAGCTCCAGTACAGAAAGCTCATTACATCCACTGTAAGCAAGTGGCCTCGTTCTAAGATTCCCAGGCCGGGTAATTGTCCCTGTAAACATGTCTACATTTGAGTCCTCAGTAAGCCTTTTTTCCCCAAGGGATACCATTCGGTATGGATTAAAATTGGTCCTCTTGGAGATTATTGACATTCTGTCATAACAATTTCAGCAGAAGTGATATGTGCCATATTCGAAAATCCTAAATTCCAAGGATCTCAGAGATACGAAGATTCAGACATTTCCATGAATTCTTAAGCTGAGTCTTCAGGTAGTTAGCATGCACAGAAAAGTCACTTAAGCTCAGCAGTGATGGCTAAAATCACAAAACATGATTATGACTGGTGAGATAGATAATAAATGCCTAATAACCAACTGTGTATTGAACAATAGGGCACTATTCTCAATATTTTACCGTATGTGGATATACATGTACACATGTTTATGTTACATATATATGAATATATCTAAGAATCATATAATAATTCTATCAATAAAATGTCAAAATATGAATTTCACTTTCATGTTACCTTCATCAACTTAGCTTTCGGAAATAATAATGTCATCCACACATGTGAGAAGTATAGAGAAAAGATTTCAGCACAGCAGACATGATGTCAGGAAGAAAACATTGGGTTGCATGTGACTGGCAGGGCTGAGTCTATTGAAGTTTTGGAGAGCGGATGTTCTAGTGATATAAACACTTCCGGAAGGGTCATTCTTGTCTTTGTTCCAGACACAGATCTCTGGGTCAGAAGCTACAGAGAGGTTCTCTTGTCTCATCTAATTCTGCTTATATTGTTGTGCTGATCCAGGTATTTGCTGTCATTAAGTCATTAGCATACGTCACACTGAAATAGATCCTGAATTCTCTGTATAAAATGGCAAGGCATTTTCTTACCATGGATAACAGTATTAGTGGGCCTTGTTCCATTCTATTCGAAAAGTGTCCAGATATCAAATACTATACTTGTCCAAATTTCTTGAAAAAAATTTTTTTAACGTTTATTTATTTTTGAGAGACAGAAAGAGGGGCCCTTGGGTGGATCTGGTGGTTGAGCATTCAACTCTTGATTTGGGCTCAGGTCATGATCTCATGTTGTGGGAGATTGAGCCCCACATGGGGCTCAGCACTGACAACACAGAGCCTGCTTGGTTTTCTCCTTCTCTCCTCACTCTCTGCCCATCCCCATCTCACACACACACTCTCTTTCTCTCAAAATAAATAAACATTTAAATAAAAGAAAATAAAATTTCTAATCCTGATACTGAAATTCTTATTGTTAGCGAAATAGGTTCAACACAACAAAGATAACTGAAACTTTCTATGGTTTTTTAAATTAATTTATTTTTTGAGAGTGAGACAGAGAGAGACAGAATGTGAGCAGAGGAGAGGCAGACACAGAATCTGAAGCAGGCTCCAGGCTCCGAGCTGTCAGCGCAGAGCCTGACATGGGGCGGGGCTAGAACCCATGAACCATGAGATCATGACCTGAGCTGAAGTTGGATGCTTAACCGACTGATCCACCCAGGCGCCCGCCACTTTCTATGATTTTTAAGTTCATCCATTCTTTCCAAATACCAATTTTTATCATACATTCCTCACCATATGAACCCACATCTTTCTCCAGGGTGAGAAAGTCCACCATAGTGTGGAGACACGTTTTGAGGCAAATCACAACACCCACTTTCCCTCTCTGAACCTGTCCCATCTCACAAACTTTTCACGGGTAAAAATCATCACATCTGAAGTCTGGGTGGTGAGTCTCTGGGGGCAGGGAGAGAGCACGCAGGAAAACGGATGTAAACGCTGTGGCCATATCTGTGTACACGTCCACATCCCCGTGAACATCCACACCCGCACTCACATCCATGTAAACATACACACATACATCCACATTCACATACGCAAGCATCATAGGTGTCAGTGTGAGCACAGATGGAGGCAGAGAGCCAGAGAGCTGCAGGTATCAAGTTCGGTGCAAAGCGTCCCTCATGTCTCTCACCACTTCAGCATGCTTTCCAAAGCATGGAGTACAAGTCAACTGTCCAACACCGATTCCTGCAGGCTGGCCTCCCAGGCCAGCCTCCACTTCCTCAAAACGTCCCTGGAAACTAATTTTGGCTTGTGCAAATGACAGTCATCAGGCTTGGTCAATTGCAGACCTCAGACCCTACCCTCGCTTCTGTCCAACAGTCCACAGAAGGAGCTAGTGTTCTGTCAGGCTTCAACGTTGCTGAGGCCATGTTTCCAGTCACTTGCCACGTCGCACAGCTAGGTGAGGCAGACACCTGCCCAGGGTCATGCTAGTGCAGGGGCTTGGAGATGTCCTTATCAGGAACACGGGGCCAACAGTATGGGCCTGAACACGAGACTCTGTCATGTCACCCTGCTCTTGTGTCCTGGCTTCCGGCCACACCAGGGATGGCACAAGTGTTTCCCTAGAGCGTATAAGTTGAAGACCTTGGGGCCCCTGAGGGCAGGGTCTCTCTCCCAGATTCTGACCTGGTTCTCCTGCCTCTCTGTGCATGGGCATAGACTGCCGCAGACAAAGGGGGCCCCTCACACCTGCTACTACTGCCCCTGACACCCCAGGTTTTCCCCTGGCTGCTAGGTGCTGTACGGCTTTGTTCTTAACATTATAGTGGGCCCATTCCTTGACCTTCTCACCCGTTCAGACTGTCTACCGAAAAGTAGGATTCCCTTGGAATATCTCCAAGAATTGTTTCAAATATGTCCCTGATAAAAGCTTAATTTTACTTGATTGTATCCTGAAAAAAAAAAAATTAATGGGAGCAGGGGAAGGAAGACAGAAGCAGCTCAGGGTGCCGGAGAAGCTATTGCTTGGAGAGTCTTGTTGGATGGATAACATTTCACATTTGCACTAAATGTCCTTATAACTCTCACTTATGTTTCTAAAAAAGAAATCATTGCAAGTAGTTACTTATTCCAAACTGCTCATCACGACAGCTATCTGTGCTGTCACGCCTGTCTTTCAAGAGGCATCATGGTCTAAAAGCAAGGAGGAAGCATTTTTGTCTTTTAGAAAATAATCTGAAGTCTTTTCTTAACGCTAGTCCCTGGCCAAGTACCAACATATACATGTTCATAAAATGGTTTGGGATGAATGAACGAATTGATGAATCAATGCATCAAATGATGGAGGCATGAAAACATTCCAATCAAAGTGAAGTCCAGTGACAACTGTCCGGGAGACTGGTATCCTACAGCACGGCCCAAAGAACATAGTCCCGGGCTTGTGTTTCAAGACACTGTTGTGAAAATAATTTATTTCATACAATTAAGCAGAATGAAACACCGTCCACAAAAGTTTGCATAACGTTCTTCGTTATTCCATCTCTTTTTGTTACAACACCATTGCCATGTCCCGATAGGAGGCAGAGTCCCCTCCAATTACCCACTGGCCTGTGAGGTCTCTGCAAGCAGAGACATTGTTGTATTTTAATTTTGTTTCTTTGATTCCTACAGAGTCACTGATCTCAACCCACAGTTAGTAGAAGCTGCTTTACCAAATGGTCCAAGAATATACAATGACCTAACAGCAAAATGTCTAAGTTCTTTAATGTAGAAACTTGTATATAAAGAGAAAATGGAGACAAAATAAGTAGGGCCACAAAAACTATATTCTAAATGATATTTCATCAATATGTTCCTTAAAGATAAGGATCACATCAGGTGTCTGGTAGCTCAGTCGGTTGAGCCTCTGACTTTTGATTTCGGCTCAGCTTGTGATCCCAGAGTTGTGGGATCAAGCCCCGCATTGGGCTCTGCGCTCAGTGTGGAGCTGGCTTAGGATTTTCTCTCTCCCTCCGCCCCTCTCCCACTCATGTTTTCTCTCTCTCTCTCTCTCCCTCCCTCTCTCTCTCACAAAAACCACATCAATAAGGGCGCCTGGGTGGGTCAGTTGGTTAAGTGTCCGACTTTGGCTCAGGTCATGATCTCACAGTTCGTGGGTTCAAGCCCCACGTCGGGCTCTGTGCTGACAGCTGGCTCGGAGCCTGGAGCCTGTCTTCAGATTCTGTGTCTCCCTCTCTCTCTGTGCCTCCCCAACTCATGCTCTGTCTCTCTCTCTCTCAAAAATAAATAAACATTAACAAAATTTTAATATATAAGTATATAAATAAAAATAAAAACATAAAATCTTCAAAAGAAAAAGGACCACATCTAAATTATTTCTGTATCTTTGGGTCCTTATCTTGGGTCCCCTAGAAGCTACCCCATTAATTTGTTTGGAATATTTATTGATATATTTAAACACTGTATTAACAAATAGTTGGAAGAATGATTCTGTGTTCACATTTAGGCGAATGCAATGAGATTTCAGTTCCTGTGTCAAGATTAATGGATCTGTTTTTTTCTTTAATGTTTTATTTATTTTTTGATAAAGAGAGTATGAGCAGGGGAGGGGCAGAGAGAGGAGGACAGAGGATGCAAAGCAGGCTCTGTGCTAACAGGGTGACAG
Organism: Hyaena hyaena; assembly: GCF_003009895.1. Lineage (NCBI taxonomy): Eukaryota > Metazoa > Chordata > Mammalia > Carnivora > Hyaenidae > Hyaena > Hyaena hyaena. The sequence continues at coordinate 307,974 of NW_024080654.1, forward strand.
CAGCCAGCCCGATATGGGGCTCAAACTCACAAACCACGAGATCATGACCTGAGCCGAAGTCACATGCTCTGACTTCCAAGTCATATGCCTGAGTCACTCAGGCTCCCAGAGAGCAATTTATCTTAAGTTAGAGTAGAATGTCAGAAGTAGAAAATGATTCCAGAATTTTCCAAGACTTTGTAAAATTGCACAACTGTCAATATTGGTTAATATGGAACCAGCAGAAGTTACAGATTAAGCTAGAAAGGTCTGTGATAGTCAGGAAAAAATTAAGGGCCTTTATTTTATTTTTTTTTTATTTTAGTAGTTTGGCTTCTGTGCAGATGGATATAGAAACAGATTCTTACGTACTCACTACAAACTTCAGTGAAAAGAGATGTATTATTGTGCACAGGATAGAAAAAGAAAATGGGGCAAGGACTTCCCAGTCCCCTGAAGGGAAAGGTAGTGATTTATATCATTGTGTCTTACCTTCTTTGAGCTCATCTTTTCCCATCAAGAATGTTCCATGGAGTTTCTGGCTCCTTTTTCTTCTATCATTGATTGACTTCTCAATCTGCTTCTCCATGAACAGGAAAAACAAAAACAAAAACAAAGAAAAGAACAAAAAGCAAAAACCAAAAACAAAGCAAACAACAACAACAAAATCCTCAAAAACCGTTGAATCACACGCAGAGAGCAATTCTGTGTTCTTGAAATCCAGGGAAGGGCAGCTTTCCTGATGGACATGCCCCAATAAAACACCACACTGAGGTTTTCAATGTGAAGGTGTGGCCCATCAAAACTATGGAAGAAAAAGCACTTTCAGAGAATGCTTAAAAAAAATGATGAGCCTGGGCCTAAATGTGAAGGAAAACATTTCAAAGCACCTCAAAAATCATCTTCCAAACAAATTTGTAAAGCACCAAACTTCCTTTTAGTTTTCTCCTTCCACCTATAGGATGTAAGTAACTATTGTGTCATCCAGTGGTGACACTCAGCCATGATTTCTCATTACTTGGCAATCTTAGTGTCATTTTTAATTTTTTCTAAAGGAGTTTTTACTTATCTTTTCCTTGGCATGAAAATCCAAGGTGCCTCTTGATGCTGCACAGAAGCGAATGCTCCCTCACCGGGTCCAGCCAAGTCCTGGCTTTGTAATGAGAGTGGGTCTTTGAGGTCTTTGAGCACCTTCAGACCTGCACAGAGGGGACACCATTTAGCTCTAGACAAAGACAGGGGAGCTTAAGACGCAACCACTAGGGGGCTGCTTGCCCTGGAATGATGACAACCTTAAAGCAATCAGCTTTAAGGAGGGTTGTTGTTACATGTGCACAGTGGAGAGGTTGGTTGGTCTATAACCACCTGGACTAGAATGGAACTCTTTCCTGGCACTGTGGGTCACCAAATCCACAGACTATGAAGCGATGAAGATATTCAGCATCTCAGTCTCCCTAACTGCCCTTCCTCAGAGATTCCCCACCCCCGTGTCTTCCCACCCTCCAGGAAGAACTTGAATCTTGCTGCAATTCCCTAACTGACTTCCCTGGGAAAGCTACCCTTTCATGGAAAAGTGCTTTTTTGTTGTTGGATGTTTAAAGAGATTTGGGAGGGTAAACTCAACCCAGAGGAGAATGAATTAGGAATGCCATGTTTTTAATTTTTTAATTTTAATAAACCATCTTGTGTCTGGATCTGCAAACACAAAGTTCATTTCTGAGGCTACGAAGCCCAGCCCCCCGGGTGCGTTAGTTTTGCAAGGTCAGTCACCTTTCCCGCTCTCGAAGACGGTCACGTATGCACAAGACTCCACTCCTACCCACACACCCCACAGGAAAACCAATGCTTCCTTGGTCATGCCAACCTAGTTATTTTTCTTTAATGATTCCGAGCTAAATACACACAACGAACAATGTTCACTAGAAATAGATTAACTCGGTGTTTCGGTGGATGTGAGCTGGCTTCCAATGTTGGCCCTGAAGACAAAGGCTGGCCAGACAAAAGCTTCTCCCCTCTCTTTTCAGGTCCTTTGATGCTGCTTTTCAGCCCTTCTGTGTGGTGACAGCCTCATCAGTTGTGATTGATCTGAGAACCTGTGCACTTGGATTCCTTGAAACTTTTTGTCTCCATGTCACTGGCAGCTATTTTGCATGCGGGTCCCGTATCTGTGACTTCATCATATCCATGTCCCTGCCACCAGATACAGACGCCTTTGTTCGGCCTCTCTTCATGCCCGAGGAGTTTATCCTAGGGGTTGCTTCTTGTTCTGAAACATGAAAATGTGCGAAGCATAAAACTCCAGCTGTGAATACTTACCTCCCTGCAGTGTTAAAAAGTTCAATATACAAAACACCTGGTTTCAAGTAAAATGTACATCAAGATATACGGCGGAGAGACAGATTTAATATACCCCATAGGGCCCTGGGGCGATTTTTAAATTAAAGGCACAACACACTTTTTTTTTTTTTCTGATGCGGTTTTACTATTTTACAAATAATGAACCAATAAACATGACACAGTCAAAGGGACAGTTTTAAGAAGAATGGAGAGGAATATTGTAACATAAATGAAAATCAGTGCTTGGTCTTGACCTAGATGCTTTGTAAATGTATTCCTGGTCAGTACAATTCTTTTTATAGGTGAGAAGGGTGGCCGAAAGCCTCGGTGAGTTCAATTCAGTAGGAAAGAGTAACTCTTTAAGTCTAGTGGCCTCCGAAATGTTTATCATGAATACAACTAATTTACTAGGAGATAAAAGTGTTACAGGGGCCCTTCTAATGGCCCCGTGACTCCTACCATGTAAGAACCCAATTAAGTGTGATGAATTATTATTAAGGGCTTTCAATGCTCCAAAAATGAAACTCAATCTTTTTTAGATGAAAAAAAATATATGGAAAAACTTTACGATTGGGAAAACGGAGAGGATAGGAAACACTTTTCAGAGGCGCCTGGGTGGCTCAGTCCATTAAGCGTCCGGCTTCGGCTCAGGTCATGATCTCATGGTTCGTGGGTTCGAGCCCTGTGTCGGGCTCTGTGCTGACAGCTCAGATATTGGAGCCTGTCTTCAGATTCTGTGTCTCCTTCTCTTTCTGTCCCTCTCCTGCTCATGCTGTCTCTCTCTCCCTCAAAAATAAATAAAACATTTAAAAAAATTTTAATTTAAAAAAAGGAAACACTTTTCAGTGACTGTGACCAGTTGTTAATGGGACAAAATATCTTCAGTGTTTCCTCCTCCTCCTGTCCCTAGCAAGCATGGGGAGTGTGGCAGCCTACAGACATACAAGGAATCATCTCAGTGTGCAGCCTCCTTCGAAGAATGTGCCAGAAGCTCCAGTGGAAAGTATATGCTCTGTTCTTGCTTTCCCTCCCTCTCTTCACACCCATGCCCCCTCTACTGGTTTCCCCCCCGCTTCCTAGATAGCCTAGGACCATCAATGCCAGTTTCCCCAGACATCAAGACAGTTTCCTACTATGATTACTGGACAGTGATACAGGTCATTTCCCCATATTTCACTTTAGAAAAGGTAGAAAGGGGCGCTCAGTCAGTTAAGCATCAGACTTCAGCTCAGGTCATTGTTTTGTGGTTTGTGGGTTTGAGCCCAGCGTTAGGCTCTGTGCTGACAGCTCAGAGCTGGAAGCCTGCTTTGGATTCTGTATGTGTGTCTCTCTCTTTCTCTCTCTGCTCCTTCCCTGCTCACAGTGTGTGTGTGTGTCTCTCTCAAAAATTAATAAACATATAAAAAATTTAAAAAAGAAAAGGGGGAAAGAAAGGGCTTCAGTTCAGCATCCCATAACATTCACAAACAGCTGATGTACGGTTATTGAAGGGCACAGGCCCTCTGACCAGTGACTGGGGAAACAACCTTGCTGCAGCCTCCTTATCTGTAAAAAGGAAAGACATTAGTACCAATCTCATCACATTCTGAAGAGGATGAGATGAGTGCAAACAGGAAAAAGTTTTAGACCAGTTTCTGTCACAAGATAAAATGGAACTTTTAGCCACCAAACCCGTCATCATCATATATTGGTTTTAGCAAACTCTTTGAGTCCACAGCATATACACACCCTACCAACAACTCTTGGTTCTACTTGATCTTCTGCTGAGCTTTTATTTAAGATATCTGGCAAGAATGCAAAGATACCAACACTGTATATAAAATACGGATGCAGTCATTCGGCAAATATTTGTTCATCAATTGCAAAGGTGCTCAACCTCCAAGGTACTCTCTTTTCAAAATGAGGAAGATGCATGGGATTTGGAATTTTGGATGCCAAGAATGGCTCTCATTTTCATTTAGCATGGATAAAAATGATGTATCATTTAACATTTCAAAGTATAAATGTGTGGTCACAGCTTCCTATGTTTATGCAAGGGCACTCTGGAATAATAAAGTATTTCTCCAGTCAGTTAATTCTCCTGCTCTCTGAAATGATCATTTCGTTCTCATAAAAAGAACCTACATCCCTCCTCACTTTTCTATTCACCAGTTAGGTGATCTTGCCAGAGTAAACAGAAGCCATTGGATGGTCAACAGCTCCGTGTATGCAACCTACATCAGTAACCTCTTAATAAACTAAAGAATGTTTTTTTTCTTATTTGGCCTGAGGCCAGGCTCTCGATGTATGTTTCAATACTCCTTAGTCTCCGCGCTTCCACAGGCTTCCACAAGCTTCTGGGGTATTCTCAACACAGCCGCCATCGTGCTGGTCGTCAGAGAGCATCTCTTTTCTGCTGAAAACTTTCCTCCAGGGGCTTCATGGCTTTCCGAGTGAACAGGAGAGTCCTGCTCATGACCTGCAAAGCCCTAAGGCCATAGCTCCCAAGATGTGCTCCCTGGAGAAGCAGCATCAGATTCCCCAGGGAACCTGATAGAAATACGCATTCTGGAGCCGCTCGTCAGAGTGGGATCGGAACTCCTGGGGGTGGGGAAGGCGGCAGTTTCACAAGCCTTCCAGGTGATTCTCCAGTGTTTCTCATCCCTTCCCCTGTTGCAAACTACTAGTTCTCCATTTTCATGAAACTCCCCAGTCCTGTTCCCACGCCGGGGCATTGACCGGGGATTCTCTGCTTCACACATTCACCCACTCAAACTCATGCCTTAATGCCTTGCCTCCGAAATGCATTGATTCCAATGTCACCTTCCCAGCAAGGCTTTTCTCAAATGGCCTATTTTAAATTTGATCTTCCCCATCTACATGCATTCTCTCTTCCTTCATTGTTAGATTTTTATTTTTTCTTGTCCATGGCATTTATTATCTTATCAAATACAAAACATTTTACTTCTCATGTTGGCATTGTTATCCTACAATATGAAGGCTTCTCCTTCTGGTATCACGTTCAGCACTGTTCATGAGTCTGGCCACACAGCCTGGAACAGCAGAAAGGCTGCTCCAAGACTTTGGTTGGGTGGGTCTCCTCTGAATGTCACTCTGTGGGCCCTTGAGTATTTCTTTACACCAGGTCACATCCATATCTTCAGCTTTTTCTGTAGCAATAAATAATCCCCAAATCTTCAGGTCTTAAAACAATCCTGTTTTTCATGGTCAGGGTCACATGGGGACTCCGGGGAAGGTGTTCTGTTAGGATCTGTTGGGCTTCACTGGACTCAGCACAACTCATTGCCGTGTATCTTTTTATTATGAGAACGGAGCTGAAGGAAACACTCAAGGAGCAGGATGAGATAGAGGGTGCTTGTTACGTCTCAAAAATGATCTGCTAAACTGTGACAAATGTCCACTCACATCCCGCTGGCTAAAGCTGGAAGCCTGGCCGACTCCAGAATCTTTGGAAAAGTGAACATATCCCTTCAATAAAACTGGGTGGGCAAGAAAGAGAGAGGAAGAAAGTTGGAAACAGATTATACAATCTACCACAATAGGTAATCCCTCTAAAGTTTAGATAATCTTTCTTGGATGTCATAGAATAACAGTACTTTTTCTTAAGTTTATTTATTTTCAGAGAGAGAGACAGAGACAGAGAGATATGACGAGGTAAGCGGGAATGAGGGAAGGGAAGAGAGAAAGGAGAGAGAGAAAATCCCAAGCAGGCTCCGCACTACAAGCTCAGAGTCCGATGCAGGGCTAGAACCCATGAACCATGAGATCATGACCTGAGCTGAAACCAAGAGTCAGAAACCAGACCCACCGAGCCACCCAGGCACCCCAAAAGTTGCAGTATTTTAAAGGAAAGAGACAATTTCTGGAGAGACTCTCCATGACGCAAATATAGAATGGCTTGTGGGATACACTGGGGAATGGCAGCCTTACTCTGGAAAGTAAGATTATGGGAGAGAAAGTGGCATCCTCGCTTTTCATACAACACAGGTAAGGCCTGATTAAAATTGTTTATGAAACAGTATATTTTACTTTTATAATTATTGTTTTATTGTGATACAATGCAGATAGCTTACCATTTTTGTTGTGATAAAATACAAATGGTTTGCCAAAATGCATAACATTTATCATTTTAACCATTTTAATGTATTTAATTCAGTGGCACTAAGTAACTTCCACTACTTTGCAGCCATCACCTCTTCTAGTTTTAGATTTTTCTCATCAATCCAAATGGAAAACTCCTATCTCTTAAGGAGTCACTCCTCACCCTCTCATCCCTGCCCCTGACAGCCACCAGCTTGCTTTCTGTTTCTGTGGGTTTGCTTATTCTGGGTATTTTACATAAACGGGGTCCTACGATATGGAGCCTTTTGTCCCTGGCTTCTCTCACTTAGCAGAATTTTATCAAAGTTTATCCATGTTGTAGCACATATCAGTAATGCATTCTTTTTATGGCTGAATAATATTCTATTGTATAGAGAGATGACATGTTTGGATTGTCCCCAATGGCTGGCTATTGTGAATAGTGCTGCTGGACATTTGTGTGCATGTATTTGTTTGAGTACATGATTTAAATTTGGGTGGGTCTATACTAAGAAGTGGTCATAATTTTTTAAAATTTTTAATGTTTTATTTATTTCTGAGAGAGAGAGAGACCGTGTGAGAAGGGGAGGGACAGAGAGAGAGGGAGACACAGAATCCGAAAGAGTCTCCAGACTCTGAGCTAGCTGTCAGCACAGAGCCTGTCGCAGGGCTCGAACCCATGAACTGAGAGATCATGACCTGAGCTGAAGTCGGCGGCCCAACCGACTGAGCCCCCCAGGTGCCCCTGAAGTGGATATAATTTTTAATGGGGATTAAGACAAGTTAAATGGATATGGTAGGGCAATATTTTAGATGATGACATAGTGTTTTTTTTAACCACATTTTTCTTGTTACCCATATTCCACCCCACCCTCCCCACCCCCGCCCCACACACCAATCTGTTCGTTGCTTTAACAGGAGTACATATATAGCCTGGAATAAAGAGTTACAGAATAGATTTCTTTTTTATTTGAGCCAAACATTTCAAATGCTAGAATCAGGCACTTGAGATAAAATATCTTTGACATTCAGAAGATATATGTTTCAAATATCAGCCCTGAAAACATGATGAAATATCAGCATAGGATGTATCTGTAAACAAGAGATTGGAAAGAGCATATATGAGAAGCCCATCTAGTCTCACCACCAACCCTCACCCACTCCCCACCACCTCCCAACTCAAGTCCATGAGGAATGAGACAGTCATCGTTTGGTGAGAAAAGGAGTCACAACTGAGGGAAGAGCAAGAATGTCAGTAATGGGTGCAATACAAAGAAAAAAAAAGAGCATTTTGCCCTGGCCTCCCATTGAGGGTTTAGAAAACTTAAGGGAGGTATAAATAAAAAAGTGCAAACTTCAGTTAAGTTTTGGGGGAATCTCAGAAGATAAAGGATCTAAGCCATGATTCTCTGGAAAGGACAGTGGTGTATACAGCTTAATTCCACACAAAGCTGGAATGATGAGCAGCCATGGTTTAGTGGCCTATTCAAGGGGGTGTGCCTGTGCACGTCCTCTGAGGCACCCAGCCCAGGGTCAGGGTCATGCCACCATGTGGCCCAGGGTTGGAAAGAGTCATTTGCAAATGTGAACGCGGGGACTGGAGACCAGAGTGGGTGCTCAGACATCGGATATCATTCGTAAGAAATGCTGGCTCATGTTCTCAGAAGAATTCCATCACAGACGTCAGGATGTGGGGCTTGCATGTTACTTACAGAGTGCAAACCGGTGTTTTAAGCACTTAAAATGTATTAAATAATTTAATGTGACCATCAATACTTTGGAACAGATATTTTTTTATAATACTGTCTTTGGCACAGAAACTGAGGCATAATTAGGGTACATAACTTGTCCAAATTAGCCCAGGTGGGGGGAAGACCCAAAATGAGGCATAGCAATGCCCATCTTCCACCCTCATTCACAGAGAAGGAAAGGGGTTGGGGGATGTCGGATGTGATAGAGCATCTGACACTGGATTTTACCTTGATTTGCATTGCACGATTCTGTACCCACCTGTCTTTCCTTCTCTTCTCTCACATCATTCTCCACATTTCTTGCACTGCCTACAACAGTGCTGCCTTCACAATAAATATTTTTTTTAATGTTTACTTATATTTAAGGGAGACTCAGAATCTGAAGCAGGTTCCATACTCTGAGCTACCAGCACAGAGCCCGATGTGGGACTTGAACTCCTGGACCGCGAGATCATGACCTGAGCCAAAGTCGGTTGTTTAACCAACTGAGCCACCTTGGTGCCTCTCACAATAAACATTTTAAAGTATGCTTGAGGAATGAACAGATAAAATCAAGGAATTTAGTATTTTTGATTTACCAAGAGGTCTAAATTGATCATTACACTCAATGATTTTTACAATAGTTGAAATAAGAGAAATCTATTAACATTTTCTGAACTTTAACCTATCTTTGGAATTTATATTGATTCAAAGGTTGAGTGATGTAGAAGAACAAGAGTGAGTCTGAGAACAAGAGATTTTACTGGCTTAAAATTTCCAATTTGGCAGAAGGCCGAATCACAAGGTGTTAGATCTAGAAGGCATCAACACTTTCCTAAATAGATGAAAAAAACTTTGGAGGCATAACTGTAACATGGTTCCCATTGCCAAATAATTACACCAAAGGTTCGAATAGGACACTGGTCATAAAATTCTAAGGTCCCTGGTCTATTCTTGGAGAGTTGGTATGTCCTTGGGATTAGTATAGTCTTCTTGCTTTTTATGTTTTTTTTTTTTCCTTTAACCTTCCCCATAGAAGTAAAGTGTTTAATGGGCCAAGAGGAAAAAAAAAATCTGTAGACAATCTGATACTCCAATAACTTTATTTGAAATCAATAGGCATATATCCTTCTATACCCTACTCCATCTCTGCAAGCTAAGGAATTTTATGAAGCCAGGACTATATATTTCTATTATGTTAAATTAGACTATCTGTTTGTAAGTCTAAACAGGGCATTATTATGAAAACCTCATGTCATTCTATCAATAACAGCTTGGGTCTCTAGTAATCTTAAATGTAGTTCGCATTTACTATACCATCTATTTCCATAAGTTCTGTATTAGGTAAAGGAGATATCATATTTATATTGTGAATAATATCCCAACTTTAAAAGTGGAACAAATTAGTCTTTGCATGAAGTAGAATGACTTGCCTATTCTCACCCTGACAATTAGTAGTGCGTCTAGAAGCTAATATAACGGCTCAATTACCAGGCTAATATTAGAATTGTAAAAAGCACTCATAGCAGACATTCTAATTAGATTTTATCTATAACTTAAGGGGAGTGAGAGGGGGCAGACATTTGCAGCATGCTTTTATATACAATGTCCGTATCAATTTTGAAGTATGTTTTTTTTATTCTTTTTAAAAAATTTAACGTTTACTTATTTCTTGAGAGACAGTGAGAGAAAGTGAGTGGGGGAGGGGCAGAGAGAGACAGAGACACAGAATCCAAAGCAGGCTCCACACTCTGAGCTGTCAGCACAGAGCTCGATGCGAGGCTCAAACCCATGAATCATGAGATCATGACCTGAGCCAAAGTCAGATGCTTAACTGACTGACCCACCCAGGCACCCAAAAGTATGTTTTCTAAAGGCATGTTTGGGGGTTCTGCTGAAGTGAGATTGCAGAAGAGTAAAAGTGAGGTAGAGAAGTCCATTTTGTATTTCCAGTCTACATGATGGATCTCTTGGGCTGGGTTTCTTTCTGTGTTTTCACTTTACTATCTCTACATTGTAACTTTTTCCAACAGGATGCACAGTGTGGACCTTAGTGTAGACTAACAGATGTTCCCGAGCATAACAAGAATCTCTAGACAGTGCTCATCTAGTCAACCCCTGTCTCTGTAAGTCATACCAAAGGCGGGTGCTACGGAAAAGACTCTTATCCCCGATTCTGGAAAACAGCCTGAGTTGATCCGGAAAAAAAATGTACAAAATTGGTATCTGGGCAGGATATATTTTAGAATTGGCAAACCACACTGGCAACCCATTCACAAACACTGCAGGTACCTTGATGCCTCCCAAAGCTGTGAAAAACACAAATTGGATTATGCCATAGTTGTCATTTAAACTCACCGTGAAAATAGACTGATAAATGTCAACCTGCCACAGGGCCACTTAATTTGTCTATTTTGCCATGTGCCAACATGCTAAGGTATGATTCATTCACTATAACCTTATGGACAAATATTTAACAAGTCCTGATTAAAATCCATGGCCAAATAACAATACAGCTTTGATATCAATGACACTTGAACACCAACATAAGGATTGCACGGAGAGCTGAATTTGAAGAAAAGGATGGCTTGAATTTGAGCTCACAGGGGCTCAATGCCTTAAAATCCCCTTACCTTGCATTCTGTTAGAAAAGTAGAAGAAGAAGATCAGAATGCTATTGGCTAGAATTTCTTCACAAGATTGGGAAACTTTGTAGCTTACTAATTATTTCCATGGATACAGATGATGAAGAGCTGCATGCAGAAGGTCTATGCCGTAGAACCATCTAGAAAAAAGTGAAGAAGGCAAAGATGCACAATGTTCACATGCAATATGCTTGCAGTGGGGGCTACAAGAAGCGTTGGTACTTAGGGAAACCTTAAGAATTGTCCCACAAGGCATCTGGGGGACTCAGCAGGTTGAGCGTCCAACTTTGGCTCAGGTCATGATCTCACAGTTCGTGGGTTCGAGCTCACATCAGGCTCTGTGCTGATAGCAAGGCGCATGTTTGGGATTCTCTCTCCCTTTCTCTCTGCCCCTCCTCTGCTGGTTATCTCTGTCTTTCTCTCTTTCTCTCTGTCTCTCTCTCTCTCTCTCTCTGTCTCTCTCTATCCCTCCTCCAGCATGTGGGAGACAGATATATTGGTCCTGAACAGAGTATCTGGACAGAGCACCACAGAGTGCACTTCCTTTCTCTATAAACTATCTTAGAAAGGTGATATGTGCAGGGCTCCTGGGTGGCTCGGTCAGTTGAGTGTCTGGCTCTTGATTTCAACTCTGGTCATGATCCCAGGGTCATGGTATTGAGCCCCATGTTGGGCTCCATACTAATCATAGAGCCTACTTAAGATTTTGACTCTCTCTCCCCCCACTGTCCCTCTTCCCTGCTTGTGCTCTTTCTCTTTAGAATAGTATTTAAAAAAAAAAAAAAAAAGAAAGGGTAATAATATGTGCAGTATGAGACTTCACCCACTCACCCATAATCCATTAAATCCACCCAGAACACACCTGGTGCTGGGCAGAGTGTGGAGTTTCACACAGTCTGGCATGGAGAATAAAGGTGCTCACCACTTGGCAAATGCTGACTTTCACTCACTCTTGTAGGTAGATGAAGCCTCTATAGCTAGCATAAATCGCCTTTTTTTACCCGTGATTCTACATTCTGGCTCATAAATACACCACCCATAGTGCAGCTTTAAATACACTCATCCAGAATGTGTACAGGATTCATATTCCTGTACAGGACACAGCACAGGATCAGGCTTCATATTCCTAAAGGCTGGAGTTCAGATTAGAGGACTCCCTAACCCACTCAAACATTTCCCTCGTGCTTGACCCTGGCGTGACCAGGCCCCTTTAATCTATGTGTAGTCAGCCATGCAATATAGGCACCATCCAGAAAACCTATTTTCAAGGCTGAATTCTCTAGCATTTCTCCTGGTTTGAGGGGGGAAGGCTCTGCATTCCAGATGAGCTGTGGCCCACAAACCCAGGAGCACAGACCATTTTAAACACAGCAGCCAGGAGCGCCGCTACTAAGAAGACCGTCTGGCGTATGAGGTTTTGAGGTTGAGATGAGATCTGGAGGTTTGGGGAACAAGTTTGAGAATAATCCCATTTGGGACCTCCTTTTGGATGTAGACTGCATTTTGAATTAACTGCATTAGTCAGTTTGCATTTTGCTTTCCCACAAAGACACATTTGCATACTTCGGAATGAAAACAACATATCTAATCTCATATCAAACCCTGGAAGCTATTCCCATATGTAGTATGTGTGCTTGCGTACTTATTGGTGGCCGCAAAGCGTGCCACTCTCCAAGGGACATATAAATTTCAGATGCATGAGAGCCATCACAGAGCCTGAGCAGCAATCCTGGCTGGTGCGGCGTGACGGTGATGATAAGTGTACATATGAGGTGGGGGGAGGGGACTGGGTTACTGGTGGTCATGAACTTTTAGAAGACTAGGCTGTGTGCTCTATTCATTTATTCCTGCCATAGTGAATGAGAGAAGAGTAGGGATGCCGTTTTTTGTACTAAATAAACAGAATATTTCTTCTGAACTCTTGTTGGGTCCCCTTTAAAATGACTCAAGTCCTTGGGAAAACATGACATCGCTAATGGTATGGAGAGCCAGATACTCTACGAGGCTATGCACCTGTGACTATGCAATAAATCTTGGTTGACTGGTTAACTAGTGTATACAATACTTCTATGGTTCTCCAAAAGATCAAGCAAAGGACTAAGCCATCTTGCGAAGTTTCTTCCAGCCTAATAATTCTGCTTTTGTCTTTCCAGTCACAGATGAAAGATGATACCAACAGCTATAATATTGCCTGTTTCAACATGTGACCTTTAATAAATGATGCACAGCATATTAGGCTTTCTACCTTAAGCACACATGTGTAGATGGCCCTTTCATTAGGAACTGTAGCCAAGATGCCATTTGGACACTGAAGGTCAGGTGCCTCACCTCTTGGGATTACTAGGGCTTTGAAGAAAAGTACGATCTCATGCCAAACTGCTTCAGGCTAGGCCTGTGGTTGCTGCCTCTCAGAAATCACTGTTTAGGGGAAATGCCCCCCAGGGCTCTATTTTCTTACATTAACCTCAATGAGTGACAACAGGATCATTTAGGGAGCAAAAGCCCCTTGGGATTTGGTCCCCAAGGGATACAGAACCCAACACTTCTTTCCTTTTCTTGTTCTCATTATATGACTATGGAATCCATGTCAACTCATAGAGTATCAGTAAATTTTGTACATTATTTTTAAATAAGTAATACATGGCCCATAACCTTATTATCCACCTTCCTCTACTCACATTATAGAGTATTTCCTTGTAATTATTTACATATGTAATGTGTGTGTGTTTTGTAGTTTGTATCTTGTGTGTTTAGTCGTGTGTCCCAACCTTTCACTTTATTGTCTCATACAGGTTTATGCCAATATGTTGGGGTGTTGTGAGGGCTCTTCTCCATCACAATTGGTCTTCTTTTTGACAGACTTTGTTTCCATTTCTACACCATCATTCATTCTTCAACTCATGTCTGAAGCGCCCCCTCTCCAGAGAAATGGGTAAGTCCTCTATACTCTACAGGACACATTCTGTCCTTGATTTGAATTTTCTGATGACTCCCACCACCAAAGCACATGAGAATCAGCCCTTGGTTCCCTGAATAATAGCTAGTCTTCCCCCCCCCCCCCCTTTGAATGCATGGTCCTTAATGTTGGTGATTCTCCAGAGCTCCTTCTGGTGAACCTTTTGACTACGTGATGTTGTTCACATTGAGGCAGACACTCTTATCTTCCTCTTGTCTCCCTCTCTTGCCACCATGAGTTTCAAATGTCTATGCTGCAGACCTTGCCCCCAATTCCCAGTGAGACCAACATTTATTGAGTTCTTGCTAATTGTCACCCACGGTTGTATTCCTTAGAAATTTGAAGGTAAGTAAGGACATTACGCCTGACAGATTCTGTAGTCAAAGGATGCAGTTTCACCAGCCTGCTGGATGTATGGTATTTAAAATTCAAAAGCTTCCAATTAGATTGCATTATTTCCAAATGCAAAGCCCCATCACCCTCCTATATTCCCTACCTGGGTTAAGGACCTCTTCATACAAACAGGCAATAAAAACCAAGCCCTCCATAGACACCCCTTCTCCATCCCAGTGAGCTCCCAAATTCTCTTATTTTCATCTTTCTCTTTAACTTAACTCTCAGTATCTGCTTTTCACTCTCCAGAGTTGGTGCAATAAAATTCTAAATGTCCTATCTCCTTCCTGCTTTGCTCCCCGTAGTGTTTACTTCAAATTGCTGAGTGAGCCTCGCTATAACCATGGTCACTTACCCACATTTAAAAACATGAACAAAAATAATGATGGCAAAATAATAGTAGTCTCCCATTGCCTAATAAATGATTCACCACTGCCCTGTGAGCTAAGTATAAAATAAAATTATATAAGTGAATGAGCTTTCTAACTCTACCTTAGAACGAAGTGGTTTTAATAAATATTTCTGTCTTCGAGAATTCAAGTCTTGTTGCTGTATGTGCAAACATGCTGTCAAATTCTCTCTAGTCAGGTTAGCCACACTAAAGGGGGATATTGTTTAAAGAGGCAAGTTTGCAAAGTGGCTAAGATTTTAGATTGAACCAAACTGAAAAGTTTGAATCCAAACTCTGCCTCTAGCTACTTATATAACTTTTTTTTTTCTATTTGAGAGAGAGAGAGAGGGAGAAACAGTAAGCATGTGCTGGGGAGGGGGAGAGAGACAGGGTAAGAGAGAACCCCAAACAGGCTCCATGCTCAGCATGGAGTTACTATTATTTTTTTAAGTTTATTTATATATTGAGTGAGGTGGGGGGGAGGGGCAGACAGAGAGGGGGACAGAAGATCCAAAGGCAACTCCATGTTGACAGCCGAGGGCCCCATGAGGGGTTCAAACTCAGAAACTGCAAGATCATGACCTGAGCTGAAGCCAGATGCTTAACTGACTAAGCCATCCAGGCATCCCAACTATTATCATTTTAAATAGAAGACAGTTTCTTTCATTGAGATCTGAAATTATAGAAAAAGACACCATGCTATAAAGTAAATAACATAGCCATGTTTTGGAATATTTGAGATGATGCCTACACTTATTTTTACTCAACTCAGGAAAGAACAAGAAAAACAAGTGTCACTTAAAAAGTAGGCTAGACTCGCTTGTTTCAGATATTTTCTGGTATTTACGATCTGGAGGCCTGATACCTTTGGACAGGAGGAGTTGACTTCTGCAGTTAGCATTTTCCAAATTGATACCACCTTTGAGGGCTATTAAATTTTCTCTACTTATCGTACATCCTTCAAATAATGGGATCTCTCGGGCAAAGATTTAGGTGGCTCCAAGCCAGATCTCTGTGTTCACAGGGGAATAAGAACGGTTTTGGACAATATGAAGAATTTGGTTTGACTTAGTCCTGAATCTGGCATTTCAGACTTAACAGGAGGCAACGAGCGTTCTATCGGTGTGTGTGCAGACGCTGACTACGTCTCTTTCCCCATTTATTTTGCTTTTTCCCTTGCAAAGGAAAACATCGTGGATTCCAAAAAGTTCCTGTCAGTAGACTTCACCTCCCGTTAAGGGTCTGTTACAAAATAATAATCAGATGAGGACTTCTGGGGAAACAAAAATGTTTCACTGAAGGCTTCTTTTCCAAGACACTGAGGCCACCAGGAAGACTCCCACACAACCCTTTACTTCTGTGAAATTAAGTGCAAAAGAACTCCAGACTGTGACATAAGCCTAGTCACAAATAAAGATAACCTCGGAAAAGGACTTGGGGCATTTGGTAGCTGAAATTTTCTAAAGTCATATGATGGCATATGATTTTCATTTATATTGCTTGATACTTGAGAGCTTTAACATTATTCGGGGAAAAGATCCTACTTAGGATCTCGATTAAAAGTCCTGGGGCGCCTGGGTGGCTCAGACAGTGGAGCATCTGACTCTTGGTTTCGGCTCAGGTCATGATCTCCTGGTTTTGTGAGTTTGAGTCCCCCGCACTGACAGCGCAGAGACTGCTTGGGATTCTCTCCCTCTCTGTCTGCCCTTCCCCCGCACTGGCACTGTAACTCTCTCTCTCAAAATAAACTTTAAAAAACTAAAATAAAATAAAAATAAAAGTCCAAATACTGGCACACATATCTGAGCAACAAACAAATCTGAAATGGAAAACTACACTTGCTAAGATTGGGATCCACCAAAGACCAGGTACCAAGTCTTCTATGGTACCTGCCAATAAACCTTCAAGCCCCCGCTTCCTCCTAAGTGTTTGTCTGTTAGCTGCACTTCACCTCACCTCACCTCACCTGGAGGCTGTGGGGGGTGGGGTGGGGAGGGGAAGGGTGGGGGTGGGCGGGAGAAAGTCACTTAAGTCAATGAAGTTCCAGAGGACCCTTTGTTCTCGCCTCCTTCCCTAAGGCCACTGTGCATTTTCTCCCCATCCCCCAACCTCTCTTGGAATACTCAAAAATAGCATTCGACTTTCTGACTACATCTGTGATAAAGTGAAGTCATTCGCAGCTGTCTGTGGATTTCTCACGAGCACTTCTGGATAATTTAGACAAAGATCGTTTTGTTTTCACCAGTCCAGGCTTTTAAAATTCTTACATGGAAAAGGCAGAAGTCAAACAACAATAACTGGGCAGCGGAGGCTAAGCAAGTAGCCGTGGGTAGTTGAGGAGAGAAGCGGAGGTCAGAGGCTCTCCGTGGAGGGCACCCTGGGCCGGGAAGCCCAGACCCCCCCCCCCCCCCCCCCCCCCCCCCC
>NW_024080654.1:1012146-1274167 GCF_003009895.1 Hyaena hyaena
ATGAGCAGTGGGTGTTATGTGGAAACTAATTTGACAATAAACTATTTGTAAAAAAAAAATAATAAATAAATAAATTGTAATTCTACATACTAGGGGGGAAAAAATTACCTCCTCCAGTTTTTTGTTTGTTGAAGATGTAGAAAAACCATAGAAGAATAAAATATTCATATAACTGAAAAAAAAAAGAATCAATTGATTTTATCACTAAGTAAACCCCTCAGTCTCTCTCCTCTCTCTGTTCTATTTTCCTTTCTAACAAAGCTCATAAAAATGGAATGTTTTTTTATAAGCATCTATCATTCGGTGTGTTCAGTTAAGGGTCTGGTGCAGAAAGTTTCTTCATTGGTTGAGATATTGAGCTTCTGAGCTACCTAAAAATGCTCCAAATGTATGAGATTTTTCCTTAATAACACCTAAAGATTAGAAAGTAAAACTGGCAAAACAGAAAGTAAAAATAAGACATTGATGAAAAGTTGTAAATGTGCTACATGACACTGAAATACACAGATAAGTACAGTTAGAAGAATTCACAGAGTTGAAGGAAATACAGGTAAAAATGGAGGAATTCTCACCGTTAAGAAAAATAGACATAATTGCTTCCATGGTTGAGATGTTTATCAAAGTAGAATCTGGTATATCTATACCCTACTGATACATCACCTAAAATAAACAGCAAATGTCGTCAAGACTGAAATAGTCTAGAATGGAGAATTGCTTCTCAAAATGTTATTCAAAACCTGACATTGCCTATTGTGATCAGACTCAGCAGATGCCCAATAAATGCTTGCTGAAGATTTAAGGATTACAATAGGGTGACTTCAGATAGAACAATGTTAAATATTAGCAGAAAATAAAGTGAACCTACAGAATAGTATTTTTTTTTCTGATCCTAACTATACAGGGTAGGAAATTTCAATTTAAAATAGCAGTGTTTGGGGGCGCCTGGCTGGCTCAGTCAGTAGAGCATGTGACTACTGATTTCGGGGTTGTAAGGTCAAGCCCTACATTGGGTGTAGAGATTACTTAAAAATAAGATCTTCAAAAATAATTACCCAGAGTGACTTTGTTTCTATGGTTATTTTGGAAAGTTTCGTTTGTTTACAGCTTTTATTCATAAAGCATGTTGTATGTAGACACCATGGATAAGAAACGAATAATGGGTGATTTGAGTACAATACAAAACTGTCAAAAGTTTCAGCATGAATTGTTGAAATGGGGATTATTTTACAGGCCTCAAGGGCTGGGACTGTTAATCCACAACTCTGGCCAATTCAGTGTTCAATAGCGCATGATAAATGAACCAATATTCTTCCCATATTGATATTCCCACTTGATGCATTAATAAAGCTACTAAATGTGAGGGGTAGAAATATCCCAGGACCCTGGCATGTTATATTAGATGTGAAATAGCCCAGCCACAATTTCCAAACATGGTGGTCATGGTCTCTAGTTTATGATCTATCCCCTGCCCCCCAGTCCCCATCCTGCCCCACTTGGTTGTTATTAATGCTCTTCCTTTTTGCTTCCCCTTCCTTCACATTTGTGCTTAGTCTCTCCCCTGCATGCCTACACACACCATTTGTAACTTAGAGATAAATATCAAGAACTGCGACACCTAGACTGCTTTCATGTCCTCCCACGTACAAGGAAGTGGTCAATGGAATGGTCTAGTATCTGTACTTTCACGGACCTTAGCAAACCTGAAAGAATGTATTTAAAAAGTACAGAGCAGTTGTGTGATTATTGAGGATGAAAGAGAAATTTAATTTAGCAGAAAGGGATAGTTCTCATTATTCTGATTCTTGGCTCTTATGGAATCAGACTTCAGAGAAAAAGAAGCCAGACTTTGGTGGAGTAGGTGTTATTATGTCACCAGAAGTTGCCCTCAGTGTTAATTCATTTTCTACAAGTGATGCCACCTCATTGTTTATTCGATCCTTGTAAATGTGATAAAGCCAAAGTAAAATATTTTTTCTACCAGATTTAGCAAACTAGGCAAACTATGGCCTGAAGACCAAACTGGCCCTCAACCTGTCCCTGTAATGGCCCATAAACTATGTCTTCTACAGATGAACATTTGCTACTGATTCGATGAAGGAATATGAACTCAAGGTAAGAAAACTTTAAAAAAGAATTCTTCTCATAAGAACATCTCTGTTATAAGATGCTGTATTCAATTTTATTGCATTTTGAACTTAACAAGAAATCTCTACAATTATGTTTCCTTCCATGGTATTTAAGTACTTACATCACATTCTTAATTTTTCCCTTGGTCAACAACGTCTAAATGGTTTCCTATCTGACCCATTACAGGAAGAGTTTGTGGACCCATGATTTAGATCATTAGTGTTTTGTTCTGTTTTTTGTTTTTTGTTTTTTTTTCAAGAGGAAAAACTACTATTCCAGATCAAGCCTGACAAAGTAGATGGAGAAAACTGGTGCTCCTCCAGCTGCACCCTAAAAATTCACATCAGTCCTTTCTCCTCCTCCTCTCCTTCCAAACAGAATCTCAGTTTGCTGTCATGCTACAGCTTGCCACTCTCAGGTAATAAATCTACTTGTTTTGGTCACAATAACTTACTCCCTCATTCCCTTAATTAAAATCTCTCTTCTAGAATTGTCAAGATTTCAGACTCCAGTTAGGTGGGTGCTCATTTGCAGTCCCCTAGCCAGGCCTGATTCAGGGTATGGTCACCCTCTCCCAGCCCACCCCCAATTGCTGGCCGGTTCCCAACCCTCCAGGGTGGGCGGGCCTGTGGGTGGGAAAACAAAGGGAGGGAAAGCCTCTATTTAATGAGCCTTGGCAAAAGGTAGTACAGCTTCCACAGACCCCGGCAGATGTTAACTTTCTTAAAGGCATGGTGTTAGCATCTGGTGATCTTGACTTTCAGTCTAGAGACATTCCTCCAACCCTTTCTTATCCCGTTTGGCTTTAGGAGAAGGAAAAGAGTGATTGATATAGACTGCTGACCCCTTAAGAATATGATGACTGGTGCTTCATTGGTCATAATTTGTCACAGAGAGGAATTAAGGCTCAAACCCTGCACCTGTGCATGTGAGGGCCCCCACCCCCAAGCCCCTCTCCCCCCATTGCTTGAAGATATTGGAGAAGCACCTTCTAAATTAAAAAAAAAATTAAATGTTTATTTTTGAGACAGAGTTTGTGAGAAGGGGAGGGGCAGGGTAAGAAGGGGACAGATGATCGAAACCAGGCTCTTCGATGATAACGACGAACCCGATGGAGTGTTCGAACCCATGAACAATGAGACCATGACCTGAGCCAAAGTTAGACACTCAACCGGCTGAGCCATTCAGGTGTCCTGCATCTTCTAAACTTTAACACTGAACTCAGATTAAACATACAAATACATTTTAAAGCTAATGAGAAACTGGGATACATAATTCCTAATAGAATCGTGGGGAGGGGGTGATGAAAAATGCACTTGATCTTATTAAGATAAGTATTTCCCAATATATTCACTGGGTAATGAACACCCAGATCCTTTATTCCTACATTTACACACAAACCTCCCACATGTTTATCCAACTCAGTTGCACAAATGCAATTCTAAATGGCTTCAGATTAGCTGCTCTGTCCTCTTAGCAGTGACAAATTATGCAACGTTCCTATGAGCTACAGGCATTCTATAATCACCCCCAAGCAATTTCTTATAATGTTATTTTTAGGTCATCACTGAACCAGATTCTTATTTTTGTTCCACCACTTGGAGAATTCTAATTTTTATTGTTACAAAAAAAGAAAGCCTTGCTGATTTCCTAGTAATTTTCCTCGAAGATATCTCTCTAGGTTATGTTATACAGAGAATTACTATGTATATTTTTTATATTTTATGTTTATATTTTAGGTTAAAGCTATAACTTGAAAAGGCAGTTGAAATTTTAAAAAAGTAATTATTTTCCCCAAGAAGTGAGTCATTTAACGAGGAAAAGTTAACTGCACTGATTTAAATGAGTTCTTAACTATTTTTGTGTCAGAATATTTCCATTCTAGCCTGCATAGCATGGATAAAGAATAATCTTAAAACTTTCCTTAATCAATTTCTCTTCTTTTCCATTCATGATTACTTACTTCTATGTTTTGGGGAGAGGGAAGAAGGAAACCTGCAATAGTCAGCCTCTCTGATACAGAAGAGATCAGTCCATAGCCAATGGAACCATAAGGAAACCTAACTGCTCTATGGAAAGCCCAACTTTTTAAGAGAAACCCAGATCACAAGAAGCAAGTGAATGTAACCTTTCCCAGCTGTTTTGCATGAACATCTAAATGTCTAGCTTGACTATCCACCTCTCATTGTTATTGGGTAGACAGTGTCACAGATAAGATGAGAGTTTGCTGGATAGAACTGTGAAAGAATTCAAATATAAGGGATAAAGTGAATGAAGATTTTGAGTGTGGACATGTAAAGAGTATATCTGGAGAACCAGTATTACCCAAGTGCTGTCATCTTTAAAGCACTTGCTTTATTCTACTACACTTCTGTATCACTTTACAGCACAGACCGCTATGTAGAGTCTGGATTGGACAACAGTAGAAGGTAAAGCTGTGTAGGAAAGAAGGACCCATCCATGGTGCTACACATGGCCAGATTTCATTCTTTCTCATTGCCATGTAGTATTCCATCGTATAGATAAACCACATCTTCTTGATCCATTTGTCCGTTGATGGACACTTAGGTTGTTCCCATGTTTTGGCTATTGTTGAGAGTGCTGTTATGAACATTGGGGTACACGTGCTCCTATGCATCAGCACTCCTGTATCCCTTGGGTAAATTCCTAGCAGTGCTATTGCTGGGTCAGAGGAGACTTCTATTGTTAATTTTTTGAGGAACTCCACACTGTTTTCCAGAGGGGCTGCACCAATTTACATTCCCACCAACAGTGTAGGAGGGTGCCCGTTTCTCCACATCCTTGCCAGCATCTAGAGTTCTCTGATTTGCTCATTTTGGCCACTCTGACTGGTGTGAGGTGGTATCTCAGTGTCGTTTTGATTTGTATTTCCCTGATGAGGAGGGATGCTGAGCATCGTTTCATGTGTCTGTTTTTATAATTATAGAATAGTTTTGCACTTGATATGGTTAACTTCCAGATTCTACCTAGATTCTTGGAGAGGGGTTAAAGTCTAGAGCATATATTCTCAGAAGTGATCAAACAAACTGAATTTTCAAATTCAGAAAGTAGAATTTGGCTCACAGAATTAAATAGATCTTTTTCTAAGAAAATACAGTATCATATTGCTTCTTCAAAAATGACAAAGAAACAGGAAAATGAAGTATTGTAATCCCCCTAATTTTTAGCCCAGAGAGGAGAGAGTTGTTCAACTCTACAAAAAGACGCAGACTTGTGATATTTTATTTTTGTGCCACAAAACTGTCAGGAGAGTGAGTTATGAATAAAATCTGGTGATGTATTCATTAGACACTGAACATTCTTCCTTTTGGTATATATCCTCAGTCCTATAAAAAGGTATTCATTCTCAAGCATTGCTAGAGGGAATGCAAAAATGGTACAATACCTATCTATGGAGAGAAATCTAGAAATGTCAGAATTATGGACACACTTACCCTTTGACGCAATTGTCACACTTTTAAACTCTCTCCTATAGTTACAATGGCATGTACAATTCAGAACATACAGGTGTAGCAACAAGGAATTGGCTACATAGGCTATGGTAAAGCCACACAATATAATTAAGCTTTTTGAAAAAGAGGGTATACTTCTCCTTCCAGACATGATGAAATACAAATGGGATTTACTATACCATCTGAAACAAAAATGAAACTATATAAAACAATCAGCAAGACAGTGGCCATCAACTCACAAAGAATAAGGATCTCTGAGAGTCAGGAAAAAAGTAAGTTTGACAATTGCTTTAGCTTATTGGCTTGATCAGCACATGCAGGTCAGGAAACTGGCTGCGAGGGGGAACTAAGCCACAGGAGGTGATTTTTAACAACAGTGCCCAACACAGAGGACCAAGAATAATGCCTGTTCCATGAGACTGGTAAACTTCAAGATTTAGAAGCATTGAGGAAAATACACAGAAGGGCATTGTCTCAGTAATGGAGAAAACTTAGCCCTAAACTAAGCATTATTCTGGACTTAATTATTAAAAATCATATCCATCACCCACTAAGATAAAATTTACAATGTCTGGCATCCAAACAAATTACTATGAAAGAGACAGGAAAATGACTTATGATAAAAATCAATTAAAATGTTCTAAAATTGATATTGGTGTTAGAACTGCCAGGGGAGGACATTAAAAGAGATTACAAATATATTCCATATATTTAAAAATGAAGTAGAGACATGGGAAGCATTTTTTTTAAAGATCCAACTCACACTTCTAGAGAATGCCTGAGATTAAAAAATAAAAAATAGCCAAAACACAGGATATTAATAGCTGATTGGATATTGCATGGAAAAAGATTTGTGAACTTAAATATACAGCAATAAAAACTATCCAAAATGAAAACAGATAAAAGGGAATCCAATAATAACAGAGCATCAGGGGGCTGTGGAACAACTTCAAGTGCTTTAATATGTGTATTTGTAGTCCCTGTGGGAGACAAGATTGGGAGAGGTCAAAGACAAAAAAAAAAAAAGAGTTTGAACAAATAATGGCCATAGCTTTCCTAAATTTGATGAGAATTATCAACCTGCATATCGAAGAAACTCAACTAACCCTAAGCAGAGACACACAGAGAAAACCTCACCAAGACACATAATAATCAAATCCTAAATGTCTATGTACACAATAATAGAATTTCAAAATACATAAAGCAGAAACTCCTAGAAGTGTAATAAATTCCCAATTACAGTGAGAGATTCTAATATCTTAATGAAACAAAGATACATACAGGATAACAAATGTTTACAGAATATTATCCATTAACTTGATCTAATTGACATTTATAGAATACTACTCCCCACAACAGAATACATATTCTTTTGAAGTGTCTACAGAATACTTATCAAAATAGATCACTTTCTGGACTATAAAACATGTCTAAATGTACTTAAAAAGATTTAACTTTTGGGAATATTTTCTGAGAACAATGGAATTAAGTTTAAAAATAGATGTTTTGAGGATCTCATAAATAACCCATGAGTCAAAGATATCAAAATCAAAATTAGCAAATACTTCAAACTGAAGGAGAGTTAAGACACATCAGAAGAAAACATCTCAAATCTGTGAGATGTCACAAATTTACTTAGGGAAACATTTGTAACAAAGAATGTTTTAAGGAAAGGAGGACAGTATCAAACCACGAATCTAAGTCTTTATCTTCAAAACTAGAAGAGCAAAACAAACAAACAAAAAACTTGAAGCAGTGGATATAAAGATCAAAGTGGAAATCAGTAAAATAGAAAATAAAACCAACATATCAATTAAAATGATAAGATATTTCTTAGGAAAAAATCAAACGGACATTTTACTATTCAAACTGATCAGAAAAAAAAAAAAGACGCAATCACTAATACCAATATGGAAGAGAAAATAGCCCTATAGCTTCCATATATATTAATATGGTAAGGGAATATTATGTACAAATTTGTATTAGTAAATTCAACAAACTAGACGGAATAAACAAATTCCTTGAAAATTACCAAAGCATCCTCATGTACGAGTTCACTCATTGTCTGCCTCCCCACACCCAGGCACACACAGATAAACTAAGAATTCTATATCTATTAAAGAAGTTAGGGGGCACCTGTGTGGCTCAGTCAGTTAAGCATCTGACTCTTGATTTCAGCTTAGGTAATGACCTCACAGTTTGCAGGGTCAAGCCCTGCTTGGGATTCTCTCTCTCCCTCTCTCTGCTCCTCTCTTGCTCACCATCTCTCTCTCTCTCTCCCCCTCTCTTCCTCCCTCAAAATAAATAAACAAACATTTTAAAATGAGAAATTAGATGTGTAATTAAATGTCTGCTCCCAAAGCACAGTCCACATCCAGGTCATGCACTCTACCAAAGGTTTAAGGAAATAATTTTATAGAAAATGTTCCAGAAAATTGAAGAGGGAATGAACACTTCCCAAATAATTCTTTGAATCTAGAATTACCACGGTAACAAAAAGGCAAAGACATTACAACAATGGACCAATATATGTCAGGAGCACAGATGACTAAATTCTAAACAAAATTTTAATCCAAAATGTTTAAAAGGATACCATATCTTGACTCTGAATTCTAAAGATCGTCCCTAAGAGTCCCACCCCCAGGGAGAAAGCCCTGTATAATCTTCTCTCCTGAAGTGTGGGTAAGATCTGTGGATAGGAGGGGATGGTAGTTTGTTAAATAGGTAAGTGAGCACCACTATGGAATTTAGCCATTTAAGTCCCAGCTTATATTAAGAAAAATGAATGTATTCATCCATGTAAGAAATGGACACTAATGTTCTAGAGTAATAGTGAAAAACTGGGAGCAATCCAAATGTCCTTCGGCAGGTGATGGATAAACGAGTGTCATATCCATAACAGCGTCATACCACACATTAATACAAATACCCAATACGAATGAACCTGAAAAACATCATGCTAAGTGAAAGAGGCCAGTCTTGAAACACCACATATTGTATGATTCCACTTGTTCGAAATGCCCAGGACAGGCAAATCCAGAGACACAGAAATAAGATTCATAGTTGCCAAAAGGATGGGGCAGGGGAGTGGACAGTGACTGCTCATGGGGAAGAGGTTTCCTTTCGGGGGTGGTAAAAATGGACTAAAGTGAAATCGTGGGGATAATCGCCACATTCGCAAGTATACTGAACACCACTAAACTGTATACTTTACAATTCACACGCTATATACCTCTCACCACTTGAGCCCAAAGATGTTAATATTGCTTCCATGAATTTTCACTGAAGTCTCCAACACTGTTTGGAAACCTGGTTTACATTACTCCTTATTTGTAGTTTTTGATCGGCACCCATTAAGCAAGATGGATATTATAGGCCCTACTACACAGATGCAAAGAAATAATGCATTACTGTTTCCATATCTACCAGCACACGAGTCTGGAATAGCACCAGTCTGAAAATTTAAGCTGATATCCGTCACCCTACGCAGGGTCATAGGTAACTCCATCCACACTCAAATGTGTAGATTCCTATGTGTCCCACTGTTGCTTCAATGCCGTACTGACCGGAGACAGATTTTTCTACAAATTGGACCCAACCAGCTGATGGACGAGGAATTCTTCCTATACTGACTCCTGCTGACAGGTATAAAATAATCAAACATCAACTGAGGCTGGGGGGACAAGGGAGGTCATCCAAAGGTTCATTTAAGTATATTTTAATTGATTAATTAATGAGGCAAGCTTAATATCATCTGCTCTATCAATTAAATGTTCATTCCCCTTTCATAGACTGCACTGGGACAGAAAATCTGAAACCTTCAATCCAGATGGGTGGTCTAGAGACAGGACCAGCTGTGCAGAGAAAATGACAGGACGAAAAGAAACAAAGTCCAAGGTAAGATAAGCTTGGGATGGCAAAAGTTACAGAATTAGGTCAATAAAATGTCAGCATTTCAGTACAGAAAAAGTACAAATTAGGAGCTTAGAAATAACTTAACTTGATTAAATTAGCAGACTACAGGCAAAGACCACACACAGCAAGTAAAAAATAAGCCCACATCTAATTATTGTTCTTTCAAATTATTTGGAGAATCATTATAATTGGAAACAAAAATTCCATGCTGACAGAGGTGACATGATTCTTCAGGAACTGCCGCCTGAACACAAAACCACAGAGTTAAATAGAGCTTCTATTTGTCATCACACTCAAAGACCGGTAGGGAGGTAAAAACTCAGGACTTGAGAGAATTTAAAAAACAAAGCAAGAGAAGGGAGTCATGGAGCCGGTCACTTTTACCTGAAGTGAACAGAGAATAAAATGCAGGCTATTTGCCCCAAAGCAAACGCTCATGTTAGCCATCCGTAAACACTCTGACTTTTCTACATAGTTTATCCTTAATTTAGGGACCTGGTACAAAACCGTGACATTTTCCGGTTTCAAGTAGGAGAGAAAACATTCTAAATGTTTCTAAATACCTGGATTATGCCTATTTCCGAACCAGTTTCCTTTGCTTTCTTTACACAAATATTAGAATCAAGAAGTATATTTACATATATAGGGAAGAAGAAAGAAGAAGTTTAGAACTTCCTTCTCGGATATAAACAAAACAGAATAGCCTTCTCCCTGGCTTCCAGAGCCAAGGGGAACAATACACGGATTGTCATATTTGGAAAAAAGAAGTTCATGTTCCTGAACTTGAGAAAACCTGCAAGAATAAGCTCCCATGAATTCACCGTTGTCTAACCTTGAACCTTGACCAAGGGCTTCCTCGGGCCCTGGGTGCCAGTTTCAAGGAAAAACGTATTTAGAACTTCATTATATGTTATAATTAAGGGACCACAGAGTCCAAGGCTAATATGTTTTCTAACGGCTACAATTATTTCCCAGACACGCACCCCCACTCTAAATGATGCCACTGTTCAGCCTCCACACGTGATACGCAGTTGAAGACAATTAGTAAGCAGTATGTCAGTATCCCTTAGAAATAGAAGATCTTAGTAGAAGAAACCGAGCAAGTGAATCTGCCACGTGGGCATATTAGGGTCAGCGTGGCGAGCCAATCTATCACTTCTGCAGCCACTTTGGATTTCCTGGTTTCGCACTGGTCCTTCCCTCCCTCCTCCTCAGGCCACACTCCCTGTAACCCTCTCTCCCGGCCACCATCCCGCCCTTGTCCCCGTTTCTCAGGTCACTCCATAGTGGCCCAGAGCACGGTCTGCAGTAGGCAGATGGCCCGGAGAGAAGCCCTTCCCCCACTCCTCCTCCTCCCAGCTCCACCCCTGTGTCTCACCCATGCCCACCTCAACCTACAAATTCCTTAGGAAACATAGGGTCGAGAATTGTGAGAGGCCTGAGCTTTTACCTGCTTTTAAATGGACACGTTAGTGTGTGAAGGTCTCACGGATACAGACAAAAGACACAGGATCCCTGGGCCCAAGAAGGACATCCTGGTATTTATAGCAAGTGCTGTAGCCCAAGGACCTCCTCTGATGCCAGTTCCTGAGGCCCAGCACCCACAGGACGTGTCAGAATGGCCAGGTGATGTTCGCCTGGCCCAGTGGGCTGTGTTCACAGGAGAATTTTCTATGTGAGGTAGTAAGTACACCCAGGGAAACGCCCGCCCCTTGCTCTGCAGGGAGAGATCTCCAGAAGCATTCCTCACCTAAATACCCTTCACGAGATAGTCCAGAACAACGGTGAGTCAGCGCCTTGCTCAAGGAAACTCGCAGACCAAGAAACCCGTGGAGAGTTCTCTCCCAACGTATCAGCACGCTGTTTTCACTCATGAGGACAGACGGAGGGGACAGGAGGGAGGAAATAGGGTCACTGAGATGCTGACCGAGGAAACCAAGAGGTAAAACCTCTTTGCTCTCTAAGTTCACAAATGCCCAGTGTTAGGACTTTCTCCTCCTACGTCTTGGTCCTAAGGCCTCTTGGGAGCCTTGCTCGACCTCCCCAACCCCATCATGCTGAAACCCCTCCTTTGAAACCAGCACAAGTGATTTCTGGGATTGGAGACGCCTCCTCTGTCCCCACCTAGAGAAGGTAAAAGGAGGATTCTCCCATTAGCGTTCATGCAGCAGTGCCAAAGGCATCCTGGGGCCCTTACACTGGAGCCCCAAACGATCATCCTTCGAAAGCCTTGTTAGAGCGGTTACTACCCAAAGGTGCAATGAAGACAATTCAGGAACATTCTGAGGATTGTCAGGATTGGAGGCACGGTCTAGGACCACAACCACCATGTATAAAACTCCTAGAGGAGCACCTTTTCTAAAGGGCTTTCCTGACAAGTTTTGACTTTAGCCATTACTGAGAGATTTTCTTTATGTATTACATGAAGACATTTATAGGTTAAATTGGTGCTCTTGGCCAAGACTTTTGTGAGATTTTGAATGAACACATTCAATGATACAACCATCCTCTCTGGAAAAAATAAATAAAACCCAGCTACAAAAAGGGAAAACACATTACTTTTTCAAGTGTTCAATTCCTAGTTAATATATTCAGTAACTCCAGTGGAATATACTGTTAAAAAAAAGTGGAAATAACCTGATTTTCTCTTGTAAGGCATAATGAACTCGGAATAATTATTTAAATGGGTCTATTCTAGGGGTGACTGGGTGGCTCAGTTGGTTAAGCATCTGACTCTTGGTTTTAGCTCAGGTCATGATCTCACAGGTTCGTGGGTTTGAGCCCTGCTCTAGGCTCTGGGCTGACAGTGTGGAGCCTACTTGGGATTCTCTCTCCCTCTCTCTCTGCCCCTCCCTGCATGCACCTCTGCCTCTGCCCTTCCCTCCCTCCTTTCCTCTCTCTCAATATATTATAAATAATATTTTAATAATATAAATAAAATTATATATTATAAATATATATAAATAAACTTGAAAAATAAACATACCTATTCTACAACTGGATACAAATTGTTGTATTTGTATCTAGGCAATGAGAGCTATCAGGTATATGTACATGACAGTGAAGGGCGAATGAGAACCACAGAAATTTTTCTAGAAAGGGAGAGCCTTTGAAATGGCTTACAAACTGTTAAGCAATTTAGACAAGGGAGATTAGAAACAAAATAGCATTCCCACCAATTTAGATCCCCACGTGCCTATACAAGAGCACAAGTGAGACCTGCTGGTGCATAGAAACCATAAGAAATCTTTTTTAAATTTTTTAATGTTTATTTTTGAGAGAGAGAGAGACAGAGAGTGAGTAGGGGGGGGGGAGGCAGAGAGAGAGAGAGAGAGAGAGAGAGAATCTGAAGTAGGTTCCAGGCTCTGAGCTGTCACCACAGAGCCTGATGCAGACGTGAACTCAGGAACCTCAAGATCATGACCTGAGCTGAAGTCGACTGCTTAACCGACTGAGCCACCCAGGCGCCCCACGCAAAATTTAAGAGCAACTGCTCTCTGTTCCTACTCAATTGCAGGATCATGGAGCTAGGTGAGCCTGAAAGCTTCTTAACACATCCCTTTCTTCCACTGCTCCTGGCTAGAGGTTTCATTCCCCGGGTGTGATGAAGTTAGAACATTCTTACTGGTTTCCCTCCTGGAGGGAAACCTGAGTGAATATAAGCCACTGTTTCCTGGTCTATATTAGAGGTGCCTGAGCCTAAAACCATCACGGACCTTATTCCTTAGAATCAAGTTCCTAATTTCTGTCCATGAAGTAGTCATTGCAAATGATGACATGTGCAAAGGGAATCTGTGACATGCTACCTGATCCAGCAACCAGCTGAGAGCTTTTAGAAGCCTCAGAGGAAAAGAAGGAGTATCGTTTGCTTTAAAGAGTAATAAAAGTGACAACTACCAAGTATGGAAACCTTGATCAGGTGTACTTAAGGTGTTCCTTATAGGGTGTTACAGACAAATAGCAGTAAATCAATGTTCTCATGGTAACTCCATACACAATTTATTGCTTTTTCTGTTTTCTAGCTGGTTGATTTCTTGAGACATTGTTATTTTCATCCTAAAGAATACTGAAGGCTGAAAATTATGGCGGCAGGGCTAAATAAAGGAAAATAAAGTGGCTCAACATCAGACAGGTTACTTTGCAAGGATACGCAGGCAGTGTTACTGAGACCATTTCTTTCTGAGGGAGGAAGGAACGCCGCCTCTGTATTGTCAAACTCATCCTGGACAGGTGCTCGCTCCCCTCTGTTACCTCTCCAATCATGGGAAGGACCGAGGCAGCCACCCAGGGATTATTAGTCTGAGCATCTTGGAGGCAAGCAATTTACTTTAAAATAAAGTTAGGGAGGAGCCTGTGGCAAAGGACTGAACCCATGAATTGACAGAACATTTCTGAAATTATTACAAACTCCCTTGATACTAAGAAAAGTTGGTAGTCTTGCATGATGGATAGGAGATAATCTAAGAGGGAGAGCTAGTTCAGAGCCCTGGCAAAAGGGCTTAGAAAGCCCTGGGATGGGCTCAGCCACACACCTACAGCTGCGCTCAGCTGACTACATGGTTATGTTTGGGGACGTAGGTCGAAGTGTGCAGAGTTTCAATTCCATGGGATGGGTTCATCATCTACTCATCTTTTCATTGTTTTCCCAAAGTCTCAAAGTACATAAACCTTTTATAGATTAAAAATAGTTACTCAGAACAAGTCCACCACACCTAACAAAATCAACTGATTCTCTTGAAGAAGGTCAATTAGCAAAGGTCTTTCCTCTCAGAACATGCTCTGCTTCATATCTGCACCAAGCAAGAGAATACATTTAGCACAGTCGCAACCTAAATATTTAGGGAGAGAAAATCTTAGGGCTGAGTATTTTTTTAATGTTTATTTTGAGAGAGAGAGAGAGAGAAAGAGCATGTGAGTGCACATACATATGTGCAGTGGATGGGTAGAGAGAAAAGGAGAGAGAAAATCCCAAACAGGCTCCATGCTGTCAGCACAGAGCCCAACATGGCACTCAATCCCAAGAACCATGAGATCATGACGTGAGCTAAAATCAAGAGTCAGATGCTCAACCCACGGAGCCACCCAGAAGCCCCAAGGGCTGAGTACTTTTGTAAATATGCCAACAGATCCTAACTTTGTCTGGTTCTGATGAAACTTTGGTGAATCAGGAACCGTAACTATTAGTAGAGGCGTGGAGGTGCTAGAGCAGGAACAGAGCAGGGTCTGATGCAGAAGACATGCCACCTACGAAAATCTCTGAAAAAGGTTCACAATAGCCATAAGTCATCCCTTTTGCAGAAAAAGCAACAAAAACAAACAAAGACAGTTCTTTTCGTTGCTTTTCTCTTGTATAAATTTACACCTGGCTCTAATGCCCTCATTTGAGCTCACCAGCAGGAAAATCCGTCCCCTTTCCTTGCCCTCTCAGGGATTTGCTAAGATCCCAGAGTTCTGTGTGTGACCAAAGAGCACAGGAGACCAGTTTCAAAAAGGGTTATCAATCCACTCTTGTTATCACCAAGTCACCAAGAGTCTCACGCTGCTGGCCCTTCAGACCTGGCAGCTCAGCGATCCACGTGCTGTGGCGGAGGCGCTGGAAATCCTCAGAGAGCCCGGGAGACCATCCAGAGGCTGGCCGACCGGACACATGAACCCCTTATTCTATACGGGCCCTGTCCCCCCGACACTGTGCCTCAGAGACTCCTACACCTTCTCACCTGAGGAGAACATCTCCCTGCTGCGGGTCCTCAAGGGCATTTCTCCCTAATGTTCTCACTGTGACTGAGTGAAGCTATTATAGGAGAGGTATTTAAGCAGTGATTAATTTGAGGTCTGTAAAACTTCAAGACAAGAACAGAACCCAAGTCCTCAAAAGGAGCCCCATTACCTTACAGGCTTGGGGGAGAAAGGCATGTGACAGGTATGCCACGGGGAGAAAAATGCAGGAAGGACAGACAGATCTGTTTATCAACCAATGACTCCCCACATCAGCTCCTGGTCTGTGGCAACTGACCTTGATTAAGCCATTGATCCAATCTGCGACATCATTTTCCTACTTATTATCATTGGTATTCGGAATTCTTGCCCCTCCTCGGGATAAAATCTCTTTTGCTTATCTATTTACTATGGCTTTCATGTTTAAAATTTATTACATATATCTCATATCTCATATCTCATGTATATCATCTATAATATATATGATGTATATTATATATTATATTATGTATTATATACATAGTATATATATGTAAGAAACATTTTAAGTAAGAAATCAAATGTATGCAGAAACAGGTAAGAACTACTGGCTACTACCTTCATGGTTGAGATGATTAACCATTGAACACTTATGACAGACTGGACAATGTACTGCCTATGTGCATTTCCTTAACAGGATAGCCATGGTCCTTGTCCTCAAGGGCACTTTTTTTTTTTAATGTTTATTTATCCTTGAGAGAGTGAGAGAGACAGAGAATGAGCAGGGAAGGAGCAGAGCGAGAGAGGGACACAGAATCTGAANGTCATCCACATTCAACAAGCATTTTGAAAATTAGTGTCTTAATTCTTTAACTGCCACTCACAGCCTGGTTGAAAAAATGCAAACACTTTCCCAGAATTCTTTTTTTTTTTTTATATTTTTAATGTTTTATTTATTTATTTATTTCTGAGAGAGAGAAAGAGAAAGAGAGACAGTGTGAGCAGGGGAAGGGCAGAGAGCGAGGGAGACACAGAATCTGAAACAGGCTCCAGGCTCTGAGCTGTCAGCACAGAGCCCGACGCGGGGCTCGAACCCACGAACCGTGAGATCATGACCTGAGCCGAAGTCGGACGCTTAACTGACTGAGCCATGCAGGTGCCCTTCAAGGGCACTTTTAAGTCCAGTGTCACCCAACATAATCCACCTCCAGCATGCCCATGAAGAAGGAAGAATCAGTAATGACCACTATGAATCTGTAGCAAGATGGTTTAATAGCTCACTATTAACCACCAACATGAGAAATGAAGTGGAGGTAAGAGTTTTAAATACAGGAGAAGCAAGTTATAGTTCCCCATAAATGGAAGACTACTTCTATATTAATGGAAATCTACATTAAAGTAGAAAACAATTTAAAAACTCAACATAAAGTATATTAAGAATATTAAAATGGTTCTCTGGGGCACGTGGGTGGTTCAGTTGGTTGAGAGCCCAACTCCAGCTCCGGTCATGATCTCAAGGTTCATGAGTTCGAGCCCCACATTAGGCTCACTGCTGTCAGTACGGAGCCTTGTTTGGAGACTCTGTCTGCCCCTCTCTGCCCCTGCCCTGCTTGCACTCTCTCAAAATTAAAATAGGTAATAAAAAGAAATACTAAAGTGGTTCTTATCACAAGAAATTTTGTAATTACATATGGTAACAGATGTTAACTAAGCTTATTGTGACCATTTTGTGATAGATGCAAATAGCAGATCATGTTGTACCCCCGAAACTAATAAATCAATCATAGCTCGAGAACAAATCAAGACGAAAATTCACAAATCATGTGAAGCTTGAGGTTTAGGACATCATGCATAAAGCTGACATTCTCTCCACTTCAAAATCTGCTCATAATCTTCTGAGAAGCAGAGCACAGGATAGTTTCTAACACAGGGTGTGGTTAGAGACTCAAAAACACTTTTGAAACTGGTCAGTGGCAACAGACTTCTGAAAGCAAGTAGGAGGAGACTCGGGGATCAAAGATGGAAGGGAAATGTGAGGATGGCCTAGAAGCAAAGGTGGTCTTTTTTTTTTTTAAGGGGGTCTTGCTTGAGGAGAGAGGGGAGCAGTCAGCATGGGGAGAAAGGAACGTTAGGACTGAGAGTCAGACCATTACCGCCCTGGGAGTTCACATTCCTCAGCCCAATAGCTGCAACAGTGACCCGTCAGGAGATAGGACCAAGAACGAGCAATAATTTTAACCCAAGCAAGTGAGGGATGGCATTAAGAGGACTCGTGCTACAGATGGGAAGGGGAAGAAAACTTAAAGCATAAGGAAGTTAAGAGATTAAACAGTGATAAATTCTTTGTTAGTTCAAATAGAATTTTTTGCTTAGATTGTAAGTTTCCGTGTGTCCTGGCCATAAAACAAAGTATGACCTTCAATGAGATTAAAACAAGGTTAAGTGAAATACAGCTTAGTTTTGATTAAATTTTATAATTTTAGATGGAATATCTCCAAGATCTTTTAAAAAGTTTGCTTGGAAAGGATAAGAACATATGAAAAAACAAAGGTCATTACCAAGAAAAAAAAGGATATAAAGAACTCTAAATTAGTCTAAAATTTTGGAGGGGAAAGTGTTCATCATTCTATAGTATTTTAGGATATGTTTAAATAACTATTTACATATAGTGGATGTTCTGACTATCAAATATTTCAGTTCTTAGATATCTGATTACTACCTATCCAAGAATAAAGCAGAGCCTCTAAAATATATATGGTTTCTATTTCTCGAATGGCGGGAGTGCAGTGGCTTTCCTAACTACTCCACTTTTCAGGCAACAATTTAAGAGATTTAAATGATGTTAAAATTAGGAACCTGTCACATATTATGATTAGTTACCATCACTGATAAGAAACTCACCAGCTCATAAAGTAGCAGCCAAACTAGTAGATGTTCCATCAAAAGAAATTTGGACTCCGTGCGAAACATGGAGTCTCCTTGAAGGTACAGGATTAAAATAGACAATATTCCAAGCATTTTCCACAAATACAACATCAGCAAACCCTTTGCGTTTTTGAGTGCCTTATGAATATTCAGCAAAAAAAAAAAATTCTAGAGACTCTGGTGGGTATTTTTCCAGGGTGAGAGGACTATTAGAAAACCAGTTCTCAGCTCCATTTTACTACTTCCTGCTTCATTCAGAGAAGAATTTGCATGAGTTTAATACCTATTTAGAGTAACTTATGTTACTGTTTAAAATAACTTTTCCTTCCAAGCAAGAATGAAAAACAGCTCTGGGGATTCGTGGGTGTTGAAAGAAAGGGATCTAATAGCCAATCAATAGGGTAGGGACTACTGAACACGGAGCATGTGAATTTCTGAAACGGCATCCGTGTAGCGAGTATTTTGTAAGATTATTCATGCACACATGCTAAGGATGATAAATGTAGGGTCAAGCTTCCATTTCTTAAGCAGTGACTTGAAACTTTTAAAGAGCCATGTTTAGAATTACAAAGGTTTTAAACTGAATCAAAGTTGAATGTGCCTGAACGTTTTAAACATACTTCAACTGATTTAAATAATCACCTTCCCCTATAAAATGAGCCTAAGTATTAAAAATGTGCCTTAAAGCTGTGTATGGGTCCAAATACTGATTTAATCTAATGGACTCAAGTTCCGTTAAAAAAAAAAAAATCTTGATTACTCTTCTTCCATTTGTGCCTTTAAACACAGAGAAGTTTGTGGGGCTGCTGATATCCATCCTAAGGCACATTCTATAGATAAACAGAAGACTTTGTTCACTGGATCTTTTCATTCAGAGCCTTTCATGAGCTGTGAATTCCTTCTAAAAGCACCTATCAGCATGAATAAACTGATAAAAGCAAATGTGTGAAATGCCTTTCACTTAACTAACAGGCATGACTCCAAATTCTGGAACTCCCACCGCTTTCTCTGAAACCCTAACCCATGATGATGGGTAACATGAATTCATGGAAGGTCCTTCACTAATGTTACAAGATCTTGGGCTATTGTGAAGTGATAGCTAATGGAAACCTTTGTGAGGCATAATCCGCTCCTGTAAAGTCTTTGGGATTATCTCTTGTGACTATGGTATTTCATTTTGTACAGAGAGTCAGATTAATAAATCGGCTCAGCCTTCCCAGAACATTCATTTCATTCATTCATTCAGTGGCTGCCACCTTGGGACATAAGGAGGTGATAAGTTATGCCCTCTGCCTTCAAAGTCCAGTAAAGAAACCAGGCCCATAGCCAGATTTAGCTTTAAAAAGGGGGTGGGGGGTGGGGATGTAGGGAAAGCCTACAGAACTGTAGGGAGATGTGGGCAAATTCACAACAGTGTTGTTTCTCAACTGATGGGCCAAGACGACAAAAATATTAGTAAAGACACAGGAACTTATAAAAGATAAAAATCTAACCTGCAGGAACTCCCCCCGACAATGTCACACAGAGAACACATTTTTCTCAAGCGTCCATGGAATTTTTAAGTCCCACACACTCCTTCACAGGTCAAAAATTTCAAAGGATTTATATCACAAAGAAAAATGAGGTAATAGCAATAAACAGTTACTATTGGAAATCTAAGACACTTCTAAATTGATAAAAACAATGGAAGTGAAAAAGTGTTTATAACCAACAATCAAAACCCATTTGAACACTTGCAAGTTTCAGCAAGATAGGATTTCAAAGAATATTAGACTTTAAATTACTACAGCAGAAATGATAGGATAGCTTAACGAAACAAGTTAGAAACCATATAACAGAATCAATCCAAACATTTTAAGAAAATGAGATAATGCAGAATAAGAAGTATGCAATACAAAATTCAACAAAACCAAACATTGGTTCTTCAAGCAAATAAAACAGTCTTCTGGTGAGAATGGTAACTATCAACAAAGAAGGCAGAAACTTTCCATTCTATGAATGAAAAGGGTGATACAATCTGAGGAAAGATTGAGAAAACCTTATGAGCAAATCTCGATTTAGATTTCTAAGAACTTATCTACTTTCCAATTTATTGATATAATTTTCAAAACAGATCTAAGGAGAAATAGAAAACCCAAAGAGTTCTAATTTATAAAAAAGGGACTCTCGGAAGTAGTTTGAAAAACTTCCACAAGAATAACACTTGGCCCAAATGGTTTTATAGGATGTTTCCATACGATTCCACTTTTATATATAAACTCTTCAGAAAATAGAGAGATAAATCACCCTTCAGTTTGTACCCTGAGGCTTGTACAATATTGATCCCAAAGCAGACAGAACAGGGCACGCCAGGGGATCAGAACAATCTCACTTAGCAACTTTGAGGCAAAATTCCTAAATGATGTATTAGCAAAACCAAATGGAGTCTTAAAATCTCTCTCTCTCTCTCTCTCTCTCTCTCTCTCACACACACACACACACACACACACACACACACACACACACACGCCCAAGCTGGTTCTATACTAGGAAAGGAGAGAAATTTAAATAGTGAAAACTTGCAGGTATAATTCACCACCTTAACAGATCAAAGAGCCACATGTCTGTCTCAATAGATGCAGAAAATGTATTTGATTACATCCATTCAGGATACAAAACTGTCACCCAAAGAAATGAGATTCCTTCACATTATAAAGGTACCTATGAAAAACCTAGAGTGAATGTAATTCCTAACGATAAACATTTTGAAGCATTTTCTTTAGAAATTGATCTCCAGGAAAAATTAAGATACCTGGGTGGCTTAGTCTGTTAAGTGTCCGACTTCAGCTCAGGTCACCATCTCACCATTCCTGAGTTCAAACCTCACATCACGCTCTGTGCTGACGGCTCAGAGCCTGGAGCCTGTTTCAGATTCTGTGTCTCCCTCTCGCTCTCTGCCCCTCCCCTCCTCACACTCTGTCTCTCTTTCAAAAGTCATAAACATTAAAAAAAAATTTTTACGTTAATACTTCTGCACATTAGGACGGAAAAAGTATGCAAGATGAAATAGGATACTTGTAACACGCATAACCAAAACAATGGTTTCTGTAACCTAAGCCAACCCTATAGAAATGCTGTAGTTAGTAGTGGACACGAACGGCCACCCATGAAAATAGCCCAGAAGCAGGAGAAAAGATTCTCTGCCTCCTTAGCAGCCATTGAGAGGCCAGTTACGACAACAAGGTACTGTTTTATACTGCTTAGACTGCAAAAATTATGAAGTCTGACAGTATTAAGTTTTGAAATATACGGACCAAAGGAAATACCAGCACACTGTTGATGGAAGGAGAATTGACCACAAAAACCTTGGAATAGGATTTGACCCTGACTTAACGCTTACTGATCCTATAACCCTGCAAGGGCTCATGTGTACATGTAACCTAAAGAAACTCTTGAACGTGTGTGGAAGTAGACAGGTACACGAGTCTTTTTCTTTGCTATTAAAAACCACCATAGAGAGAAAACAATCCAAATGACATTCAACAACACAATGGATAAACCGGAGTATATTCATGTAGTATGAAGTATTACATAATAAAAAAGCTATTTATCATCATTTTCTCCCCCTGGAAGTTTAGCACTGATCTGTGGGTGCAGAGGAACAAAGATGCTCTGTAGGGAACCCTGATCCTTGCTAATCAAAATGTGGGCCACGAGCAGCCGCATGGGATCAGCCGCGAACTTCACAAAAATGCAAACCTCTGGCCCCATCTCCAACTTCCTGGGTCAGAGTCTATATTTTAACAAGTCTTACATGCACATTAGAGTTTGAGAAGGATTGTCCTCTAAGTCTATTCACAATTCAGCAGAGTCTCAGCTAGCTAGACCCTCTATTGCATCTAAGTGTTGTTTTCGGTCATTCTAGCATTTTTCATTACAAACTGCATGCATGTAGGACACACTCTCCTACTTTATTACTGTCAGAACTACAAACCACCAAAGAGCTCACAGACTTGTACTGGTTTGCACACGCATACATACACACACTTACACAAGTTACAGGACCCTGTGTGACCAAATTGAATTCTTTCATGCTTTTCCTAACGTTAATTTTACCTAGTGTTCATAGGATTATGCACATGATCATTTCATTCTCATCTTGTGCTTTAATGAATCCCTATGATGATGAGTGATCATGGCTCCTTCTAAGTTTTAATGCTAAGTATCTGGGCCATATCACATTTCAAGAAATTGAAGAGTTAGACCACCTGAACTCTGGTTACCTTTCACATTTCAGCTTGAAACCAAGGACAGTTCCTTACTCTCTGTTAGGCTGATCTCGATCTTTGAGTTGATTTCCGGAGGACTAGTTTGGACATGAATTCAGGCACATTTTGAAAAGCACCAGTAATATTCCTCTTATAAATTCCACTATACTATATAATGCCTTTTTTTTCCCATCCTGAAATAAGTTTCATGGTTTTCTATACTTACATATATAGTACTCTTAAAAACCTGTGAAATGTTTATGTTCTACATGGGAATGTGGTTGCCACAGAAGTTATAAGTCCCAGCTGATACCCATATCTTAGACTCAGATCCCATGAATGTGGTTGCTGTCCCTAACGTGGATGACAAATAGCTCCTGATAAAGTTTTGGACCAAAAAATACAAACATACCTCAATTTATAGAAGACACCTATCCCTAGGAAATCCACTATCTGTATTAAAGCTTCATCAAAAATAAAACGTTGGGCCACCTGGGTGGCTCAGTGGGTTACACATCTGACTCAGTCTCAGCTCAGGTTTTAATCTCAGGGTTGTGAGCTTGAGCCCCACATTAGGCTCCATGACCAGCATGGAAAAGGAAAATAAATAAGACATGAAAGAGTTAATTCTGTTTTTAAAAAAATAATAAATAAGACATAAAACAGTTAACATGTAGGCTTAGATAATTTTAAGTTTCTGTTTTTCCTTAACTTGGAAGATTACCCAGAAGACATTAGAAATCTACAAAACTCAGGATAGTTTTTCGTTCTGTAACAGGGATCTGACCTTTGCAAGATGTCTAATATCCTTGGCCTCTATTCAATGATCTCAGTCCCCAGTTCATGGTGACAGAAATTGTCCCCACAAATTTGCCTAGAAGAGAAACCTCCAGGAGGCAGTAGTGCCTCATTGAGACCACTGTTTTACACTGGCTTCCTGGGGAAGTCACCCACATTGACCCCCACATTGCCTTTGAGATAAGCCAATAAACCAACTATCTCTGTGCCTGGAATGTCATAAATGGATGTTTACCTTCATCACCTCTGTATTTCCTGTTCACCAAATACATTGGTAGGAACCAATGTGTTTGCTTCCTACCAGCTAGCAAGGGCAAATTGTTAAATATAAAAATTTTGCAAGCCGATCGAAGCTGTGTTATAGCAGTTTAAACCAACCATGATGGGAATATTTATACAACAGAAATTGGCAAATGCTACAAACCAGGGCTCATTTTGTGGGGAAAGGGACCAGTTGGTAAATATTTAACAGATTTTATATGAAGGACCTTTGGCAGCTTCCTCCTCTTCTCAGTTTTACATACTCAAGTTCTTTTCCTTGTAGCACATTTTGTCTCT
Organism: Hyaena hyaena; assembly: GCF_003009895.1. Classification (NCBI taxonomy): domain Eukaryota; kingdom Metazoa; phylum Chordata; class Mammalia; order Carnivora; family Hyaenidae; genus Hyaena; species Hyaena hyaena. The sequence continues at coordinate 1,035,884 of NW_024080654.1, forward strand.
TTTGACTGGTAATGTTGAATGGCATTACTCCTGTATAATCCGCATTATTTTTCCAATAAATTATGTAGAGCCCTACTTGGCCTTTGTGACCGAAAAACGTGTCCTTAATGTCAAGGTACAAAAATTACCTGTTGTTCACTTTCTTTTTAAGGCACTCATTAAAATCTACTTGTAACAAAAAATATCTGCAGGGCTCTAGATTCATGGGGAAAAAAAAGAAAGCCTTTTTAAATCTGTAAGTAGTGATGAGGCGTTTTGGTGAAGGTAGAACTTTTACAAATGTTGGGGAAGGTGGATAAAATGGAGAGGCTGGAGTAATTTCTCCTTCAAACTGGGCCCCACATGCTGGGTTCAAGCCCCCTGTCGTTGGTAGAGAGAGGTCACATGCTGATGGAGCTGCTCAGACAGACAATGGGACTTTGAACCCACAGAGCTAGCAAGGCAAAGGCCGTACATTTGGCTCAGAGGCTTGGAGACTTGAGATTACGCCCAGAAATCCATACTCAGAGAAAGAGGGGCCAAGACACACCTGCCCTTTACCTTGAACAGTGGAATTTCCTTGACTGGGGGCAGCAGTGAGGCCCCTCCCGAAGGTGGAGTAGGCAGTAAAACAGGCAAGTGAGAATAGGAGAAGCAGAAGGAAGGTAGCATGGCTGCCTCCTGGGACCAAATCTGCAGGCCTGTCAGCTTCTGCTTGGTGATACTTCAAGGGGCCTCTTGAAATAAAAAACAATTTAAAGTAACTTCTGGTTAAGTTTATTTATTTTGAGAGAGGAAGATCATGAGAAGGGCAGGGCCAGAGAGAGAAAGGGGGAGAGATGGAATCCCAAGCAGTGTCCACATCATCAGTGCAGAACTCAACATGGGGCTCGAATCCCTCAACTGTGAGATCATGACCAGAGCTGATGTTAAGAGTTGGACACTTAACCAACTGAGCCACCCAGGTGCACCCTGAAGTTACTAAAAAAATGAAAACAAAAGAAAGAACACAACGCTGGATGGAAGCAGTTAATTCAGCAAACATCTGGGTTACCCTTCAAGGAGGAACACCCCTTGCAGGAACTACTGATAAACAGCCATGACACTGAAAGTTACTGAAAGTTAAACCAGCGATTCCCTAACTCTAATAGACACAATGATGTCTTGGGGAACTTCATGAAGCTGCAGACTCCCAAGGAACACCTGGGTGGCTCCATCACTTACGTGTCCAACTCTCAGTTTCAGCTCAGGTATTGATCCTGTGGTTCATGGGATTGAGCCCCACATGGGCTCTGCACTGACAGTGCAGATCCTGCTTAGGATTCTATCTGCTCTCTCTGCCCCTCCCCCACTCACTCATACTCATGCTTGTGCGCTCTAGCTCTTGAAATAAATTAAAAAAAAAAAAAAAAAAAAGTGGAGGTTCCTGAGCCCAAATGCCAAGATTACCAGGCTTTAGACTGGGGGCAGGGCAGGTGCGGAAGCCGCAGTTTTAATGGCCACTCCTCTAACACAGAGGCTCCAAACATACCGGGTAACCCTTTGCTTTTGTTTCTGAGCAGAGAAAAAAAGTTGCNCACTGACAGTGCAGATCCTGCTTAGGATTCTATCTGCTCTCTCTGCCCCTCCCCCACTCACTCATACTCATGCTTGTGCGCTCTAGCTCTTGAAAAAAATTAAAAAAAAAAAAAAAAAAAAGCTGCAGGTTCCTGAGCCCAATGCCAAGATTACCAGGCTTTAGACTGGGGGCAGGGCAGTGTGCGAAGCCGCAGTTTTAATGGCCACTCCTCTAACACAGAGGCTCCAAACATACCGGGTAACCCTTTGCTTTTGTTTCTGAGCAGAGAAAAAAAGTTGCTTCTATTTAATGAAAAAATTCACCTTCGCATGATGTAGTCAGTTTTGTACATTAATTCCTATACTTCCCAATTGCTCTTCTCAAAGAATTCTACATCTTCCTGAAGAATATCCTTTAAGTTGACAGTATTTTAAGCCTTTAAAAATCTAATCAAAGGGAAATATCACACCATAGGAGGGACCAGCGTATGTTCAATCAACACAATGTTACAGATTACTTGTATTTGTAATCAGTAAACCAACAAATCCATGATAGCCAGATTAGCTAATATATATAAAGGAATATAATGAGCCAAATTCTTCACTATTTTGAAGGCCATATTAATGCAGGTAGAATAGAATGTGACCAAGATGATCTAAACATGTGGTCCCTCTCTGCATTCCTTGGTCTTACACCCAAAACCCACAAACCTTACCTTCAAATTCTGTCTACATGTCAGTGACCTACTCAAATGAAAAGGTCCAAAAATGCAATTTCTTTTTAATCTAGAACCAAACAATGATTTGCGTGGTCATTCATTCCCCCACTGCATAGATCCTTTCTGGCAAAATTTCAAAACAATAATGGCAGATGTAGAGTAACGAAGCATGGGCATTACTGAACTTGCCACACAGAACAAAATATACCAACATCCACAGTTTGTTGGTCTTACATCCAAAAAAAAAAAAAAAAAAGATGAAGATTCCTCAATACCAAATTTCTGAGGTCTTGATTCTCAATTCTGCTTTTTAATTCCCCAAATCTAGTTATTTCCAAGAAAAGCGGATTTCCCCACCACCACCCTCCTTCATTTAAGACAGATAAATTTCTCACTTATTTAAATGTATGAAGAAAACACATCTTTGATGAAATGGACAATTAGATGAAAGGAGTTGTGTGTGATGTGTGGTAGGAGAGCTTCAAAGGACAGTGGACCCTTGTCCTAATTGAAATGTCAATGGATTACCAGGCCATATGACAATCACCAAGGGTATGAACTAAGTGACAATCATCACTTGTGCTTAGAAATTCAATACTTTACTGCTGTTCAGCCTAAGGCTGAAATTTTTCACAATGCCACTAGAGTCACTTTTTGTGAAAACCAATAATAATAAGAAGAAGAAGAAGAAGGAGAAGAAGACGACGACGACGACTATACAAGTAAAGCTTAATTTGAATGTTTATACTGAAAATAGTTGTAAATTAATTAAAACAGTCAATCCATACATTCTTATTGTTGATTAGCTTCCTAAACAGTATTAGGAAACATTCAATATATTCATCTACATTGAAAATAGTTACAGATTGTAACAATTAAAGGTACAAATTATATGAACTATGTTAATACAATATAGACAATTATGTACTGGGCCTACAGGGTAGGAGTGAGGGTTATGTGGTTTTGGGGAGAACACCTAACATGGTGTTCAACCTAGAAAACTGTACAGAGGTATCCTTTTTATGCCTTAAGAGGTCATGGACTCTGAAGACAACTAGCATTGGGCTACTCAATGACTTGACAAATGTGAGGATTTAATATTGTACCCCTAATACAAGAATGGTTTTTATTAAGTTACAATACAAGCAGTAATATGATACCACATTAGGCAAAGTCTTTTCTAAACCAAAAAGAAAGCGGCACTTCCAGACAATGCTTTTAATTTCATGTGTTTTTCAAAGGAGGACTCATATAGCTACAAATTACGCCAGTATTAAAGATTTTCTTCCCTTGTAAATATAAATAGTATGTTTAAGAGGTTTTTTTAATTGATATTTTCATATAGTATTTTTTCTCCTTCCCATATCCCATTAGCCTGGAGAAAATTTTAAGATGACTAGAAAAAACAAAGGGAAAAATTATATTAAGAGGTTGACAGCCTGCCAGGTTTCATGTTAAGAAAAACAGGAAAGCATTTCCCTAGCAAAGTATAGGAGACACATTTGGTATTTTCCTCATTCTAGAAAAAGAATAGCATTTTCTCAGAGGCATATTATAATAACAACATGCACAAAATTAACTTGACCACAGTACAAGATCTCTGCAGACTGAACTGTTCACTCTTTTGCTAAAATTCTTATAGGTGATGGTCTTCAAGTTTTTCTTTTTCTTGACATGAAACAAAACTTTCAAAGAAACCCTCCCAGGTTCCGGTACACTGGGAATATGCAAAGTAGGAGGACAATGGTCCCTGCTTCCTGGGGGCTCACTGTCCAGCAGGAGGAAACAGACACACATACAACGGGCAAAGACCGAGATGACAGAGGGGCTTCCGTAGAAATGGATATTTCTGGAAATATTTCTGCCTCATAGTATGAGAAACCTTTGCATTTGAATGCATCAAAAAGGTAGAGGTGGGTTTCACCAGATGATGGCACATGAATAGAACTTTCTAGTCAAAGAAAATAAGAGGAGGAAAGGGAGACAAGTGCAGCAAAATGGCGTGATTTGGATGAATTAAGATGTACCAGTATAAATGATGAGGAAAGAGATTTTAGAATTCGTGATGGGAACAACAGATGATAGAGATCCCCAAAACCACATTTATAAGTTTAAAATTTATCTCATAGCTTACAAAAAAGGCATGGTCCATGGGACAGTGGAGAGTTTGATGGAGAAAACGGAATGGATAAGAAGGATTTCCTGGCATGAAGCAAAGGCTAGACTAAGAGTCAGGGGGAGGTGCAGGGAGGGAAAAGATGGTGTGGGGTGGTCAGGGATATCCTAAGACTCAAGGACAGGTAGAGCTCACAGTGACCTCAGGCTGTCTGTTGAAAGTGATCATGAATAGAAAGAAGAAGGAAGACAGGAACTTCAATATTCTGTTTTCAACCTGTCCCCATGCCCAATTAACTATCAAATAAGTCTTTTCCTCTTATGACTGTCAAGATGACTGCATCAAATCAATATGTACATATTGGAGGGGGGGGAAGTAGTCTTCCCAAAAAGGAGAGAAGTGAGGGTCCATCAAAGCCAATGAGACCAAATAGGAAGTGTGGTAATAGAAAGGGGAAGAAGATCTGTAATATGTCTTACAGGTGTCACTCAACTTGGTGATCGACAGAGAAGAGCCGAGAATGAGCAGTCAATGGTGACTCTGAAGGTCCCAGCTTGGTGACCAGGTACAAAGCTACATCCACAGGTGCTCACAGCTAGACAGAACCCAATTCTAACTATTCAGCCTAACAGAAGAGGCGGTGCATATAGATGGCATCAATAAACATATTAACACCCCTTCAAAAGTAATATTACTTTTCTCTAGAGACAAGAGTCCAGTCCCATAACTTATATTATCTCACCCTACATAAAACCCACGTCTTCCATTGCCCTTTGTGTACTGACCCAAGTTCTTGACGTTGCCTCCAGGCTGTAAAAGTCTTGCCGTCATTTCTTTAGCCTCCCCATCCTGCCCCTTCCCCTCTCTCAACTCCAGCATCATTGATCTTCTGTCGTTTTTCAGAATCACTTCGCTGATTCCTCTGCCATGAACTCACCAGCACCATCTACCGCAAACATTGAACCCACTCCCCGTGAACATGAACTTCTCCATTTGTTCCTCCCCCAATAACTTTCTTAGAAAACCCTTCCTTGACTGCCCTGCTAGGTTCCTTGAAAATATGTTTTCATAGAACTGCATTAATCTCCTTGGAAGCAACTTTTAAAGTTTGCGGCTGTACATTCAACAGGGACGCTATGTCACATCAGACGATACCTCGGGAGAACAGAGTTGCATCAGCTTCGTTGTCCACTTCATCCACCAGCATATAACATGGCAGGCTCCATGAAACCTTGGGTAAATAGTGAACCAGTGAAGAAACGGAATATCTCTGTTGACACTAGTTGAGCCCTGCCATTTGGGGGAACACGTTCCCCAGCTCAACTTCCCTCCACCATATTAGACCAAGAAGGCAGCACTGGCTCCTTCCTGTCCTGACCGGGGGTTGGCTGTGTTACAAGAGACGCCTTGGGAGCTGTCACTCGTTGCCGTCTCTGCTATCCAGAAGGAAGAGTGCCAGCCTCAGGTTGCCAGCTCTGATTAAATTCTTTTTAGTCTGGGTTTCCCTCTGCTAGAGAAAGGGGGCAGGGGGGTTGCCGGTTCATTCTACCACTGTGGGAAGTGAAAATAAATACAGTTTTAATGTATTAGACACCGCGTCTACCAACTAGCACTCAGAACTCGGCAACATTGTCTCATTAAAAGAGAACGACGCAGTTTCAAGAGAATCCATCACTCTTTCCGACTTCATTTGGCTCCTACCATGACCACACAGGTTTTCAAAACTCCAGCGTTCTGGTTTCCAAAACCCACTTGGAACTCCATCAGAGCCCCCCCCCCCCCCCCCCCCCCGGGGCCAATGGTTCCAACTCTCGGTTTGAGAATTAAGGCATGAAACACATGGAAATACAATGTTCCAATCCATCTAATTAATGCATTAAGTCCCTCATTTGCATAGTACAAATTTCCCTTTATGCTTTCAGTTGCTTGGCAATTGCTTGCCTCAAGAAAATATATTAGCAGTTAAAACGCAGCTTAACAATAAGAGAAACAAAGACATCAGCCCTGGTTCCAAAAGCATATTTCAGAAAGGAAAGGGAAAATCCATCACGTAAAGGGATGTCGAATCCTAAAGTGGCTGAACCATTTCAACGTTGAGGGATAATTTAACCAAAGTAAAGTAACATATCACTCTGGCAGGCAGAACGGGTGTCAATTAAAGTCTGTAGAGCAGATGCTACCGGCAAACCTTGGAGCATCTCCCCAAACATATCTTTGCTGTAAAGGGCACAGAGAGATTGAAAGCACCCCCACCCCTGACTTTACAAGAGGACCAACAGATCAGACTCCGGAGTTACATCATCCCAAGAGTGGCCCTCACATCAGAACCAAAGTGCTTCCCCAAGGAAGGAAGGTTTTAAACCAAACTTATAACACTCCGAACCAACAAAGACCATAAACCATACTGAATCATTGGAAAGAGGCAGATGGAGCTACAACTTTGATCCTGAATTAATCCCAGCTTGTGTAAAAATGCCATGTGCTCCACAGGCTTCCAGGGAGGGGCGGGGCTAGGCAGAGCTCCGCGCATGCTCTTCCAGGACGCACATATGAGTGAGCGCACGGATGTGCATCCCTTAATTCTTCTTCTTCATAATGTGTGCAAAACAGCTCCCCAGAAGTCAAGGTGGAAGGAGCAGCATGACCTTCTCTGACTCAAATGTTAAAGAAAAAGAAACATGAGTTAGAATTAAGATACATTAGATACATATTTCACCGCCCATAATAAAGTACTACGCAGCTCAGAAAACACTCAAAAGAACGTTTCAAAACGTGGGTTCAAAAATGTTTGATGGTTAAAAGTCCACCTCAGTGAATATCTCACATTCTCACGTGTATTGCCAAGACCTAAAAGTACGTTCATACTGCTTCTATTACAATGAGGTCTGGAATACCTAGTACTGTCCTTTTTAGTGATACGTTAAAATATATGGAAGACTTTATCAAGTTACTATTGATACTTAAACATTGAGAAGTAGGAACTTCTACTATCTTCATTTCTCAGGGGAGTGCATTGGGCTTCAGAACTGGAATTATCACCTGTCTGAGATAGGAAAAAAGTTGAAGACATGTGACAAAATAAGATTTGGGGATTCCAAATCCCATGACATATGGGAGAAGTCACAAGGACCCACAACAAGAAAAATACACCAGCCAATCAAGCCAAAACAGACAAAATTTAAAAAAAAAAAAAGAAAAAGAAAAAGAAAAAAGAAATATTAGTCGTTGGTTTCCAACCAGCTACCCTAGTTAGAAAGCATCATGTTTGGAGCTAAGTGTTTGGACAGCACCTAATGGATTCTCTTCAACAGAGGAATGTGCAGTTGAACCCCAAGATGGCACATGTCTTGGGATGGCAATAAGGGACCGCTCCCCGCTGCTCAGCCAGCCAGTGATCTGTTTGAGGGACAGCTCTACATGAGGCTTGCCCATCCTAAGTTCCCCAGACTCCAGTTTCAGAGTCCTCAATTTCATTCTCCAGTCTGTACCCTTCAGCAGTCCCCAAGTCCTTGAGGGAGTCTCCCATCGCCCCGTTTCCACAGCCACCAATGATTTGGGGATGCCCTTAAATTTTCTCCTGTGCCACAACCTCTCAGTCACCCCAGATGCCATCACTGGAAACTGACTTCCTCATTCCCTGATCAAACCCCTTCAAACACCTGATGGGAAAATTCAGCCTCCTTAGCCTGTCATAGGGCTTTACGTTTCACGGCCCAAACCCACTTCCCCAATAGACTTCATGCTCTTCCCAGAACAACAGGGCTCACTACCTCCCTTACATGCTTCTCCCCTCATCCGTCCTGTTCCTCTTCCTATGATTTCCCTTTCCACAGAGCCCCACATCTGAGTTGGACTAGTCACTCTTTGAAGATCACAAATGCTACCTCCCCTATCCACCTTTATCTAAACATGAGCTTGCTGTCCAGATCATTGATCTGGAGTTCCATGAAGTTTTATGTAGACTCCATGAACACAGGCCAGTGTGCTTCCATTATACAGACTCTTCCCTCCCCCACCATACATACTCTTGCTAATCAGCAGACCATGTGCAAATCCAGTGGTATCCTGGCAAACACTTAATGACTAGCTCTTGGCGAGGGGACCCCCCGGTTTGTAGTGTTTGCCAATTTGTGCTATAAATACTCTCACATCACCAATCTCAAGCAGCTGACATGGTATCACTGAATGCAGAATCAGAACGACACAAACACATACCACGATGCAGTATTCCCGTCACACAGAAAAGACGCAACTTCATGGGGCGCCTGGGTGGCTTAGTCGGTTAAGCGTCCGACTTTCGCTTAGGTCATGATCTCACGGTTCGTGGGTTCGAGCCCCGCGTCGGGCTCTGTGCTGACTGCCAGCTCAGAGCCTGGAGCCTCTTTCGGTCTGTGACTCCCTCTCTCTCTGACCCTCCCCTGCTCACGCTGTCTCTCTCTCTCCTAGAAATAAATAAAACATAAAAAAAAAAAATTAAAAAAAAAAAGAAAAGACGCAACTTCAGATGCAGAGGTTAAGGTACAACATAGCACAACAGGTGATGGATTCTGAGCATTTTTCATCTTTCTAAAACAGAACTTCTGAACCTGTAAGTTTAGGGCAGCTAAATTTTTAATAATGGCTCTGTTTAGTGATCAACTGCAACAATTCCCAGAAACTTAAAAATCTGGTCCTGAGAGCTAGCGTGACAGGCCCCAGCACAGAAATCCCTTTTCTACCCCCCAGGGGGGCTCTGTGTGACCTTGATGAAATTACTTGACTTGTGGAGACTTAGTTATTATCTGAAATACAGCAATACAATATTAAGTTATTGAAAGGATAAAACATTTAAGACCATGCCTCACAGATGGTTAGATCTCAGGGAGAAAAAAAAAAAAAAAAAAAGGCAGTTCTCATTCAGGATTGTTGGCTCCATTTTGCAGGTCCTATAAGCTCTTACCACCGTATTTTGTTTATGATAAAAATTTAACAGCTTTGCAGGGGGGAAAAAAAGAAAAAGTATCATTTGTACAACTATTTGATTCCTAGACATCATATGTAGACCTTAGGGACGATAGCCAGGAAATAAAGCCATGAGGACGCAGGGGCTGAACTTTTTGTCCTAAGGTAGATCCTACAGTGGGGACACAGATCCAAGCCAGAAGAGAGCTCCATTAAATCCAATGAAGTTTGTTTACGTAAACTGATGCGGTGTTCCCAGAAAAGTGTCAGGTTTGTATCAGGTGGTGTTTGAGTGTAGACTTCGAGTCACCACTTATCGTGGCTTTTTTGGTAGTTTCACCTCGAGTCCAAATTAGTCTTTTATATTAAAAAAAAAAAAAAAAGACTTTCTATCCATAGGATGCTTTGTGGTCTAGTCATCAACACGCAAACGCTCAGAGTATATGCTTATAAAGCAGATGCCTTGCATCCAGGAGAAAGGACTCAAATTGATTTCTCCTTGCACTGAGCACCATTTGATGTGGGAACACATGTCAAAGTTAAACAAGCTATTACTTTGCAAGGAAGTTACTGGATGTTCGCTGCAGCTAGAAAGTTCTTGCTCTAGAGGCACAGAGCCACATAAGGAGCTCTGGCCTTTCGAAGTCTTTTCGTCTCATAGCTCAGTCTTGTTTCTCATGCTCTCCATCTGAGGACTTGCACGGTGCCCTTGTACCCGGCTTCGTGGATTATTCCAGCTCTTCTCCAGGGTCTGCCGTTTCTGTGCTGACTTTCTTTTTTTGAGACAGAGCATGAGAGGGGGAGGGGCAGAGAGAGAGGGAGATACAGAATCTGAAGCAGGCTCCAGGCTCTGAGCTGGCTGTCAGCACAGAGCCCGATGTGGGGCCGGAACTCATGAACGTGAGATCATGACCTGAGCCAAAGTTGGAGGCTTAATCGACTGAGCCACCCAGGTGCCCCTCTGTGCTGACTTTCTGCTGTCGGGCCAGCAGAGAAGTTCAAGGTTTCCTTCCACCTGAGCCAGCACTACACACGCCATCTCACTGGGCCATGTGCTAGGATTCTTCCTTGCACAGCCAGACTCTTTAAAGAGACTCCCTGTTTGCTCATTACCTCTACCTACTCACTCCCTCGTTATCCCTACATTACAGGAAATCATGGTTTCAGCCCCAATTCTACTGGAACTCTTCCGGCAAAAGAAGCCAGTGCCTTCGCAACCACACGGCACACTGGTCACCATTCTCTTCTCGCCCGGGGCAGATCCTGCAGCAGCGAACACCCTCCAGCCTGTCTCTTTCTTTTGTCCGGCTCCTGCTCTTGATGTTTTTATTCTAGGACTCAACTATCACCACTTTGCAAAGGACTTCCCTGTCCATGCCTCAAGCCCGCATCTTTCCACACTCACATTTCCAGCTGTGGGCTAGACATTTCCAAATGAAGCCTAAAAACACGCTCAAAATAGAACACAGCTGCCTTCCCTGCCCCCCTCAACAACAACAAAAAATTGTTTCAACTCTCTTCCACTCTTTAGTTAATGGTATCATTAACTGCCCAGGAAATCAAAGTCAAAACTCAACAGACACTTTTGATGGATGTCTATTTCATACCCATGCCCAGTCATACAGGAAATCCCGGAAAAACCTTCTATGGAATTAGACCGCCTTCTTTCTACTCCACGGATGTTTTCTCATGAGGCTCTTCCTATCCCACCTGAGCTATTTCCATGTGGTATTAGAGAGCTCTCCAGCCTTTTCTGCTTTCAATCTACCCTACACACTGCTTTCCCGATCCAGGTTCTTGAACAAGAATCTGGTTACTCTTATGCTGGAAGTTGGGATGACTCCCCACAAGGTATGAAGTACGAATGCCCAACCCAGATCGCAAATATTTAGTTGGCCGCTACCTACCTTCCAAGCGTTGTTCTCTATTCTCCTCCGCTCCCCAGAACCGTCTATATTTGCAGTTAACGCTCCACTCCCTGTCCCCAAAAGTCCCTGCTCTTCTACTTTGTCCCGTGTCCAGCTGTCCCCTTTCTCCGTGAGGCTTCTTGCCCTTGGTGTTTGCTGTTGCCCTAGTGGAGAGCAGCTCACCTCCCAGCTTTTCCAGGGACTTCCACATCTCTCAGTTGGAATCCCCCTTTCCTTCCTTCATAAAGGCCCAATGCCCAAAACCACTTTGAACTGAAATCTGTGTGAATCTAGAGCAGGTCTTTAAAATTCACGCACCTGCATATATACACAGTTCTTGCGAGCAGGGATCTAGATCTTTGGTGTGTTTTTACTCACACCGTCTTTCACAAGAGGTACTTAAGCATTTGACAGAGGACCTTGCTAAATGTTTCCTTCTGTGCTAATCCAGATTCACCATCCTTATCTACCCCAGAGCCATTGGAAGCAATAAAACCTGTACTTTCTGTCCTTTAATTTCCAGCCTCAGTCACTTTCACTCTACCTATTTCCTGCTCACATATATTTATTTTGTGGTCAGATGTTTTACGACAAATTAGGCAAATTTTAGGACTCAGCCACCCTGGCGCCTGGGACATCGCCTTGAAAAGCTCATGAAACTTAATGTCCCTCCCCCTGGGGCAAAGCACATAAGTAAATACACGAACATTTTTGTGCAGTTTCAGAAGGTTCATTGACAGCTCCCATCCCTTAAAACCTACTGACAGCTCGGGGGACTGAAACTTATCCCTGAACTAGAAGGGGATCTCTGCACACATATTTCCTGAAACCACCCAAAACTGATTAAGAGGACTATAAGAAATCAGCTAACATGACTTAGAGATCTCCTGAAGCAGGAGCCGTAGTCCTTTCTATTCTAGAATTCTAGAAAAGGAAGCAAATTTTCTTTTAAGCTTTTCATCGCAAAACAAAATTTAGCGAGCGTGCTATTTCAGCTTCTAAGGCATTTTCTGAACTATGTGTGAGTAATCTTAGTTGATATTTATATTAGTCTCCAAATGCAGATAAAATATTTCATATCTAAAAAACATGAACAGTGCTTGAAGCATTTGCCCTTTTTTCAGGCTATCCTTCTGAATCTAAGGGATATAGTTAAAAGGAATTGTACTAGTGATAAAAACCATTTAAATATCCTGTGGAATAACTTATAATCTCACCAGCAAATTGTAAGGTAAAAATTCTATTTAAGAAAGTATCTTCTATCAAGCAAAAGCCTGAGAATCCTGCTAAAATCTCTGTATTGTTTGTAACATTTGTTCCTCAGTTTTGTTTATTTCAGAGCCTCAAAAGAGAGGTTTTCAAGCTCTGCTGCTCGTTCACTCTCTGAAATTTTCTGCAATTTTTCTACAATGCTTGTAGGAAGCTTACTTTGCGTTGACACAGTACTTGATTCTACGAATAGGAGGCAGAGGAACTAAAGGAAACCATTTTCACGAAGTCTATTGTCTAGTAGGTCACACACACATTGTTTTAGGAGTAGAATCATCGCAAGGAGAGAACTAAAAGCAGGCTTCTGAGTTAGACTGTGACATGAAGAAGCCTCGTACAGGAAGCAGGGTCTAGAGGAATCCTGGGAGAATGAGGCAGTGATTGGGGTTTGGGAAAATGAGCAAGAATCTGACTGCAAGCATCTTGTGGATCACGTTAAAGAACTGAAACATGGTCTCAGACACAGCGTGGAGCCTCTATTTTAAAAATTTTAAGCCAGAAGTCATAGAAGTCAATTTGTCATTCTAGGAAGGTACCCTAACTTTGATGAAAAAGGCTTGGCTGAGATGGGAGACAAGCTAGTCCACTGCTAGAGTCCCGCTTCCAGAGATGGTGAGGAGGTCAAGTGCATGTCGGTGGAGAGCTCTGGCCTATGGTCAGCGGGGAACATGGACAGTTCTTTATTCAAGGTTTGTTTATTTCAGAGGATTCTCAAAGCACATCAGCAGAGTCAGCTGGAGGATCTGGGAACGTGGCCAGACACTATCTAGGCCCCAGGCATTATGTATTGGTGACTTAACTACCAAGTTTACATGGGATGGGACCACCAGCCATTTGGTACACTAGCCCATTCCAAATTTGGAATCCAACAGGCCATCTCACAGCGAGAGAGGTCACAGGGCAGCCTACAAATTCATTGAGTAGCATTTCCCAGGAAGAACTCCGAAGTATCCACCTTTGCCTCATATAACATCCTTAAAAGGCTTATCCCAAAGGTGTCTCCCATGATAAAGTTTTTCTTGATCATTCTAATCAGACACCATCTCTCACCCCTCTGCATTCCCCCTGAACTTTACATTCTACACTTGATCTTAGCCAAAAGGCCTAGATGCGATGAACTTTGCATTCTATAAGGACCTTTATTGTTTTCCAGATAATATACTTTAAGCTTCAAAGTATGGTCAGTAAATTAAAAGTTACACACATGTAATATATACATCTCAAGTTTGGACATACACGTCACCACAATCAAGACGTTAAGCATAGCTCACTTCCAAAGACTTCCTTGTGCTTATGGGTTTCTTTGTTTTCAGTTTTGTGGTAAGAATGCTTAAGTTGAGATGTATACTCTCACCATATTTCAAAGAGTACAATAGCGTGTTCTTAACAACAGGTATATTTTCCTAAACACAGAGCCTTTTTTTTTTTTTTGACATAGAGTCAGCACTTGTCGATACTTAATCAATTGATCTACTTAAAGATATAAGGAGAGAGGGGATCCTGGGAGCAGAGTGGGGAACCTCATCTAAACTCCCTTTTAGGGGCGCCTGGGGGGCTCAGTCGGTTCAACGACCGACTTCGGCTCAGGTTGTGATCTTGCGGCTCGTGGGTTCAGGCCCCGCATTAGGCTCTGTGCTGACAGCTCAGAGCCTGGAGCCTGCTTTGGATTCTGTGTCTCCCTCTCTCTCTGCCCCTCCCCCGCTCGCTCTCTGCCTCTGTCTCTCAAAATAAAGACATAAAAAAAAAATCAAACTCCCTTTTAAAGTAGCCTAGACCCCTTCTGGTAAGTAAATATCTATAAATACCCGTAAGTTGATTACATAATATTTTTATCCATTCTATTTTTGAGAAGTCATGGGATTCAAAGTGTTTTAACTGCATGTTACCTGCATGGTTCAATAGAATACCAAAAGGATGGAGACTAAAAAAAAAAAAATACAGGCTATATCTTTGCACGCAGATGAAAATCCGGACAAATGTTAACTCAAAAGAGGATCAGAGGTAGTAGAAGAACACTTGGTCACACATGCAAGAAAAATATTTAATTCCTAGATTTTTCACTGGGATTCTAAGGCAGAAGAATAAAGCAAATTGTACTCCAAGGGAAAATAGAGGTAGAAAGGTAACGGGGCTCTTGGAAAAAGCCCACAGGAGGCAGAGAAGAAAGGGGCTCGGAGGAAGCCAAACATCGTAACAGTTATGGATGTAATATTCACCATACGTCCCATATGTTTTCAGATTATAGTGGAGCAACTCTTCCCCACAGCCCGTTTGCAAGCGGACCCGACAACTCAAGCCCGTTGAAATCAAAGACTGTAATCTACTATAAATCCTGCCCCGCTAGATGGAACGAATATCTGTCAGATTTTTTTACTTAAACTTCTCTTCCTTTAAGAAAGCAGCATCTGGCTCTAAACTGCACATTTAATTGAAAAATCCTTTAATAGCAGCATTAATTTTCATCATTTTGCATTCCGGCAGTCTGTGACAAGGAGACACGAGCTGCATGCGTTAAGGCGGCCAGACTGCAGAGTGGAGGGGGCGGGGGTGCAGGGACAGCAGAGAGAGCTGGGTGGAGGGGGTAGTGTATGCCTGCAGCCTTGCCCCAGGAGCAGACCAGGTGCCGCGGACAGGTCAGGAGTAAGGAATAAGAGTTCAGTGGTTCCTGATGGAGGTCATTCGAGCAGGACAACGCACTGGAAGCTTATCAAAAGCAAACCGGGCACTTTGAGGAGAACTGGGCACTAGTGACAAAGTCCATTGACTCCCAATCCTATGCTGGGACTAGGTTCCCACTGCAGTTTTAAGGATCTCATTGCTGCCTTCTCATTTACTTCTATCTTGGTGCTTCTCTTTCTAAATGGCTTCTTTCCTCGGAAAGGATCAAAATGGAACCTATCAGAATAAATGAGCCCCACATGCCACACAGTCGCGCCCATCCCTGGTGGGGGGGGGAGAGCTGGCTGGAGGTGAGGCTGTGGGTCCACAGGCAAATTCCTCTGTAAAAGGGGTGGTACCACAGCCATACACCTGCTACAGGGCGATGGAGGAGGAAACTAGAAGCTTAGAGGGAGGGAACAGAGGTGGGAGAGGAAAGCGATTTGAAGAAAGTGCCCCTTCTAGGGAAAGCACAGGAAGAAAAAAAAAAGCCCCTTTTGTTTGGCCTTCCCGGTGCCCAGGGAACTTGCAGATAAAAGGCCAGCCTTTCCCCCTAGAAGGCTACAGGGCAGCACTTTTGTTTGTGAACCTCACACACCCTGGGGTGGGGATTCCTTTGCTGTTGCCGTGACCAACCCCCTGTCACACTCAGTTACAAGTCGTGCCCTGGCCCGCCCTCCTGCTGCCTTCAAATGGCCCAGATTTTTTGCTTCTCCTTTTCAGGAGAGCAAGAAGTTTTGTGGTTTTTTTTTTTTTGTTTTTTTTTTAAGGTTTCTAAACAGATGATCTAATTTTGAAGTCCATTTCCCTCAGTGACCCAGCAAATCTCCATGAAGGTACATGGAGAATTTTATTTTTGTATTCAGGGCTTTTCAGAGAGGTTCCTTGTTGTTTTATTTAAAAGCTGTGTTTGGGACATTAGCGATGCATAAAAATAACTGCTTAACAAATACTGCAAAATGGGAACTCCAAGGTGGGGTGCGGCAGGGGAAGAATTCTCTGGGACTTAAATATTTTCCTAGATATCTTTCACAGAAGCTTTCTAATAAGGAGCTAAAAAAAAAAAAAAGTAACCAAAAAGAAAAAAAAATAGTCTTTTTAGAAGTACTCTGTGGTCTGACCCTTCTTCAAATCTAATTTTATTACTAATGCTGGGCGACCAACCAGTCATTACACTACTCAAAATCTCATTAATGGACTGAAAAAAAACTCAAGCCAAGTAGACCATGCTTGGCTTTCTGCTTAACCTCAGAAATGTTTCAGTTCCTTAAGTGACAACATTAGAATTGAGGCTGCCTCAACCAACCCATCCCCCACCCCCACCCCCAGCATGGTCCCTCCATTCCTCCATTCTAGAACAAAAGCCTTGTGGGACAGACTCTCTCTCAAAGTGCTCACGATGGCTAGACCCATTCCCGGCACATCAGAGGTGCGCAACAAATTTGAGGAGGAGAAACTGAATTATTTGTATATCAGATGAATCCAAGTCCTAAGATAAACATTATTCAGCATCCTGAAAGATTTGAGGAGAAAAACATCTGTGTTGGTTTTAAACAGATATAAAGTTGTACTTTTTCTCCCTGTGTCTCAGATCCCTTTCTTCCCACCACCAAGTTGGTAGCGTGGGCTGAGCCTATTTTCTTAAGGGCTGCGCAAGGTCCTATTCCAGCAAAAACCAAGCATCGTGTTTCCAAAGATCCTATACACCCAACGTAGCAAACCAGCCTTGCGATGAAGCATGAAGGAAGCATTTCTCAAATTAGATTCTCTGGATTGGCTGGCAGCTGCTAGGAATTCTCTCTGGATGTGAGGTACTGGTCAGAAGCCTGGGGGCAGAGCCCTGGGGATGGTTCTAGGTGGACACCATGGGTGGTCTAGGGAAGGTGCCCACACATAAGCCGTGATACAGAGGCCCACAGTCAGCTGGGTACACGTCCCTCAGGATAGGCAGCACGAACTTACTTAAACATGGTCTTCCACTTCCAACACTTTGACTCTTAAGCTCCGCTGAACACAGGTGTGTATGGGGGGGGTGGTGAACAGGGGCAAGGAAATCAAACAGTGAGGTCAGGTTCATGCAAGAGGCCCTAAAAATGGTTCATAAAAAGAGTGTTCTTGCTTACGTTGAGTTTGCGGAGAGTCACTCCAAGTATAATATTTTAAAGCAAGCACAAATGTGCTTTATGTGACTTTATAAAAGGAAACTCCTACTGCAAAGAAACCTGCTCCTTTTGCCTACGACGTCTACCCCACTCAACTGTCAGACTGAGCAGGGCAGAAATGGTTTGGTCCGTGAGGTCTCCCAGGGCCTGCGTGTTGCTTCATTTAGAGAAGGTAGTCAGTAGTTGCTGAATGAGTAAACATATTTATAACCTCCTCTTCCGTTTGGGATAATTCTGGAGAAAATTCAGATCCTCTTAAAATGATGCGAAATAGGCATACGTAGTAGGCGCCATGCTCCAGTCTACTTTAAAAATAGGATTTCCTTTAGGCAGATTAGTATCATCAGCATGTAAAACTTTTTTTTAATGTTTATTTTTGAAAGAGAGAGAAACAGAGACAGAGAGAGACAGAGACAGAGAGATCGAGCACGAGCAGGGGAGGAACAGAGAGAGAGGGAGACACAGAATCTGAAGCAGGCTCCAGGCTCTGAGCTGTCAGCACAGCCTGACCGGGGTTCGAACTCACAGATGGCAAGATCACGACCTGAGCTAAAGCCAGATGCCCAACCGACTGAGCCACCCAGGCACCCCGGTATGCAAAACTCTTAATGAGGACACAGTGTCTATCTCCTTGGGTTCCCATAACAGGACACCACAGACTCACACGGGGTGAGTATACTTTCTCACAGTCCTGGAGGCTGGAAGGCTGAGGTCAGGAGCCAGCACTGTTAGGAAGAATGTTCTCACCTGAACCTAGTTTATGGACAGTCACCTTCTCCCTGCACCCTCATGTGGCTTTTCCTGTTTGCTCTCTTTTTCAAAGGCTCTTTATCCCATCCGGAGGGCCCTATGCTCCTGGCTTCATTTAACCCTAATTACCTGGCCAAAGTCCCACCTCCAAATATCCCATTAGGGTTTCAACATAGGGGTTATTGGGGGTTGGGGACACACACACACACACAGATAGGCACATTCAGTTCACGACCTGAGTAGATCTCACACCCACTCACTCTTTCTCATTGTTGCAACCAGGCCAGGATCCTTGGCCCAGTAAATCAAGAACTCCATGGGTTTTATACGTTGATTTGTTCTTTCCAGCCAATCTGGATCCAAATGGCTTTATAGTAGTGTACCTTCAGTATACCTTTTCTTTACATTCCAACTAAGAAGAGAATCTGAGAAACTTGCCGACTCAGCACATGTAGGTACTAGACATGACAGATGTTCGGTACGTATTAGCATAAACAAACCACAATGCAGGTCAGAGTGGAGAAAGTAATACATTCACCTTGAACAAGCAGCGGAGGGAAGGTTAAGGCATGGAACCAAGGAGAGAGAATATTAAGAAAACCAAGTTGAAAATGGCAGGAAGGCAGGTGGTCCGTGCTCTGACTGGGGGGGAGGGAGGGTCCCAAGCCATAATCGAAAGGCAAGGGCACCACCTGAAAACACCAGCATGGCCCCACTGTGCACACTGGGCCAGGTACGCGTCATCACCCTTGCTCACTGTCTCTGACAAAACCACCAAGTGTGGGTATTATCAGTGCTGCAGATCTCAGTCCCGCTTTCACCACAGCTCTTCCGCGGTCTTCCCATCGGCATACGTGTTGACTTTGCCTGTCTTCAGCCTTACTGCCGTTTTAAAATTGGTTTTCTTCATCTGGTGCAATCAGACCACAGGCGAAGAAAAGGTGAAGGTGCTTACAAAATAGGTCTTCCCTCAGGGGCTCCTGGGTGGCTCAGTTGGTTGAATGTCTGACTTTGGCTCAGGTCATGATCTTATGGTTGAGCCCCATATCGGGCTCTCTGCTGTCAGCACAGAGCCTGCTTCGGATCCTCTGTCCCCTCTCTGCCCCTCCCCTGCTTGCACTCTTTCAAAACTGAGTGAACATTAAAAATGAACATTGGTCTTCTCCCATCATCCCCCCACCCCCACATCTACCCCAACCCAAGTCCCTTGTCACTCTAGGCTTCCTGTAACAATTTCCACACCAGTGGTCTTCCTGGCCCTGGTGTCTGTGAATCCATCCCTTACACCACCTCGGGGTTAATCTAATTACAACACCACAACTATCTGTCCTTCTACCATTCAAGGATTTCTTTAAAAAAAAAAAAAAAGCAGAGGAGAGGGGCAGAGAAAATCTTTTTATTTTTTAAAGTTTATCTGTTTTGAGAAAGAGAGAGCACATGTGTGAGAGAGTGCACAACTGGGGGAAGGGTGAGAGAGAGAGCGTCCCAAGCAGGCTCTGTACTGAGTGTCGAGCCCTATGCCGAATTCAAACCTATGAATCTCAAGACTATGACCTGAGCCAAAGTTAGATGCTTAAACCACTGAGCCACTGGAGCACCCCAGGGATAGAGAGAATCGCACACAGGCTCCATACTTGGGGCAGAGCTTGATGCGGGGCTCAATCCCACAACCCTGGGATCATAACCCTGAGCCGAAATCAAGAATCAGACATTCAATTATCTGAGCCACCCAGGTGCCCCTCAAGGAGTTTTGATAGTACTAACTGCTCCTATAAAGAAACTCTTTAAATTATTTAGACTAATTTTCAAATTCCTGCTTCCCTTCAGTCAACAAATTTTAACTGAATGGTCACTAGGTTCCAGATACAGTTTTAGGCGCTGGAGACTCTGTGAAGAAAAGGGACATCATACCTTCCCGTTTGGTAGAGTTTTAGATACTTTCGCCACATCCTCACGGAGATGGAAACTGACACCGAACCCACAGCTACTTCTGAGTTTTTGTTCGTCTTTTTTCTTCCCACCTCCCTTTTAATACTTCCAAATTCACCAATATCCTGGGAGCACCAGGACACTGAGGACATTATAGCGGAGCGTGGGAAGCAGGAGACATGGCCTCTGCCCCATGGAGCGAGCAGCCACTCACGGGGGCTCCTGGTCCCCAACAGGACCGACCTTCCAGGACCAAAACAAAGGTGAATCCTCCAGCTTATGCTTTTCATGCCTTTTTCTTACAAGGCTTACTGTTCATTTTAGTAAAATCATGTCTTCTCTCCACTACAGTAGAGCCCTTTGCCCACAACAGCATGGAAGCAACGAGGCTTCTTTCCAGCTCCCTCCAGCACCTAAACAGTGTCTGGCTTATGGTATGTGCTCAACAGATATCTGTGGAACAGAGGAAGAAACGAATCAATGCATTGCCATTCTCAAATGGTTCATTATGGGGAAAAAAATACAGTCATGTAATTTGGTATGAGAAAACATACTAACACTAGATATTAGGAATAGTAGATGGAGTGGAAGACAATAGCTTTTATACTGTTTCTGTTCTCAGGAACTTTAGGGTTTTATTTGATAATACTTAGAAGTCATAATGACAGCTAATATTTATGGTGTGCTTACTAAATACTAGCTATTTTCTAAACATATTACCTGTATGATCTGATCCTTACAACGTCTCGATGGAAGTATTGTTGCACCCATTTTACAGAAGAGAGTGCTAAGGTACAGAGTACTCTACTGAATCCAAGATCAGGTACTCATTAGAATAGCCTGTATTGAAGCTACTTCCAGTAGAATGGTGGGGAGCCACGGCCATTATCACTGGTTCCTCCTTTAGTCCAAAATCACTTCTCAAACACAGGAAATGTTAGCACTTGATAGGCTGAATGAATCAGACTGCCTGCTTTAATGGATATCCCTTCCTAGTGAAGAAAATTTTTTTGTCCAATGAAGAGTATGCTAATGAAATCACGCATGTAGTGGTCTGAGAGCCTGGCTGCAAGGCACATCAGCTATCACCTGAGAGGTCAGAAGGCTCTGTAAGAAAAGTTGTATTTAGGTGTGCCTGCATGGCTCAGTAAGGTGATAGTCTGACTCTTGGTCTCAGCTCAGGTCATGATCTCACAGTTTCATTAATGCGAGCCGCTCATAGGGCTCTGCACTGACAGTGCTGAGTTGGCTTGGAATTCTCTCTCCCTCTGTGCCCCTCCCTTGCTTACAGTGTCTCGGTCTCGCTCTCAAAAAAAAAAAACAAAAAAAACAAAAACAAAAACAAAAAATAAAAAAGATTTAAAAAATTTTTTTCAATGTTTATTTCTGAGAGAGATAGACTGAGTGTGAGCAGGGAAGGGGCAGAGAGAGAAAGAGACAGAATCTGAAGCAGGCTCCACGCTCTGAGCTATCAGCCCAGAGCCTGATATGGGGCTCGAATTCATAAACCGTGAGATCATGATCTGAGCCAAAGTTAGATGCTTAACCAATTGAGCCACCCAGGAGCCCCTAAAAAAAAATAAACCTAAAACAAATTGAAAAGCCATATTTTGGCTTCGTGGGGGGTAGGAGGGGTGGGGAGAGTGTTAAGCACAACGCAACTGACCGAGGGACAGACCTCCTCGGCTGCAGGGACAACATCTGTAAAGGCCAACAGCCAGAGGAGCATGGACATTTTAGAAATTTTAGAAGATGTGCTACTTATTTCATATAACTTGAGCAGAGACATCAGTGTGAAGGGATTAACCCATAACAAAAGGCGATGTTTACCCCATGGACATCTTTGTAGGTCACAGAAAGGATGGGGATTTGGTCTTGATGTACGTTACGCAGGACAGGAATGTTGCCAGAGATGTCTGGAGGGAGGTAGATGGGAAGAATGGAACCCCAAACACAAGCGGCCACCGAGAAGGATGCCTAGGTGAACAGGACACACAAGACATAGGATTGGGAAGAGAAGCCATGAATAGACTTGTTAAGGAGGAGGAGTCCTCTGATCCACTAATTTTTTTAATGTTTTATTTATTTTTGAGAGAGAGACAGCATGAGCAGGGGAGGGTCAGAGAGAGGGGGAGTCACAGAATCTGAAGCAGGCTCTAGGCTCTGAGCGAGCTGTCAGCACAGAGCCCGACACAGGGCTCGAACTAACTGTGACCTGAGCCAAAGTCAGATGTTTAACTGACTGAGCCACCCAGGCACCCCTCCACAGATGAATTTAAATGCCTGGCCAGAAAGGAAGGCATACAAGCACGAAAACCCGAGTGTTTGAATAAATGCACACTCTTCCCATTGAGTCCGAAAGTACCTCCTTGGGGTGCCGAAAGGAATTCCATGTCAGTGTTGAAGGGCTATTGTCTAGATGCTGATGGCTGTTAGACAGTTAGATAGACTCCATCTAGAGCTTTTATAGGCAACTCTTGAAATCAAGATCCAGATTTTGACGTCATCAGCATCTAGGTGGTCGTTTGGGTCCAGCATTGGCCCCTGTGCAGAGAATACGAAGAATCTCAAAGCCAAGGCAAAGCATAAAGGGAAGCTCAGAGTGCTGGAGACTGGGGCTCCATGTGAAGGGACCAATCCTATCCTCACAAGGCCAACCCTGATGGGGACACAGGTGGACACAACATAGAGATGTGGGGAATGCTCAAGGAGCCGGACACTGTGGGGTGGGAGAGGGAACGGCAGTGAACTTGAGTGCAGAGGATCAAGACGCATGAAGTCACATGCTGGCAGACTTCTTTCGGGTCTTTAAACAGGAGCCTTTTCTTTCTTGATATTTACTCAAAACCTGCATTCGATTATGAAGTGTACTGAGTTCCAAGTCAGAACAGGTATCAGACCCCTTATCTGAGCCTCGCAAGACAGTGAAGTCATTTGTCCTAGAACAAAAGCTAGTCTATATAGCAAACCGAATGCAGATTCTCACCATGCAGTCACATCTGCTTACTGCCAGTGAGGACCCAGGCCAGCAGTCAGGCTCCCACAGGCCCCAGGCAAGGCATTAAGGACATGGAGGATTTGCCACTGTCCAAGGGTTGGCCCTCAGCTTTACAAGCATCTCCTCAGGGGCAGAAGCACATTTTCCAAGCTCATTAAACTAGTATAAAGCAAGAACACCAATTTAATAATTTCAGAGAAATAAAACTGCCACACACACTCAACATGACCGGCACATTCTGCCCCTATGGTTGAGCTGTAGGAAAAACCAAGTCCTAATCAGGGATCTCTTCTTTGAGATTCCGAGAATTACTGCATGGAGACCTGAGAGCACTGCACAGAGTTTGTTCTAGGTCATAAGCCAACTCACTCATTAGCTGCAAGAATTTATCGTTGCAGAAACCAGAATACTTTAAATTGGCAGACCCACCAAGGGGAAGCCATACTAGGCTCAGAAAGTTCTTTGGAGGCAGACTCAGAATCAAGGGCTTGAAAGAATTGGGGATTTTAACAGCATCTGGCAAAGAAGCACCAAGATCCCCACTCACAGAAGACCGCGTTTCTGGCATCGGACCACAACACCAAGGCCACTTGACTAATAAGCTCACTTTTATTTGCATGACCCCTCCCCGTGGAAGGGTCTCTTCCCTAGAGGGGGGCATCAGTACATGCCTGTAAGACTCTCAGAGTCCATCAAAGACCTCTGTCGTCCATCAGTCACAGCCAGCTGCCTAACACACACTTTCCTCTAGTTATGGAAAGGAGTTTAACCCGGTTTAGAGTTGTACAGCCCCAGAAGGTACGTGGGTTCCTTAGACAGTCATTCAGCCCATCCACACTTGGCTTCATTTCAATGTTCAACTGTAATGCCGCCACTTAAGTGTATTTCTTTCCTCTCTAAGGGAGGGTAGGGGGCATCCTTACTGTATCCTTTAGGACCTCAGGACCTCTGGGCAGGAGTCGAGACTCAGCCTCCCGCACTGAATCCCAGCCTGCGTTCTTCCCTCTGCCGTCGCTCATTTGCTTGAATAACTGGCTCAAAGATTTTGCACAATCTGCTTTTCTAACTCTCCCGGTCTATGGCTCTGGAGGGTTCTCTGAGCAGGGGGCTGTAGGATTACAGGGAAGGAAATTAAAAAGAGAGTCTACTCCTAAGGTCTTATTTTTAGGTCTGTATCCTTAAGTTCTGATTTAGATTTGAACAGAGCTGCTGGTGTTTGTGAACCTTAAGTTACATTAAAGGTAGAAATGACATTCAAAGAGCGAGGAGTAGCTTGTCCTGTCTTCCTTCCTGCCTCCCACCTTCCACTCCCCCTCCCCCGCCCCCTGACTTTTGGAGCAGGATCTCTGAACCAGCAGCAGGATCACCCAGGAACTTACTAGAAATGCGGAGTCTCCCGCCCCCTCCCCCTCAATCAGACCCCAGCACCAGCTTTAACAAGCCAAGGAGCTTGCTGTGGCATTTGACACACACTTGCATTTGAAAACCAGTGCTCTGGCCTTTGCATATTTTACTAACCATTAAGATTTTAATAAGAATAAAATGAGGACAGTTATAGTAAATTGGCTTTCAGATGAAGTTGTGGTTATCTTTGTATAGATTAGGTCATAGTTTGTTAAGAATTTAACCAAGATAATCTGCTTGTTTTCACTTAGCTAAAGGATCCTTGACCCACAGGATCTTAGACAAAATAGCCTAGAGAAGTCAGCTGACACTATTGAGAAAGGCTCAGAACTGTTTGATAGAGAGAGTAGGTCAATGGGTTTAAAAGAAACCTGGCTAGGTTGATCAAATGAGATCATTTAATGTCCTCTGATGCCACTTTTTGACATCCTTTCTCTCAAACCCTTAAGTAAATACATTGACCTCAGTAGCTTTATGTAAAATCAAGCTCCAAGTCAATGCTAGGAGGTTTCCTTTTTTCAGTGACAATTGCGCACTTCACAGATAGGAAAACAAAAGGTCCTCAGAAAGTAAAAAAATGTGAATGACATAAAAAGGAGTAATTTAATATCATGTTAACTCATTCTATATGATACAAGGTAATGCTGCATCATGGCAAAGACACGGTGTAAAGTACTCCCATATGATTTCAGAACCATTAATAGGAGAATTCCATATTTTATAACATCAACAAACCAGATGAACCTCATCCACTTAAAGTAGAGAACAGTGAAAAGAACAAATGTCTTGTGAAGAGTGGAAATGAGAACAATGTGTGTGAGGTTAAACAGTGGAAATAAGTTGCGGATGCTACGCATGAAATAATTATTTCTGCAGCGCCATTTCTGCATTTAGTTTATAAGCATGTCAGGGTGTGCAATCCAGGCATATTTCAAAAAAAGAAATACCAATCCACATGACGTGTGGAGAAAGTTGCCGCGTACAAAACTCTGTAAAAGACTCATTAAAATGGAAACTTTGAAAAGCTTCTCTGACCAGAGTGTACATATGGAAGATGTGCCAGTAACTTATTTAGACCTGCTTGAGCTTTTATCATTTTTTCCAACTATTTGATAACCTAAAGACATGGAGAGAGGAGCTTAAAAACAAAAGAGAGCTAATATGAAATTTTAAATTGCTTCCACAAACAGTAAATGTGCTTTACCAGGTTGATTTCTCATGTTCTGGATATTTATCATCTAGATAGGTGAGGTATTCGATGCTGTATTAAGGTTAGGAGACCACCCTGATTTGCACCATGTGCACGCACGCACGCACACACACACACACACACACACACAATTTCTGAAACAAGGAGCAACAGTGTGGAGAATTCTTGGGTACTTCATCACACAGGGAAAGTTTAAGAGCTTCAAAAAAAGTGCAAAAGTTCTAAGATTCATTGGGTAGCATGACAAATTAAGGAACTATTGGCTCAGGCAGGTAAAGGGACTTCTTCAAGGTCACAGAGCCAGGGATAGTTTGATCCAGGACTTGCCACTCAACCTAATGAATTTATAGATAAGCCCGTGCTGTCCCCTTCGAAGTAGTCACTTAGTACAGCGCTCATAGGAAAGTCGGCCTCCTGGGGAGCCCCACGCACATCCGTCGAGACCAGCACTATGCATTCAGTCAGGTCCAGGGCTCAGCCAGCAGCTCAAACCAGTTTCTGCCACAAGTCCTGGGCTCTAGCCCTCTGATTGCACCAGTGGAAGGACTGGAGCACCCTCAATTACATCCTGTAACACTGGGGTCTCTCTTCCAGCAGCCCCGTGCTGGGGTCTCACATTGGCCACACTAGATGCCTAAGCACTGGCCTAGAGTGCATTGGAGACCCACCCTCCCTGTTACTCCAGTCTGACTCCCTGGGTGTTGAGAAAAATCACCCCTCCCCAGACCCCACACCCCAGCAGGTGTGGCAAGTGGGAAGCGTGCACATTCACACTTGGGGCTTCATGACTAGATCATTCCTGTCCTACTGCCATTACCCAAAAGCATTTCCATATTTGAATTCCCCTTTTGAATCCCTTCCTAAGCCTTTCTTTGGAATACTATCAGTAATGGACAATCTTCACACTTTGGGTTTTACTTCTGGAATCAGAAATGGTACGAATAGAAGTGACCAGGTGTCAGACCAACTAGTGAATATTAATAGCCCCTTTCTGAGGAAAAGAACTCCAATGGAGAAAACTCCATGGATCCCAACTCCATATCCTCTCCAGGCTCTAAACTATTTGATAGGCAACAATGCCTTCCTCATGTTGGTCTTCTAATCTCTTCACCCCCTCTGACAAAAGGATACTTCTTCACTTCAACCTGCTAGGTTTATTGTGCGGATTTCAAAATCACTTATCATTTAGTTTGCAGTGGAAGGCATTTTCCTTGGCTGTTAATGATACCCCTTTATTTGTATAGATTACTTACGACTTATCTAGTTATAAACTTAATAGTTTAGTCAAACGCTAATGTTATTGCTATTTCTTATACTCATCCAGCAAATGATAGCCATCTATGTTGATCCAGAAGTGAAGCTAAAGTATAATTCTGATATTATTGTAGAAGGAGAAAGGAAATTTACAGTTAGAGTAAGCAACTACTACTCTCCACTCCCAAAGAAGTAATATAAATCCTAGAATAGGCTTTACTCTTCCATTCACAGACTTTAAAAATTTACACTCAAATACCCTTTTTAACTAAAAGAATAAGCTTTTGACCAAACCAACCCTAGAGCAAAGAATTTTACTCTATTGGTTAGCTTTCTGCATATAAAAAGATCTATTTTTTGTAAGCTATTAATTTCATTTAGGATTAATCATAAAGACTCAGTCACGCATCATTAGGGTATTGAGGAGTCGGTTGTTTCCATCTTTATTTCTACTTGGTCATCTTTCAAGTTTATAATAACCATTTCCAAAGATATTCCTGTTTTAAACCCATATACTGATAGTATCACTTAGGAAACCCAAGAATTTACATTTTTGAAGATTATCTTGAGGCCGACTGAAATTATATCTGCAGTTAAAACAAAAATGCTTCGAAGATCTTAACACTAAGTGGACAGACAAACCTGAAAGACCTGCCTGAATTTACCTTCAACATAATTTGGTCATCCAAGTCACTCTAAGAAGTAGCGTGCCGTTCACATGTTAAGTGCCTGATGTGCACATCTGCTGTCTTCTAGTTTGGAGACCTCAGTTCTACCTTAATGATTAATGTGGACTAAAAAATTTCTAGTCTCAACTTTTTGTGTGCTTACAAGAACTTTACAAGGACTTTAGTGAAAAGAGAATCGTCAAGAGTATATTAAGAAAGGGCAATACATGGAGGACAGAGTGAATTAGGACTCAGCTTAGTCTGTGGAATAGACCTGGAAGAAGAGTCACAGGTGTGGCACCATGGTTCTCACCCCCTCTGACAAAAGGATACGAAACCCCCCGTGAAGAGTTGTCTTAAGGTCAAAGTGAATCAGGGATCTAACTCTCTAGGACCCTGTTAGCCTGAATGAGTTCCAGGCTTAAGGGATGCCCTTGGGAAGCAGAACCTTGAGGATATGGTACACAGGACAGAATTTTTTTTTGACGGGCAGGCAAAACAGGAAATATTTGAAACGTAGGTCCAGAGGGGAAAGGGAAAGTGCTTAGGTGAGAAGGGAAGTTGCTCAGATGGTTGAATACAAGTTTCGTGTGATGGTCTTCAGTCCTAGGCCAGTGGAAGAAAACACAGGATTCAGCACAGGGCGTGAGCCTGGAAAAGATCTACAAAAGTGGGAACCCTGCTAGATGCCCATTCCAGTACCCTGCCTTTTTCCATCATGCCTTTCTACTTGTTGTTTGCCTGCCCCTTCCTTGTCTTCTTTCCCTTAACATGCTTCTAGGACAAACCAAAACAGAGAATTGGTTCAGTCAGATCAGTGTTCCAAGGGAGAAAGTATGAAAAAACTCATTCTGGGAAACAGTGGAGTTCCTTTTGAAGTTCTTCAGGGTTGGTTCAAACATTTCAGCTGAAAGGTTTCTCTGGAATAAGCCAATGTTACCATGTGGGCAGCAGACTTACTTACTCAGCTCCTTAAAGTGATGACCAGTTCCTACCCACAGCCGCGGAGAGCCACCATTCCTGCCCACCTGTTCCTAGTTCTACACATTAGAAAGACTGGAAGCTGGGGGGTAATTGAAAGTCAGCAGGAAAGAGAAAGCAGAGAAAAGGTCAGCTGAGTGGGCGTGCTGGGGGAGCGGTCCACACCTGCTCAGAAAAGATGATGGTGGACATCACCACACACACATCTGGGAGGGTTCCTTTATTTCTCCCCTTCCTTCTAAATGTCAAAGCCATGCAGAGAACACAGACCCAAAGTGTTTTCCATTTTCCCTCCCCACCACAGAATTTTTCAAGAATAGAACTCTATGCTGTCATAATCCAAGTTAGCAGAAACCATTTTATCTTGTGACTAAAATCTTAAATGGTCCTAAGAAGAGAATGCCCTCTCCTATCTTGGACTGGGGAAAAGCAATGAGGCTCTCAGCTCCTGAAAACGGAAGATGAAGGGTTTTCAGGTCTCTTCAGTGATTCTTCTGGGTTTCCAGGAATGGTTGCTGGGACAAGACATTTGAAAGGGCAAGATCAATCATCCCAACCTTTTCTTAAGCAGATGTCTGCTGTATGCGCTAGTACTCATTTACAATGCGTCAAGTGCTCCAGTAATAGTCACAAAGTCTCAGTGAGAGAATTCAAAGAGAATACAGGTTTTCAGCAACTGTTTTGTTTTTTTTTTTAATGGAACTTTTATTTGGACCTCTATAGCCCATCTCTCTCACAACTCTTTAAACCATATCCAAGCCACATAAAAGAATAGATTCCACCAGGCTTTACTTATTTCCTTCAACACCTTCACTAAATGACAGTCAGAAACAAAGAATCCCAGATTTCTTTTCTGTATCCTAGGCAAAATTCCAGTTTTTGACTCCTAGATGTAAGGATGCTTATGCATCCCAAGTCTTCAGATGATTTTCTGACCTAACTTCCTTGAAAATTACTAGAGGTGAAAGAATCACACTGTCCATTTCACCCTATGTGAAATGCCTTTCAGACATCTAGAGAGGAGGCCCTTCTGCTGTTTGTGGTGAGGAATCCTCCTTAATTGTGGTCAAAAGCTTTCCTCTAGACTAATGGCTTCATAAATTGAATCCTTTATTCGTTTGTACGTCCGATAAATGCTGTTCTCATTTGTCAGAGCCTTGGAACGGTGAATGTCGAAAACAGTTCAAACCAGTTCCTAAAACATGAGCAGTATCCTGATATACAAGACTGCCTCCAAAAAAATTGGTAGAAACACTTTTAGATGACCTCTTTTTAGGAGAAGGAGAATACAAAGATGAATTTTAATAGAGAATGAAGCTGGGAAACACATGAGAAGCTTTAGGAGGAAAGTAGGACAAATGAGTATACAGAGCTGAATGCAGAATCAGATGGTTTGTGTCATGAAAACAAGATATTGAAGGTGCTTATTCGCCCCCCCCACCAACACACACTTGCTCAGAAGGAGATGCTTTCCCATTCCCTTACCCCAACTGCTAAAACAGAATCTACAGGACTTCAGGAAAATGCTTTTATAGTCAGAATAAGCCTACAATGGACAGGATCCTAGCTTTAAGCCTCTCACTTGTGCCTTGTTTTCAGGCAGAAATCACATAATAGCTATCAACCTTTGAAGGAAATAGGAGATTTGGGACGACATGGGCATTTGAATCTCAATTTCTACATCGCTGGACTTGGATTCAGTTAATAATGCCTCCCACTGTAGTCCCCCTAGCCTGGTGCAAAGTCAAGCCCCAAATGGCTGAATGAAGATCTGAAGACTTGGAGCAAATAAATGAACTGCCTGCTTTTCATTATGCTCCAGTCTCAAGACGGGGCTACATCTGGTTTTCTGATTACACTTTCCCGTAGTAAAGAAAATTCTAGCCTAGCAGGTCAAACCAGCTGATGACTAGCCAGCTCCAATTACTGACCTGACCTGCTTCTAACCTCAAAGGGGAAAAAAGAAAACCCTTTTTACTCTTTCTTAGAAACCGAAATATGGGTGTAGAAGGTTGTTGGGTTTTTTCCTTGATTAATTAAAGTTGCTTATTCAAATTGTGCTGTAGTACAGAGTCTTTAATTATAAACAAAATAATGCCTGACTTCCTCTATAAACCTCCACTCAAAGGCAAAGAGAAAGACAGACCAGACTCTTTTATTCTTATAATAAACAACAAAAGCACAGTAATTTCAATATGGCATTTGGAACTTGATTTGTTCTATTTAATGAATAAAAGAATAGTAGTTCTCAAAAGAGACAGTCTACTAAGATAAGGGTTGGTGGTGGTGGTTGTTTTTTTTTTAATGGACACTCTAAAAGCCATTCCTAACTTCCAAATAAACTTTACCATGGCTTTACTCTGCTGAACAATGCTTGTGGCTTTGTGTCTCCTAAAATGTTAACCTGATCCAACTTTAGTCTACTCAAAAAAAAAAAAAAAAAAAAATAGACCCATCGCTCCCCAATTTGTAGAGGAATTATGCAATTCAAATTTCGGTCAAGGATTTTAAAGCAATAAAAAAAATCTGCATGTTGAGAAGATGCTTTTTAGGCCAATGGCCTACAAGAGAATGCACACATGGCCTATCATTTTTGTTAGCATATTACAATTTAAAACTCCAGTTTCTTATAGGAGTGTAGCTTCTGAGTTAGATGGAACAAGATGAAATGGCTAATCCTCCGCTTTGGACCTAGAAGAAGGATTTCAAAAGTTTCGATCTAATTTTAGGAAGCTATTGAATACAATGGATTCATTATGTTCAATGTATCTAGCTATTTTTAGGCTACTACCATAGGTGACTTTTGACTTACTTTCCATCTGAGGAGGAGGAATTACCATGATTTCTCCACTATCCACCTGCAAAATTGCGGTCTCCATGGTCTTCCAAAATACTCTGGAAAATAAAGCTAAATCCTTCACGCCAAAGGAAGCACACAAACGTTCATTTTGATTTACATTTTGTATCATCCCCATAAAGCAGATCGTGTTTTGTCCATTTTAGAGACGAACCAGTTAAGGAGATGTTGTAAATGAAACAAGAGAGTTGCTCTTTGAATCTGGTATGGAGTCCACGCCTACAGTCTGAACTTACTATCTCCTTTGGAGAGTTTAAATCATGCCCAATAAAGGAAAGCTAAAGCTGGTGATGACAATAGATCTGAAAGAGTACATAGATGCTTGCTTTATAGGTTTTGAGTTAAGTCATACCAGTAAAAATACCAGTACTTCTTCTTTTTTTTTTTTTTTTTTAATCATACCTGGATTGCTTCTCCCCTTTTGTATTCTGCATTTTGGCCAGTATATTTCAGTTCAATTTCAAAAGTCTGCTGGCTGCCCATTAGGTATCCACCTCACTGAATGATGTTAGGCATGAACAGTTCCTGAGATATGGAACACATCTCATTAGAACCTAAAAAGTCAGTGGAAGAATACTAACAAAGACTGATGAACAAAATAAGCAGAAGACTGTAGGAACTACATGGGACTAGATCACAGAATAGCTGTACACGGAGCATGTGGTCACAGAAGGCTGTAACCATCTTCCTTTCTCATTTCGGTTGACAATGCTTTGGTATAATCTTCTATCAGACAGCATTCCCACAGCCAGACACACACTTGCAATTAAGGCTTCAACATGCCAAGCAGGAAGTTACTCTCTGCTCTGGGCTTTCCATTCCATTTCTAGAACTCAGGAGAGTTATCCAATAGTACTTTCCATCTTGCTACAATTCAGTTTACCCCTTTTTCCTTCTGCATCCCTCCACCCCAACACTAACCATGAGGAACAAACTCTACTCACACTTCTCTTAGCCACTAGTCTCCGATCATGAACTGTTTTCCTACTGAAGTCCAGCTGATGTAAAAGTAATGTCACTTTTGTTGTGAGGGAACGGAGATGGTGACTGGTTTCAATAGAGTCTATATTCTTTTGGGCCCTTGGTATTAGGTCTAGCAGAGGTGGATAGTTCAGTAATCATAGGAACAATTTTAATCTCTTAAAAATAGCAATGTCAACAACTGTTTAAAAGAACAGACACTAAAACACTGATGGTCTTGCAGCTCCCCAGATAAACATACCCACTTCAACTCCAGCCTTAAGCACTACTTCCCTTCTAGCACACTTTCCATCCTCAGCCAAGTCTCCTCAAAGTGCACTGCATGGTCTCCCGTTCCCCACCTTCCCTAGGTTCTCCTTATCCCACTGTAATTGGACACATCTCATCACCGTTGCTCTCCTGCTAGATGACCAGCAACCTTCTATGGTACCCAACTCAATGGGCTCTAAGCAAATGGACTTCTTTGGCATCAAGGAACGTACCATCCCTAAAACTGTCCTGATTGGAATCTGTGACCTTCTTAGTCCATTCAGGTGACCATAACCATACCATAGACTGGGTGGCTTATCAACAGAAATTTCTCAGTTCTTTCTAGAGCCTGGAAGTTGAGGACCAAGGCACCAATAGTGTCTGCTGAGGACTTAATTCCCGGTTCACAGATGACCATCTTCTCCTTGTGTCCTCTCAAGGCAGAGGGGGTTAGACAGCTCGCTGAGATATCTTTTCTAAGGGCACTAATCCCACTGATGAGGGCTCTGCCTGCATGCCTTCATCACCTACCAAATGCCCCATCCCCAAGCATTACCACATTGAGGATGAAGTCCAACATATGAATTTCATAGGAAAAGAAACACTCAGTCTATAGCAATGACAACACGGTTTCCTCTCTACTTCTAGTCAAGTCCTTTGTTTCCTTCATGGGCCCACTGTGGCTGCCTGGCTTCTTGAGTCTCAATATTCCTGATTCTGGTCACTGAATCCTTCTCCTTCTAAAGGGATACAAAGCAAAGACAATAGTTATTTCCCAGACCTTTTATGCCTGATCAGATGACCCAGTGGCAGCAGCACTAAGTCCCAACCAGGATTTACCATCTTTCACAGCATGAATTTATTTCAGGTAATGGCATCAGTATCTATTCAGCATCTTAAGCCAAAAGCTTCAGGGACGTTTTGGACCCCCCTCCTCACTCTTCTGGGAATTTGTTATAAAGGTCTGCTATTTCTGCCTCCTAAATATCTTCAAAGATTCTTCACCTCTTTCATTTACTTTAGACAATTAAGTGGTGCCAACAATCAGTACCAAGCCATGTTCTACATAGCTGTCAAGAGGACCGAAGACTCCATGTAAGTGGGTCACAGCACTGCTTATCCTTCAACGGTCCTCCACTAATCCAGAGAATCTAACCTCTCCATCTGACCCTTCAGCTACATCCAGAGCTTTGGTTCATCTCACTTCATGGATCAAAGCTCTAGTTATCCTAAGTACTAACTACACCATTCCCTAGTCATCTTAGACTACCTCTTAGCTTCTAGCACTTTTCCACAGAAGGTTTCCTCCACTAGAAAAGGCACCTATCTTCCTCTTCAAGCAAACTCCTACTCAGCATTCAAGCCTCCACTAAGATGACACAGATGAGGAAGTCTTCCACACAACCCCGCCTCCTCCTACCATCGTCAAGATCAGACACTGCCTCCTCGGAGCTGTGGGAGCACATTATACAAGATGGCTCCATGTTAGCACTTGTTTTATTTCACCATAGCTGTTACAGACTCTTTGGAGATCCAGGTTTCTCAATCTTAGCACTACACACATTATGGACTGGATAATCCTGCTGTGGGGGCGGTCCTAGATACGTAAAGGGTTTCATAGCATCCCTGACCTCTACTCACTAGAGGTCTACCCTAGTCGTGACAGTCAAAAACATCCACAGACATTGCTAAATACTCCCGGAGACCATTGTCCCCAGTGGAGAACTAGTCCTCTAGACTGTGGGCTTTCACTTAGGTGAAGTGCTTACCTTGACCCCCAGCATCAAGCACATGACATAGACCTACATGTGTTTAATGAAGGGCTATTGAATGAGGTTTATTGACCATGTGAGGCCCTAAGCCCTATGAATCAGCTACTTGAAAACAAATCCCAAAAGGACATTTTAAGATAACTAAAAATAGGTCATCCTTTATGTACAAGATTCTAGCTTAGTTGATTTGCAAAAGATAACTCCATTTCTGCTCTAAAGAGCACAACTAAACAAACATTATAAAAGTAGGTTACTTTAGTAAGAAAACAGGCCATTAGAACCAGGATATTTCAGTGTGTGAGTTTGGTTTTCAGGCAAAGAAAAGAACACCTTAGCTGATTGTATTGTGTTTCAGTGGATATTTTCCCTTGTATCAAATTAGATCTGGCTACAGTAAGGAACTCCAGAGACAAGGTAATGCTTGCAATACATTCTCTGAGCTATATTACAACCAATCATAGGCAGTGACCCTTATGCTTTTTAAGATCTGTGCTTGATTAAAACTCACATTTTAAACCTTAAATGAGGCCCACCAATTTTAAATCTCTTTCCTTCTCATCCAAACCACACAACCAATTACATATGCATTTTCCTTCAAAAGCTTCATCTCTCAAAAGGATCCTGCTTGCCTTTATCCAAGGATTATGATGAGGCAAAAAACATGAGCTCGATTCTCTTCTGAGAGAACTACTAAGTAATTAAAAGTTTCACAAGAATCTGTCCATTAGTTTAAGACAAAGTTTGGCTTCAAGCGAAGAACCAAATTAAACTAAAACCTAAAAGTAATTGGTTGTAAGTGTGTATGTATTGAGTCTTGCCCCTAGCCTTTATGTTCTATAATCAATGGCCACTTTATTTTAGGTTCTCTGAAATGGGTTCACCAAGTAAACTAAGCATACTTTACTTCCTCCCTCTTCCCCAGTTGCTCATCTGGAAGTTTTAGAAAATAAAGTTCTACACGCCTGATGGGACAGAATAGGAAGATCTGAGATTAGTTGAGTGCTATTTAGAAACCAAAGCACCGCTCTGAGGCTTTGATAGAGTATGCCTAGTTGTCAAAGGTCATGGATAGCTTCGAGTTTGAGGCACATCTACTTCTTTTAAAGTCTGCATTTCTCTATTTTTAGCATTTGTGATAACTTGACATTAAAAAGTACTTTATAGGAGGTGTTGAGTTTTATTCAACTAAGGATTCTTAAAGACCAAAAGATCCCTTAGACTGAGAAATTCCTCCACGATAAGCGTACAACACAAACACTAATATGCTGGAGACCTTATAAAATGTAACAATCTGGAAGCCAGGACACATAACAAGCTGCAGAAAGGATCTGAAGAAGATCTGAAGCAAAACTGGTTAGTGAAAATAAAGTGTTTGATGGAATGTTTTTCATCTTAACTCCATTTCAGGGTAGTAACAGATCCATGAAAACCTCAAAGTCAAATGCTTTCTGCAAGGCTATCACAACTCTGCTCAGTTGTGGGCTCTTTATGTCTCCTTCGTGGACCTTGCTCCCTTCCACATGACACCTGGACAGGGTGCTGCTCTGGGAGTTCCCCCCCATAGGATGCCATCCACCACACTGCAGGATCCAGAACACAGACCTGAATGGTCTTCTCTAAATGCAGGTTCAGCTGACAGAGCCGGTCTCTAACCACCACCTACTTCCTCACCTCTTAATAGTGGTCTTGACCACCCATTACATGAGACCCATAAGCCCCCAATCTCCTCACCTTTCCATTCTCACATATCCCTGTTACTTCCTCACTTCTTTCCTTCCTTGGCTTCAATTCTAGCTCCTTCATCATGGGCACTGCTTGAGTGGACACTAAACTCCCTCCCTTCCTCCTTTGCATTTGTTGGCCAAACCCCATTCCCGGTTGCATCCGAGTGGCCCGTTTTTGCCAGGATAGTTGAAGGAAAGTGGACAGAACACAAGTAAGGAGACTGGTCATGGTCTTCACTGACGTCCTCTAAGCTCATAAGGCCCCCTCAGTGCCACCAGTAACCCTCTAGGTTTTCTTGACCCATCTCTTCTGCTACCTCCAGAAAGAGCCACCTCCCTCCTCAGACATGTGGCATTTCATCTCCTCCCTTGTCACATTTAGGGAGTCTTTTATTTCTAAGCTTAAAAACCTAAGAAGACAGAAAAGAACAGCCACTCACTCTCAACCATATGTATGGCCCAACTTGATCTATAGTCCATCTTTGCCTTCCTACCTATAATAATGGCAGAACTTCCTGCTACAGAAGGCAGAGGTTTCCACGCTGGTAGTAGAGCCCATCCCTTTTTACCTACTCAAGAGAGTCCCTCCAGGAATCCTCTCTTCTCTCCTGCATCATCCCTTGGTCACTCAGGTTGTTTCTCATCAGTAGAGAAACACTGGGAGAATTCCAAGCTAAGATAAAGATTCCTGGTGTCCTCATGTGCATTATTTCTATGCTTGTTTTCATATCAATCTTTCTTCATGTCCTTTACTTGTTCTTCCTCATCTCCGAGATAGCTGGAGATCAGGGACCCCTGGATTTTTGTCCGGTTGCTGATTTCACATCCTTGAGGGTTTAACAGACAAGTTCTACATGATAACCTGCACTCCTAATTTCTCCTGCTGCCTGAAGTAGCTCCCACTGCCCTTTCATGTCACGTGCTATCAAGTGAGTGGCAAGTACATCCTGGGAGTTGCTCAAACAAAATATGTAAACATGTACGTAAATATATAGATAACTTATTCTTTGAGAACATCCTCATTAGGAAATATGCTGGTATGTTTAGGAGTGAAGAGCCACGTAACAAATTTATTCTCAAATGATTCGAGATAATTGCATACATATACACACACATGCATATATATACACATATATGCATATCAAAAGGGGGAAGAGGAAAAATAAAGCAAATGGGGTAAAATGTTAACAGGTGAGTCTAGGTAAAGGGTATAACTGGCGTTCCTTGAACTAGCTTCCCAGGGTTCTGGAAGTGTGAATTTTTTAGTCAAGGTTTTCAAATGGAACTAACATGGACTCTTCCTTCCTTCACCACCTCCCACCCAGGTCAACAGAAAATGCTACTTCCATTCCTTTCTGATAATGTCCAAGATCTGACCCCTTGTCACCATGTGCAACATCAGCACCCCAGTCCAACCCCCACGTTTGCCTCCCCTCCTGCCCTCTGCTCACCATCTGCCCATGGCTCCCGTGTCTCCTCAGTAAGGGCTGTGCTGTCATCAAGGCCTCACGGGGATTGTATAGGATTCCCCTCCCTCCATACAGCTGTGGGCACTCTGGGCCAAACCCAATTCCTCCTCAGGGCCATTGGATTTGCTTTTCTTTCTGCCTAGAATATTTTTCCCCTAGGTCTGTGCTCAAATGTCACCTTATCACCATGGGTTCTCTGACTGACCTCTCTTAGAAGATGCCCTCCCCTCGCCTCCAGGGCTCACCACTTCCTCATCTGATTTTCTATCAGAGTGTATCCAGCATTTTCCTTAAAGGACCAGGGCAAGTATTTTCAACCATAGTGTCTCTGTATATGGGTTTTCAACTCCTTACAGCACGGAAGCAGCCATAGAACATAAAAGATGGGTAAGTAAGCTTTACATGAGGTGGTTGGCCAGATTTGGCCAATATGCCCTCACTCCAGACTGCTGTTCTAGACGAAGGCTACTAAAGATCAAATTGGGTTCTTCCATCTCCCATTATTGAACTGCAAGCTCCGCAAGAGAAGGCACAAGCTTTTGTTCACTACAGGATCTTCAGTGTCAAGAGCAACTGGCAGAGACCCCAGTGTTCACTGGATAACAAAAATCCTTCTGTGTAATACTTTCTAGTTCTACCACATCTATTTCCTTCCTCCAATGAAGGAAGTGCTCCATCTGATCCATTTGTTTCCTTGTAGTTACTTCAACTAGACTCTACCCTCCTTTATAGCAGAGGTGGGCTCCTTCCATTCTGGACGCCCAATGTGCATCAGAATACTTAACCAAACACACTCTATAGATCTTTACTGAAAGAATAAATCAATCCAACAAGAAGACTGAGGGAAGAATAGAGAAGGCTAAGTAGAGACAGGAGAGGAGCTTAGAGGAAAAAGAGGATCCTGAGAGTGAGTGCTAGCAATTTTCTCTGATTATAGAAAATGGAGATGATGTTCTGCTCTAGGTTTTGCCAGCCAAACAATACCTGGAGGGCTTTGTTCTAGTTCCATACTTTAGTTACATCTTAAAGTATCTAGTGCCAATACTTTAAGATGGGACATTGTGTGGTGCTTCAAGAGAAATACAGCCAAAATAGTGAAAGGAAATTTTACATCTGAAGAACCCTCGAAAAAGGTAGTGATTGAAACATTGAGATGGCTTAGCCTGGGAAAGAATAGATCAAAAGGTATAAGATTGCCATCTTCAAATACTTACACTGGTTAGATTTGAGAAGGATTAAATGTTCGATTTTGCTCCAGAAATCCTACCACCTTGCGAAAATTATTGAGGTTGATGTTAGTTCAGTAGAAGAACTTTCTAGGAGCTAGAGCATCTGAAAACAAAGGGGTGGTCATCAGAAGACATGCAGTTCCCATCACACACAGGAGTGCTCAACTACTGCTCAGGAAGAACCTGGTAGGATTCAGATAGAAGGTAAAATCTTGACCTGGATGACAAGTTGGGCGAAGGAACCTTTCAACTTAGAGATTGTAGAATTTTAATCAAAGCCATGAAGGTTATCCAAATGCAGAACTGATGGACCAACATGCTAGCTATTGCTTCACCAGGTTGTTGGGCTCATCTGACAGGGCTCCAAACACACTCAAGAGACAACATTCCCAAGAGGAAGTTATTTCAATGTCACTCAAATGTCTTAGAACAAAGACTGTTTTTTAAAGTTTCTAAATGCTAATGGTATAGACAAAAGGAAAACATGAATATCTGTATTCCTGATTTGTGTCACAAAAAGAGAAACTCCTGAAAAAGGTCATCGTCTAATATGCCCGACAGAAGCTTCCAAACAGGACCGCGGAGGAAACCACCAGAACCACATCCTTGTTGCAGGTGCTCAATCAGGGCTCCCCAGGAATCCAGTCCAAACCTAAAAGACCTGCTAGCCAGTTGTCCCCTCCATTTTCCTCTTTGCATAGACCTTTAAACCTCTCCTCGGGGGCACCTGGGTGGCTCAGCTGGTTAGGTGTCCAACTCTTGATTTCAACTCAGGTCATACTCTTGCAGTTGAGAAGTTTGAGCCCCACATCAGACTCTGTGCTGATAGTGTGGAACCTGCTTGGGATCCTCTGCTCTTCCCCTCACTCACACACTCTCAAAAATAAACATTTAAAAAATAAGCTTCTCCTCAAATCTTACTTCACATTCAAACATTAAAATATCTTGCTTCAGGGGCACCTAGGTGGCTCAGTTGGTTAAGCTTCGGACTCTTGGTTTCAGCTCAGGTCCTGATACCACAAACCGGAAGCTGAAGCCCTACATCAGGCTCTGTGCTATTAGTACAGAGCCTGCTTGGGATGCTCTCCTCCCACCCCACCCCCAACTGTCCCTCCTCTGCTTGTGCTCTCTCTCCAAATAAACTTTTAAAAAATTGAAATCAAATCTCTGGCTTCAACCATAAACTCTTCCCCAATAGCTTGGTCATTCTATCACCTCAACAGGGAAGACTGGTAAATGACTTGCCTCTAACTTCTCATCTTCTGCTCTGTCCATGCTGTGGACAGGATTTTAACCCAAATCACACCCTTTACCAAGCTTCTGGTGCTTAATCCGCTGGAGGCTTCATAGGAGCAGTCTTGACATGAATTCTGAGTGCGCTGGGTACTGTTGGGCTTTCCCCTCTCTAATGTGCTCTTTCGCTTCCATGATAATTGATCACTCTTTGGGGCTGTGGGTGTCAGGCACAGAGCTGGCACAAGAACACAACTCTGAAGAGGACAAATGTGGTTTCTGCTTGGTTTACAGCTGCGTGGAGAATCATACAAGTGTTGTGGGCTGAACTGCAGCTCACTCAAGGTCCATTCGAGTTCTAACCTCTAGTGCCGAGGAGTGGGACCTCATTTGGGAACAGAGACCTCACGGACACAGTTAAGATGCAAATTACAGTGAGGCCAAACTGTGGGTAGATGCTCCAATAATTAGGGTCCTTATAAGTAGATTTGGACATCAGACACAGGAGATGGTCCTGTGACAACCCATATTCAGACACAGGTGGAATGTGTGAAGACAGAGAGGAAAACACCACATGAAGACAGAGGCAGAGGCTGAGTGATAGACCTACAAGCCAAGGAACAGCACCAGAAGCCAAGGCAGAGCATGCAGCATACTCTCCCCCATTAAGCCTTCAGGGAGAGCAGGACCTTGCTGACATTTTGATTTGAGACTTCTAGACTCCATAATGGAGAAGAAGTTTCAGGGTTTTTTGTTTTTTTTTTAATGTTTTTTTTTTTTTTTAATTTATTTCTAGGAAGAGAGAGAGAGAGAGACAGCGTGAGCAGGGGAGGGTCAGAGAGAGAGAGGGAGTCACAGACTCTGAAATAGGTTCCAGGCTCTGAGCTGGCAGTCAGCACAGAGCCCGACGCAGGGCTCAAACCCACAAACTGTGAGATCATGACCTAAGCGAAAGTCGGACGCTTAACCGACTAAGCCACCCAGGCGCCCCAAGAAGTTTCAGTTTTAAAAGCTCCAGTTCTTGAGGTACCTGGGTGGCTCAGTCAGTTGAGCGTCTGACTCTTGATCTTGGCTCAGGTCACGATCTCAAGGTTCAGGAGTCT
The DNA here is from genome assembly GCF_003009895.1 of Hyaena hyaena. Lineage (NCBI taxonomy): Eukaryota > Metazoa > Chordata > Mammalia > Carnivora > Hyaenidae > Hyaena > Hyaena hyaena. The sequence continues at coordinate 1,077,003 of NW_024080654.1, forward strand.
GAGCCCCACATCTGGCTCTGCACTGACAGTGTGGAGCCTGCTTGGGATTCTCTCTCTCTCTCTCTCTCTCTCTCTCTCTCTGTCCCTCTCTTGCTCACATTCTCTCCCTCAGTCTCAAAAGTAAACAAACATCAAAAACAACAACAACATCTCCAATTCTTGGTACTTTAAGACAGCCCTGGGAAACTAACCCAAGAAGCAATTGGGCAGTTAATGGTAAAGCAGGTGCTGTGAATGAATTACAAGAAGCTGCAGGTGAAAACTAAGTTAGTGAAAAGCATTTTGCTTGCAAGGTACAGAAGCTGAACCCCAACGGAACCAAGCAGATACCACAGAATGGACTAGGACCCAAGGGTTGAAACATCCATGTCGGGACTCTCTCCCTGCTTCCTCCTTTCTCAGGCAGGCTGCCCCCTAAGGGCAAGCAGAGCCCAGCAGGCCCACACTTACCTCGTCCCCACAGCCTCGCTCCAGGGAGAGGGGCTCACGCTGTCAGCAGCCACAGGAGTTCTCACAGAAACATGCCCACTGGCAGCCAAGGTCACAGGTCTGACTTTACAGGGAAAAGTTGGGACTTCGTGATCCACGTCCCCACTCGGTGTGGAGAGGAGAAGAGCTTTCCAGATATCAGGAGAGGGAGAACGTGGCGTGAGGGAGGCAAGACGAACAAGTGTCTACAGCGGTACCTGTGTGTTCAGGGAAGGCCTAGAGACACAAAGACCCCCTGGTTAGGGTTCTAAGGCAGCTGGTACCTGGTCAGGCTGAGGGTGGGAGGGAACACGTTCCAGGCAGACGTAATGAAGTGTCCAGAGGCCCAGCACTGGGTCGTCATGACCACCGGTATTTGTGTTCACCAGAAGCACATCCCTAACTCCAGCCCGCAGTGGAGATCAGCTTTGTTCTCCCTCCCTCGGCACCTCCTTCCCAGGTTTTGCAAAAGCGGCTCTACCTCCTCCTTCTCAGGGTTAGGAGGACATCGGAGGTGACAGTTCCACTCCCCATCACCTCTGCCACCTGTTCTGCAGGGAGACCCCCGCCCTCCCACCAGCACCTGGACTGTTCTCCTGGGGCCGCCCCTCCCCCCCAGGCCCCAGCACTCAGCACCTGCACCGCCTCCCAGACAGGCTTCTAGTGGTTGCACAGCCTCTAGTCCTTTCTGCGGCCACCCAAATATTGTTTCTAGAACACACACCCAGTGGCATCTCTCTCCAGTGCCTGAGCCCTTCTGGGGTTCCTCACTACCATCAAGATAAAGGCCAAACCGCCAAAGCACAGAGCAGGGTACAAGTGGTCTCCCAGGCTCCACCGGGGCTGCCTTTCATGCCCCCCCCCCCCCCCCCCCCCCCCCCCCCCCCCCCCCCCCCCCCCCCCCGCTTGCTCTGCACCTCAAATACGACCTCCATGTGCCCTGGTTTGCTGGTTACGCTGTAAAAAGCCACCACAATCTCAACCGAGTGGCTTAAAACAGTGACACAGAGCTATTGCCTTACTCTCCTGGAGATCAGAAGTCCCACACAAGACTCCCGGAGCCAAGGTCAAGGTGTTGGGTGGGCTCCATCCCCAACTGGGGGCTCTGGGAAGCAGAAGGAAGTGAGCGCGGCAGAGACAAGAAGGGCTCCAGCTTCAAAACCAACAGCCAAGGAGCCCTTCTTGTCTCTGCCGCGCTCACTTCCTTCTGCTTCCCACGTCCGCCTTCAGGGACGCTTGTGACTGCATGGGGCCCACCTGCAGAACTCGCGGACGCCCGAAGTCAGCTCGTTAGCAACCTTCACTTCACCTGCAACTTTAACCCCCCTCCCACTTTGCCACGTCATCTACGTAGTCACAAGGCTTTCGTGCGGCCATTCTTCTGCCGGTCACACAATTCCTATATACCTCGCAGCCCATGAACATCTGTGCCTTTGTCCGCGCTGGGGTGACGTCGCTGGCTGCTCTCTCCACAGGAAGCACCCATCTCTCTTACACACCACTCTGCCCCTGGCTCTCCAGAATTCACCTACCACACCCCTCACTGCCTTCTCCGGGGAGACCCTCCAAGCACTCTAGGTGGGCGTATGTAGCCCCATCTCTGGGTCCAATGAGCTCTCTGTACTCCCCTTTCTCACAGCACCTGCAGTGGCTGCCAAATACACCATTGCTGATTCTTTTCTCTGCGAGGAATCTCTGTCTCCTGAGTGGCTGCTAGGAAGCCCCCAACGCTTTGGCACAGACCTAGGCATCTGGAGTCGGTCCAGGCTGGAGTGTTTAACCCATAGATTCAGCTGGCTGAATCTCATGCCATTTATCCAAAGATTCTTGTGATCTATGTTCCTAAACAACTCCTCACTTTTCTCCATTCTTTGCTTTTCACATAAGCATATGTGTATCCAGTAATGATTTCCTCCTTTATATTTCAAGTGACTGACCTTAAAAAAAAAAAAAAAAGCTAACTTCACAGCTTTTCTGTAGATTCCTAGCCCTAACCTAGAAACCATGAGGATAATCGCTTCGTGTTGTCAATATTTATTTAGGTACAAATATTGTTGCCTGAGTGATATAGATTCTTAAGCTTGTAGGCTGAAGCTCTCGCATAACATGCTTTATTTATAAACACACCAGTAACAGTCTGCAAAGAGTGACGATTACAATATATTATTTGTACAAACCAACACATGCGTTTATAATTATCACATTGGTGGCGAGTTTTGTTATTTACCAAAGATGGCTATCACTTAAATAAGGTCATGTTATCAAATTTCAGAATATTGTGTTACACGTAAGATTTTATGTGGAGTCATTCTTTTCTCTCCCCGACCCAATGCTGTAAATTGTCACAGATCTGAATTTATGAATAATGTATGCACAGAACTTGAGGAATATAAATAATTAGCATTAATCACATGTTCATTATATTCCTCAAAATATAAATACGCTGCACTGCATGCCTGAAAAAACCAAGCATATAGGACAAAGTTATTATAAAGCTACATGTCAGCAGGTGTAAACTCTTACAGTCCAATCTAGGAACTAAATGCAATTACCAGTGTCACTATGCTTACGGTAAACATGTAGTGTGTGTATAATGAAGAAAATCAGGAATCAGATTAAAATAGAATTTCATCTAGAAGATTTTCTTCAGGGAATAAAGCTTCTTCTGGGGTTGAGCTGGGCTATTATGTTATTTATCGACCAGGGAAATACAGGGAGCTAACTCCACGTGAGAAGTATGTGTCTACAAAGATGGAAAATACAGAAAAGCACAATGGGTGCGGGGAAGGACAGGCAGGTGGAGAAAATCTCTTAGGAAATGTGAACAGATATGATCAGAGAGGAAACAAAGGGGAACGGTAAAGAATTCTTAAGAGACCTGTAGTTTAGATATAATATTTAATCTCTGTATAAATGTTTGTTTGCCACCTACTAATTGCTAGGCCCTGTGCAACTTGTGGGCTTCTTTTTTTTTTAATGTTTATTTTTGAGAGAGAGAGAGAGTGCGTGCGCACACACGGGCAAGCAGGGGAGGGGCAGAGAGAGGCAGACAGAGGAAGCGGGCTCTGCACTGACAACAGCAAGCCCCAATGTGGGATTTTAACTCATGAACCTCAAGATCATGACCTGAGCAGAAGTTGGACGCTCAACCGATGGGGCCACCAAAGCGCCCCTGTCAACTTCTTTTGACGTAAGGCCTTTGTCATCGGATGAACCCTTCTCCTTCTCTGATACCTATAGCGTTGACCTCATGGGATAAACTGTGATGAGAGCCTAGAGGGTGTAACTACTTGTTAGCAGTTGAGTTACAAGACATTACATTTGATGCCATTAAATTTCATCTTTCAGTTTCTGATCTGTATTTTTGCCTAATCAGGTATTGATCAAGCCTCCTGATAAGGCCATCCACAGCATTAGTTCCAGTTTTGTGCAACCCGGAAAACACAAGTTTCTCTGCTTTAATTCATGTCATTAACAAGAACGTGAAATAGCACTTGACTTCAAGTGTGGGTTCTAATCAAGAATGAGAAACACGCAAATCCAATGGTCTCCATTGACAGGGCAAGTCCTTGAAGACAAACAGGTGCCTATTGTGCCAAAGCAAACAAAGGAGTGCCCAGAGAGGAGAGGGCTTGCCCAGCAGAGGAAAGACACTCCCAGTTCCAGCTCTGAGCACCCAATCTGTTTCTAAGAGAGAATAGCAGTCACTACTCTTTCCTTTAGGGAGGATGGTTCCCTTCTGCTGGCAAGATGCTCACTAGATCAGTATGATTAAGGTCAATAACCACATGTTTCTTGCACCTGGCCTGACATTCCTACACAGTCATGCACATCTCTTCCAATATGGGAGGAAAAGCTTAGGACTGTGTTATTTAGAAACCATAACTTTCCTCCAAGCCAGGAAGCTCGGATCTCTGCACAAGTAATAAAGCTTCTAACTTTATCGCCCTGAAATTCCTCAGTCTAACACTGGCTAAAAATTGAACCCCAGAACCGTGACTTGCTGTAGTTCTCACACTTTGAGGAATTTCCAAATTTCCTTATTTCTAAACTTTGGATTCAATACCTCTTCTGAAGGTCTTGCTCCTCAAAAGGTCTAAAATGGACTTATTTTTCCTCCTAGCTCCTCTAAACAAGAGAGCCGTGGGGTAGCTCTTGTCTAAATTATGACCAGCTGTTCAAAGAGAAGCCACAAAGAGCCACCGTGCCTTAGCGCTGCCCATACATATTTATTTTGCCCCAATGAGTATATTAAGGGCTTTTTCAAAGATCTCCTGAAATCCCTAATATGCAAATTCAACACATTAAAAATATCCTCTGTCTTCAGGCAAGACAACACCTAAACCATTATTAGAGACCTCCAGAGAAGACTTCGCCATCTCCTTCAATAACTGGTTTCAGCATTTAATAACCCTTTCCATCAGCCAGCTCCTAAATCTAACTTAAATCCTGCTTCCTGGTGCTTAAGTTGGGGAATATCCTTCTATGAAAGAATTTTAAAGTTAGAAAATTACTCATCAGCCTAGGTATTATTGCCAGCGATTAACCACACATGGAAATATCTGAAGCCTGATGCTTTTGAAAATAGAATTCCATTATTCACACTTTCTGCAGCCAAAGACAGAACCACAAGATAGTATTGTAACCTATTTGGGAAGGCAAATCTGGCTCTCAGATCCAACCGTGAGAACGAGCTAAAAACTCCCCACTAATCTCAGTCCAGCCAGGCGTGATACGCGGAAGCATTTCCTACATTATAATATAGAACACCGGATTGTTACTGTCCCCTTCGGTTCCCTCGAAGCGGTAGTGAGATGCTTACACATCTTTTCAGAGCTAAGTAGAACGCTAGCAGAGATGGTTATATCCCAGAGTCCCCAGAAGAAATACAGCCATTGCAGTCAGAGCTCAGTTTGTCCCTTTCCTCTTTCTCTTCCCCTAAATGACCCTGTGCAAAGAATATCATTCTGTTTGCTTTAACATCCGCTGGTGTAGACCCGGCCAGCATCACCCAATGGTTGCTTGTCACGGTGAGAAAATTGTTACCTTATGTTCTTCATGAAATTCTGGGAGACCTGTCTGAGCAACAACGACGCAGTGTCGCTCAGCAGTTATAAGGGTGAATAAACAATGTCTGTAAAGTTTGGTATTATTACAGCAGTAATAACACAGGGCGTTTTTATATAAATCCCTTTAAAAGGGAGCCTGTACATATTTCCATGCATCCCGGCAAAGGAGAAAATTTAACAAATCCTTTCAGTAGGTGCTAAATACCATCAACATGTGAATCATCTTTAAATCATTTCCTTCACAATAGGTCCATTTTGAACGGTACAAATTACTTGGCTAAAAGAGACACGGAGAATGCCAGCATACTGATAAACCAGCAAACCCAAATGAAGTCAGTGTGGCTGTCACTTCATATACTCTCGGCAAGGGCACGGTGGAGAGGCCGCAGAAAGGCTTACGACTTCATCTTGTGAACAATGACAGACCTCACTTGACTGGACTTCTCACTCAGCAGGCTCGCGGAAACAGGAAGACACGAACACTGTCTGGTTGAAGTGGCCTCCTCACCCCCACTGCTCATCATCACCGATGTGGTAGACAGCGCGCCCCCCAAAGTTGCCCTCGTCCACAGAGCCTGTGGCTATAGGACCTTCCATGACCAAAGGGTCTTCGCAGATGTAATGACATCAAGGATCCTGAGAGGCAGAGGGGATTCTGGATGAGCTGGGTGGGACCAATGTCATCACAGGGATTTTATAAGACAGAGGCAGGGGTGCCTGGGTGGCTCAGTCGGTTAAGCTCCGACTTTGGCTCAGGTCATGATCTCACAGTTCATGGGTTCAAACTCCGCATCAGGCTCCGTGCTGACAGCTCAGAGCCTGGAGCCTGTTTCAGATTCTGTGTCTCCCTCTCTCTCTGACCCTCCCCTGGACGCGCGCGCTCTCTCTCTCTCTCTCACACACACACACACAAATAAATAAAAACATTAACAATTTTTTAAAAAATTGTAAGACAGAGGCAGATGTTCACAGTCAGAGAGGATGTGGCTATAGAAGCAGGCACCAGACTGCTGAGAAGAGAAACCTATGAGCTGAGGGAGGTGAGCAACCTGGGAAGTAGAAACAGTAAGGAAGTGGTTTGTCATTTGGAGCCTCTGGAAAGACCACAGCCCCGTAGACACATTGATTTTAGCCCGCTGGGACCGCTGACGTCCAGAACTATAGGAGAGTTAAGTTACATTTTTGAAGCCACAAAGCTGGTGGTAGCTGGTTACAGCAGCTGGAAGGAACTGATACAAGAGGCGTAATGCACTGCTCACAAAATAAAAACATAAACCAGAGATTTGTACAGACAGGGAATGAAATATTTCCTTTTTTAGGCAATTAAAGGTTATCATATATTCAGGCTTTCGGGATGTGTGTGTGTGTGAACTACCCTCCTTCTGTTCAGGTGACTCGATGTTCTGAGGTCTTAAGTCGGCTAGCATTGTCTAAGATGTCTATTTCCCCTATCTTCCTGTACTTCTGTAAACAGGAGGCGCTAAAATGAAATTATATTCAAAGGCATTTGATCAACCCCTCTAAATGAACCATTTCGTTAAACTCCTCCACTTACCCAATAACTTGAAACTAACTTCATAAAGAGATTGTCTCTCCCACCCCCCCATCCAAATAAAAGGATCCGTAGAACATAGTTTAGAGCAGATTTTGGCAAACTTACAGCCTACAGGTCAAATCCACCTGTTTTTATAAATAAAGCTTTATGAGGACACAGCCACATTTTTAGTTTATGTATTGTAAGTGACTGCTTTCATGCTACAACCACAGAATTCAGTAGTTTCCACAGACCGTACACTACATGAGTACCTATGTACCATGTTCAACTTTGTCTCACAGCCTACAAAGCCTAAAATACTTACCACCTGCCTCTATTTTTAATTTAAAAAATTTTTAATGATTATTTATTTTTGAAAGAAAAAGACAGAGCGTGAGCAGGGGAGGGGCAGAGAGAGAGGGAGACACAGAATCTGAAGCAGGCTCCAGGCTCTGAGCTGTCAGCACAGAGCCCAATGCAGGGCTTGAACCCATGAACCTTGAGGTCATGTCATGACCTGAGCTGAACTTGGACGCTTAACCGACTGAGCCCCACGGGCAGCCCTCCACCTCACTCTTCACAGAAAAAAACTGGCTGACCCCTGGATTAAAGGACTCTCTCTGGAGTCAGACAAACTTCTGTTCTAATTGTGACTCAACCACTTACGAGCTGGGTCATTTGGAACAAAGTGTTTAAGTTCATTGAGCCTCATTATTCTTTATTTGTAGAAGAGACAGATATCTACACCTCCCTTAGAGGATGCGAAAGCCTAGAATACAGTGCATAGAACATTTGTCAAAGGGAGCACGTATTAATATTATATCATATATTAATTATTCTGCAATTCTATAACATATTAAACACATCAAACATTAACTTACAAAGTAATAGCTAAATAAGCAACAGACGCTTCTAACACTAACATTGCTCTTTAACAGAGGCTCCTAGGTATCCTTGAATGAATGGGTAATCTGAATTTCCAAGTCATGAGATGGCATCATGCTAAGACTGCATTATGTCAGGATATTAGAAGACAACTGCCCTGAGTCTTTACCTACTGAGCTGATCACAGCAATACTAAGAAGCTCTCCTAGTACCAGGAAGGAACCATCTCGAGGGAAGGATAACAGGCTGCAGGAATGTCAAGGGCAAGAAACCTTTCGGCACATCATCTGAGAACAATTGCAGGATTAGGGGGAAATGTTATGTGCCCTACGTGAATTACCGCTTCATACCAGTGATCTCCTCATGCTTTATCTGTATCAGTTCAAGAAAGCACAGAGAGATTCTGAGTGAAGAGACACACCATACCATCATTATATGAGGATGCAACCATTCTTTTTTTTATGATTTTATTTTATTTTTTTAAATAGTTTATTGTCAAGTTGGTTCCCATATAACACCCAGTGCTCATCCCCACGAGTGCCCTCCTCCATGCCCATCACCCCCCTCCGCCCACCCCCCACCCTCATCAGCCCTCAGTTTGTTCTCAGCATTCAAGAGTCTCTCATGGTTTGCCTCCCTCCCTCTCCCCCACTATTTTTCCCCTTCTTCTCCCCCATAGTCCACTGTTAAGTTTCTCCTAATCCTCCTATATGTGCAAACATATGGTATCTGTCCTTCTCTGCCTGACTTATTTCGCTGAGCATAACACCCTCAAGGTCCATCCATGCTGCTACACATGGCCAGATTTCATTCTTTCTCATTGCCATGTAGTATTCCATCATGTAGATAAACCACACCTTCTGGATCCATTCATCCGTTGATGGACACTTAGGCTCTTCCCATGATTTGGCTATTGTTGAGAGTGCTGCTGTGAACATAGGGGTCCATGTGCCCCTGTGCATCAGCACACCTGTGTCCCTTGCAACCATTCTAACTCATTGTATCAATGGACTTTTCCAATCCCAAAATGCGGCATGGTTAGTGAAGCTTTTGTGTTCTTTCTAACTCAGGAAAATGAATTCTTTAAGTTGACTGAGCTTTGACCATGACTCTTTCCAATGATTTATTGAAATGTTATTACTTTCTAGACACACCCTTGGCTATTACCAGTGAAAACGGTTAACTGGGCTCAGAGTCAGAACATCCTGGTCTGGATTCAGCTCTGTAACTTCCTATGATCATCATCTTAAGCAAGTTCCTAGTTTTCCCTACTTTTTATTTTTTCATCTGCAAAATGGAGCTAAAAAATTAAATCATGGATTTCTTCTAAATATTAAATGAGAGAATTAATATGTAAACATGTACAAAAAGCACTATTTTGCATGTTTATCATTAGCTAATTACGTGGTAGAAATTAAATGCAAACATGCTCAAAATGCTAAAGGGCAGGGGCACGTGGGTGGCTCAGTTGGTTAAGCGTTTGACTTCGGCTCAGGTCACGATCTCGCGGTTTGTGAGTTCGAGCCCCGTGTCAGGCACTGTGCTGACAGCTAGCGCAGAGCCTGGAGCCTGTTTCAGATTCTGTATCTCCCTCTCTCTCTGCCCCTCCCTGGATCATGCTTTGTCTGTCTCTCAAAAATAAATAAGTGTTAAAAATTTTTTTAAATAAAATAAAAATAAATGCTAAAGGGCTATGAAACATTAGCCATTTGTATACAGTGATACATAGACTAAAATTGATTACATTTTAATATAACTCAAAACGTCATATTAAAGCCATTGAATTATCATAGTTTATCGCAGTATTTCTCATATTGCACAAAAACTGGACACACAAATGTTCATCAACTGGCAAGTGGGTAGATAATTGTGGTATATTCTCCCTATGGAATACAACCAAACAGTATAAAGAATAAAGTGTTATTACATGCATCTCATAATCCTTATGCTTGAGCAAATGAAAGCCAAGACAAAAGCCGTGTGGTGATTCATTTTACGTATCAATTTGATTAGGTTGTGGTACCCAGTTGTTCTGTCAATCACCATCAACTTGGTGCTGTGAATGCCTGTTTTTAGATGTGATTAACACATAAGTCGGTGGACTTTGAGTAAAGCAGATTACCCTCCATAATATGGGTGGGCCTCGTTCAATCAGGTGAAGGCCTTAAGAGAAATGACTGAGCTTCCTCAAAGAACAGAACTCTGCCTCCAGACCGCCTGTGGACTTAAAAGGCATCAACTCGCCAACCTTTGGCAGAACTTCCAGACTCCTGGCCTGCGTTCCAAATTTCAGACTTGCCAAACTCCCATAATCAAATGACTCAGTTCCTTAAAATAACATAAATATTTCTCTCTTCTCTCTCCATATATATATATATACATTACACATGTATTAACTATAGTACACATATCCGTGTGTGTGATCTCCTATTTCTCTGGAGAACCTCACAACTACAGGCTGCATATCACACAATTCCTTCTCCATGAAATTATAGAAAAATGAAAATAGTAGTGACAGGAAGAGCATCAGTGCAAATCGGTAGTTCCCTGGGGCTGGAAGAAGGAGAAACTTTTTAGAAAACTTTTTTTTTTAAGATGCTGGAAATGTTTTATGCGTTTGTACATAAAATGTACAGGTGGTGGTGGTTACATGATTGCATTGATGACCAAAACCTCTCAAACCGTACATGTGTACTTAAAATGGGTGACCTTTATTGTATTGAAAACATATCTCAACAGAACTTGGAGGGGAAAAGTCAGGCTTCAGGCCATGCAACAGGCTACAATATTCTCTTGCATGTCATGAGTAAACTTAATGAAAAATCGTTTGGGGTACGACTCTATTTTTTTCACGGATATAGAAATGCAAGGGTTGTTGAATTGGCATTATTGCCTAATACACTAAAAATGTTCAAGGTGAGCAAACACTGACTAATATATCTGTCAGGCAGAATCACGGGTAATTCACATATTCATTATTATGAACAACTTAATTAAAGTCATAATACTAATAAATTACATCCACTAAAACCATTATTTTATTCACTTCTGATTTATGTACAGTCCCTCTCTTGAGTAAATGGGAATTTTTATGTGACAGTAAAAGCTTAATAACTAATATATCAATCTGCGGTAAACATCGTCCAAAGGCTACTGTGATAAAATTAAGTCCTCCTTACAGAATCTGCGAAGAACAACTGTATCAAAAATAAAAGTGTTCCTAACTTCAAAGGTACCAGCAGTATCCCCACTTCTGACACAGCAGCTTTGATCTCTGGCTGGAAGGCATTTTACAGCAGTTCACGAGTTATCAAGAAGTCACCGGCTCAGGACAGAGCATTTGACTTATGTGTTACAGCCTCAAATAAATAGCTAAAAGCCTTTGCTCAGAACTTCCACCTTTGCTCTCTCAACTGCCCTTCTAGACCAACAGTTCCATGATAAACACGTGGGTCTGCCCTTGATTTGCTACCAAATTTCCTAGATCTGAGTTAGCCAGCAGAGTCTCCTAACGGCTCCCATGAATAATGATCGTCCTATGAATCCAGACACTCTGAATGCTTATGCTACCAATGCAGCTGAGCCCATCCACAGCTTTTAAATGCATTATTGTCCCTATTGAGGTTAACTGGGAACGTTGCAAAGTATCAGAAATGGAGAACTCTGTCTAAAAATGCCCAGCCTTGTAGTTTACGGCATCAGGTCAAGTCCATTTTATCATTGGTAACGGATTTTGGAAGCACACTTGGGTTTTATTGGCAATTCTGACACTTTGAAGCTGTGGAGACTTAGACAAACTCTTGATCTGTTTGAAATTCAGACTCAAAATTGGGAAAATAAGAATAATTATGCCAACCATGCATGCCTGTTTAAAGGCTCAAATAATGTTTGTAAAGCCTCTCCTTTTAATGCCCAGCCCTTGTAAGATGTCAATAAAAATGGGGGATACTACTGTGATTATTCCTTTAAAAAAGCTGAATTAGGAGGGGTGGGCTTGTATTTGATTCCCGGAGACCATTGTCATCTCCTCTAAAACCCTGGTTCCGGGATGCCTGGGTGGCTCAGTCAGTTAAGTGTTCATCATGGTCTAACAGATTGTGAGTTCCAGCCCCGCATTAGGCTCTCTATTGTTAGCATGGATCCTGCTTTGGATCCTCTGTCCCCCTCTCTCTGCTCTACTCTGCTCGTTCTCTCTCTCAAAATAAGTAAATAAACGGAAAAAAACCAAAAACCAAAAACCAAAACCATGGTCCTAAACATCACTGATTCTAATAGGTTCCAGTTAAGTATCAAGCCAACCTTTTGTGGAAATGTGCCAAGCGATGGCCTCTCCTCCTGAAAGAGATTCACACTCTTGTCCCAAAGAGCAGGGCTTTCTTGAGAAGAGACCCAACCATCTCATATGCCTCTCAACACTGATCCCCCAATATACCAATCTAAACTTTCATTTTCAAAGACACAAAATCAATAGTCGCCCACTAAGCTTGTAACTGAGCTTACTCCTTATATTAAAAAAAAAAAATGTGAAAGGGTTGACAGGTGTCAATATGTGCTGATTGATTTTTAGGAGATATATTAAAAAATGAGGGTGCCAATTTATTTTCTCTGCTGATGACCAATAATGGTTTCAGTTGCCTTAAAATACAATTGCATCCCTTTCAGACACCACTTTGATTGTTCAGGGTTTCTGTGCACCTCTCTTTTTCTGTCCTTTTTTCTCCATCTAATACCTTGTTACTCGCCGATCGATAGCAGTTAAGTCTTTATCATTCACACTGAAGCCTGGTTTTGCAACTGTCACCTTACCATCAGCACCACTGGAAACTCCGACATTGACAGTGGTGACTTAGCTGACATCATCCACTGTCACAGGGGTAAAAGCAAATCGTGACACCAAAAGTCTTCTTTGCAAAGATATTGGACAGTTTCATACCTAGAAGTATGCGTAATGGGGTCTAACGATGGCGCATATCAGCACAATAAGCTCTTTTGGGGGCATGTATTATCTTTCTTCGGGTTTCTAACACTAGCAAAATACTAGCTCAAAATATTGAGCACACAGTAAGTGCTCAATAAATACTTGATGAAACAGTAAACAAGCCATGTCTCACAAAACACGCTGAAGAATGAGAGAGACAGAAATAACATTTTTTTTTTCTGTCAAAGGGAAATTTTTTGAAGAATGTGCAGTGGAGGAATTAGAGACGTGAGTACTGAACTGCTTGATCTCCCCTCCCTTCGCATCAGCTCAATTTCTCTGAAGAACCCCATGGCTCAGGCAGAATCACTAAAGCTTGTCCGTATCTCAGGTCACTAAATTAAGGGGTCTTACATGCAAAGAAACCAAAAAATAACATTGGAGAAGGGAACGAGGAGTGTACAATAGCTGCTTCTTTGGGACCATGGAAAACAATCAATTCAGTCTTTGAAATGGCTGATAGTCATGACTTCTATTCAAGAAGTTATTCAGTGATTTGAATTATTTGTTCTATGAATTATTATTCAGTCTATGAATTATTTGTGCAGTGAAATGCATAGGCACCGAAGATATAGGGAATAAAGACACAAACCTCTCATTTGTGGAGGGCAAATCACACCTTAAGTTAGAAAGGCCTATGTTCAGGGCACCTGGGTGGCTCAGTGGGTTACGCTTTGGACTCTTGATTTTGGATGATATCACAGTTCATGAGTTCGAGCTCCAAATCGGACTCTGCGCTGATTGTGAGGAGCCTGTTTGGGATTCTCTCCCCTATCTCTGCCCCTCCCCTGCTCGCACTCTCTTGTGCTTTCTCTCTCTCAAAATAAACAAATAAACATTTTTTTTTAAAAGGTCTTAGGTTCCAATATTTCAAACTTGGATTGGTTTTTAGAATGAGTCGGATATAATTAGATGTATTTTTTTAACATTTTATTCATTTTTGAGAAAGAAATTGCATGAGGACAGTGACAGAGAGAGAGGGAGACACAGAATCGGAAGCAGCCTTCAGACTCTGAATCATCGGCACAGAGCCTACGCAGGGCTCGAACCCACAAGCTGTGAGATCATGACCTGAGCCAAAGTCGAATACTTAACCAACTGAGCCACCCGGGGGTCCCTAGATGTACTTATATAGTACTGTTTTAATTCACCACATATGCACTCACTATGATGTCTTAGGCCGGACGTCGCATAAACAAATCTAGTTAAGGTTGGCTCAACTGGAGAGAAAAAGAAATCCATTATATCCCACCAGGTTGGAAGACGTTTTGTCTTGTGTCTTAGGCATTTATTACCCTGTTCCCAAATCAAACGATCCTGACAAATACGGGGTATGCCCCTGCGGACAGGCAAAATTAAAACAGCAAACGCTTGTGTCTGGGATCTTCTGTCTTTCATAATTTCACCTGAAGAGCTAAGCATAATTTTAAGTGCTAATAATGAACAAAATTCTCCTTATTTTTATTTCCTGACACCCCACTTCCAGCTGTGGGTTTTATACATCTGTCCAACAAAAACCTGAAGACTAATCGCAAAAACATTTATAAACACTGAGAAGTTCAGCATGTATGTGGAATATGAATTTGAAACTGTTTACCTATGCAAATATTTGGGAACTAGAAGTTTATTCTTGGCAAAGAAACTGAAGTTTTTTTCTAAGCATGTTGCTGCAGAAAACGGACAGCCTGGAGTGACTGTTTTTCCTCGGAAGAGGCTCCAGGAATGAGAATTATACCCACATTTACTAATGTGGATCAAATGCTATTTAAAACATTTTTTGAATGTTTATTTATTTTTGAGAGAGAGGGAGAGAGAGAGTATGCACACATGAACAGCGGAGGGTTGGAGTGAGAGGGAGACACGGAATCCGAAGCAGGCTCTGGGGCTCTGAGCTGTCTGCACAGTGCCCGACGCGGGGCTCTGAATCCACAAATGGGGAAATCATGACCTGAGCCAAAGTCAGATGCCTAACAGACTGAGCCACCCAGGAGCCCAGATCAAATGCTATTTTTACATTAAAAGGAGCTGAGGAATTGATCTTAAACTTTGACCTGTCCTTTTCTTTTTTTTCTCATGTTAATCATCAAACCTATAACTTCAGAAGTGGGCTGTTCTATCTCTCAATTTCACTGATGTCCATGAAGACAAAACAGAATGAAGCTGTGTACTCACTGGGGTCGTTAAAAAAAATAAACCATGTAATTTCAGTGTTTAGTCATCAAATGAATTCAGTAAGATTCACATACTAATTTTTGAGTCTTTTTTTTTTTTTTTAGAACAATAGAGCCACAACTTCAAGTGCAGTGCCACAGGTAGAGGTCAAGGTTGTTGCCAAGCAGGTGAAGTTAGCGGTGCAGATGCCTGGCGTGGACTTCCTTGAGCAGGGGGTCTGTCCTCAGATGCCCAGCATGGGGGCTTCTCTGCCTTGACTGCTTATGAAATGGCTGAGGTCTTGTGGTTTTATTCTCAAACACCAGTTCCACGCTATCTTTGTGTGTTCAAAAACAAAATGGGAAAGTTTGCCGGTCACACATTTCATATGTACCTGCTCATATGTGAAAGTAAATCCCCGGGATGCCAGCCACAAGCTAGTTTGCTTCAGATTTCTGCTCTGGAGGAAAACTTGGAAAACCGGTTCTACCAAATCCTTAGAAGAATGTTTTGTTAGACAAAGAGAGCATTGTTCTGCCAGGACAAGATAGGTAATTAGGAGATAATGGGTTAGTTTGTCTTTCGTTGTGAACTTACATAAAATAGGAATAAAATGAGTGATTACTGATTACAGAGGTTTTCTTACCTACTCTGGAACTTGTAAGAAAAACAGAGGAAGTTCGCTTTCCAAAGGGGCGTTCAAAAAATGCCCAGTTGGTAACCCAAGCTAATGAAAACAAGGAAGTGTGTAGTTAAGGCTGACTTCCAATACCTCGCACAACAGGGTGTCTTCCTAACTACTTCCCTTAGATGTCCCTTTGAGTCCATGGAGGAAGGTCAGCTTAAACTGTGAATTTCCTTCTGATTAGTTTCTGTCATGACCCTACTGTTCTCTGAGTGACTTTCTGGTTAGTACATTTAATTTCCTCTCTTTAACAACATCGTGTGACCCTGACAGAATAAGCTCCCACAACTGAGAGTCAATTATCGCCAAATGGAGAGATTGTTCTAGTTTGAGTCCCCACACATGGTAGGTTTTGCTTTATTACCGAATCCCACTGGTCACCATAAATGGACTTTTCTGGGGATAGGGAAAAATCTATTATAAGATGGCCGACAGGACTGATAAGGAAATACCTGTCCCTGACCAAAGGCTCCACCTTGCGGGTTCTTCTTCCCATCCCGCTTGTTGCATGCATTAATGAGAAATGTGAAAGTAACAGGCTATAAATCATCCCCTCTGCTGATGCTCTGGGCTCAGACCTCTGGAGAATGATCTCCTCTGAGCCCACTGGTGTAAAATAAACCTCCTCCCCTCTGAGATGTCCGAGTGCCGCTCGGTTCTTCTGCTGGGTTCTCCAGACCAGATTCCGTAACACGGGAGGCCACGTCTTCATAAAACATTTTTCAAATATTAGCATGCAATGTATTTCATGATGTTAGTACAATTTTATATTTAAGTGCTTTTTAACTTTGCGTTTTATGGTTTCAAAAACATGACCAAGAAATCTACCTCCTTGGGCATCTGGGTGGCTGAGTCAGTTAAGCATCCTACTCTTGGTTTCGTCTCAGGGCATGATCTCAGGGTTGGTGGGATCGAGCCCCATTCAGGCTCTGCACTAATTAAATGTAGCCCGCTTGGGATTCTCTCTCCTTCTCTGTCTGCCCCTCCCCCACTCGCTTGCTTACGGGTGTGCATGCATGCGTGCTCTCTCTCTCAAAATAAATAAATAATCATTAAAAAAAGTCTACCTTCTGTGTAAAATTACTACTGTGATTTAAAAGAACCCATCCATGCCACCATGGTGAGCTGAAAGGGGAGGTTTCCACTGGACCCGAGAAAACAATGCTCACTTTTTCAGACTGCCCTTTCCTTTCAAAACCCTTCTCCGTGGAGACTGCCAATCCTTGGGCTGCATCTCAAACAGGTCACCTGATGTTCTTGATCGTTCTCAAGTAAGGAAAGTTCTGCAGTCATTTTAGTATAAAAATAGTCTATTATCTGGGCTCCTGGCTGGCTCAGTCGGTTGAGCGTCCGACTTTGGCTCAGGTCATGATCTCACGGTTCATGTGTTCGAGCCCCGCGTCGGGCTCTGTGCTGACAGCTCAGAGCCTGGAGCTGCTTCAGATCCTGTGTCTCCCTCACTCTCTGCCCCTTCCCTGCTCACGCTGTCTCTCTCTCTCTCAGAAATAAATAAAACATTTTTAAAAAGTAGTTAATTATCAGTCTGGTAAATGTCTACACTAGCGTACCTGCCAAATTTCTGAATTTGGTTTAGAGGTAGTCTGTCCCCCTGCTCCCTTCTTACCCCGTACCTTGGGCCTACTTGCGGGGCCTGGAGTGGGAATGGGGTTGGTGTCTCCATGTCACCACCTTCTTCTCTTCTTGTTCTCCCCTTGCCCTGCGAGGCTGCCTTCTGGCTTTTCCTGGGTGGACTGAACCAGAGAGGAAGGAGAGGTAGGAAGGCGTTGGTAGTTTCAGGATGTTGGGGATCTTCAAAGCTAAGTCTATGCCTTGAATGTACTTCTGAGTTCTTTGGAGACACCATTCCAAAGGAAGAGCTCTCTTTATTTTTCCCTTCATGGGGTAAAACTTAATTCTCTGGCTGTTACTCAAGATAGCCCTCAGCTTCTGCATCAGAGGTACTCCTCCAAGCTTTTGCTGTTGTCTGTCAGTACTCCCTGATGGGGTCACTATAACACGCTGGGTCCTTCCCCAGGGCTTACTTCTGGTCTTCCAGCTCCCAGTGTCGCTGTGGCCCCTAACAGGACTGGCTACATGATTTATAGGACCCAGTGTAAAAGGAAACTGTAGGGCCTTCTTGCTCAAAAGTGGAGAATTTCAAGACGGCGACCACAGAACATTAGACCAACTGTGAGTCTCTCTGAATGTGGGGATGACTCTACCAGTGTCGGGCCCAGCTCCTCCCTTACCCCCAGAATGGTAACGTTCATACCTGCTTTTCTCAGGCCTTCAGTACTGCTCTGTGGTGTTTCCCTGAGTCTCACAGCAGAAAGTTAGGGAGAAACCCCGTGTCCCTCTCTTTGGAACAGAGGAGGCAAACATCAAGTACTAACCTCCTCTAAGGAAAATTTCTTGATCTCAGGAGCTTCATTCTTTGCTGCCCTGGAGATGAGCTGAACCAGGGTTGACAAAGATCTCCTTCCTAAGGATGTACCCTAGTGAACACCCAACAAAGTCTTCCAGTAATTTTCTCTAGGCGTCCATCCTCTCCACTACCTTCAGTCCACTTGCTAGAAGATTATTGAGGAGCGTTCGTTGGCCAGGCCTAAACCATCAGTACGTATCTTCCACTCACCACAGGCTACAACAGGCAATGGAAGCTGTGAGTGAGGCACTGAGGAGACTTGCTCTTCCGCTCAAGAAGAGACAGGAAGGATGTGACATGATGTACAATCTGCTGGCCGACATCTTGTGACTACAGAAGTGAAATCAGGATGGAGATGGAAAAAGGCTGAAGCCTAATAATTTCTTTTGAGCCCCTGTATCTGACGAATACTGGGATGTTGAGTTAAGTGAGGTAGCAGATTGATCCCTTTCTGGCTTAATCCAGTTTGAATCAGGTTTTCTGTAATGTACAACCCACAGGCTTAACTGTTAAATTTACCAATATTAACCTTTTACAGTTCGCCATTTCAGTTTTATTCCTAAGTAATAATTACTATAAATATATACTTTAAACAGTGGGGTGTCCAGGTGGCTCAGCCAATTAAGCATCCAACTCTTGATTTCAGCTCAGGTTATTATCTCAGGGTTCATGGGTTTGAGCCCCGCGTTGGGCTCTGTGCTGACAGCATGGATCCTGCTTGGGATTCTCTCTCTCTCTCCCTCTCTCTCTCTCTCTGACCCTCTGTTGCTCTTTCTCTCTCTCAAAATATATAAATAATATCAACTTTAAAGTGTGTTAAAATGCCATGTACTTTTACCATGAATTCCCCTATATTTTCCAACTATTTTGTTATTATTCAAGAGCTGGTGATCACATTACTCCTCCAGACCCAGGTAAAAAGTAACTATTATGTATAAAAGTGCACGATTGACAACTCCAGGCCTCACGTGAGAAGTATAGTAGTTTGCAGATGACGGTGACAATGTGCATAAGGTTTTTTGGACCCTTCGGAGACAGGTCCTGGAGAGTATCAGTGAATTAAACTGAACAGTGATTATAATTCATAATTTGATGCTGGCAAGCAAAATAGAATGTTATTACTTACTTTACTTATGGAAGGTTTCCATATAGTCTACATGACTTATTTAAAGATGGCTTTCACTGTTTTGTAGGTTGTTGCTCGGGTACTAATAACCCTCTCATTTCTGAAATGAGTAAAAGATAAATGAAGAGAAAATTATTAGCAAAAACAACACAAAGGATCTTTTAAAACTTGACCCTTTATTTCTTCCCACCCAGGGAAACTCACATTAAAGGGAATCTATAATATAAGGTATTCCGCATTCTCTATCCGTTAAGGACACTGGCATTTATAAATCTTCTCCTCACCAGCATGAACACTTCCCCGAACAACAGCAATGTCAAACCTTACAAATACCATCGACAAGCAAGAAGAAACGAGGCATAGGTGGTCTTCTGTTCTAGAAACGCTACCACCCTCACTGCTCATACCCACAGGCTTACAATCGATTTTTCCTATTTTAAAAGCAACACTGGGGGAGACCACAACGGTGGGGATCCTACTTTAAATTCTCTGCAGCTGAGGCACCTGGGTGGTCAGTCGGCTGAGCGTCCGGCTTCGGCTCAGGTCATGATCTCACGGTTCGTGGGTTCGAGCCCCGCGTCGGGCTCTGTGCGGACAGCTCAGAGCCTGGAGCCTGTTTCGGATTCTGTGTCTCCCTCTCTCTCTTCCCCTCCCCTGCTCATGCTGTCTCTCTCTCAGAAATAAATAAAACATTTAAAAAAATTTTTTAATTAAAAAAATAAATTCTCTGCAGCTGCATTCATGTACTGCACTCTCTTTGAAGTATAAAATTAATAGTAAACTATACACCTTGAACAGGGCCTCCAAAGGTGGCCACGGCGCACTAACTCCACAATTTTAATGTGAACATTTCCAGAGGTGGGCTCCTGCGTGCTGATAACATCTCCATCTGCCAGCCATTTGCAAGTCATCTTCTTTGAAGCCGGAGGAATCCTCAAGGGGAGATGCAGAGACATTTTGCTGAGATAATGAGCCAGGGACACTCGACAAACAGCTCTAGAAACAAAAAAAAAAAGAAAAAAAAAAGAAAAAAAGATCCTGAGCCCCCACCATATTAGAATTTAAATGCAGCATTTTCCCCAGGAAAATTCTAAGACTCGCTATCCACCCCCCACTATGAGAATAATCACCATAACAAAGATAATCATTTCTAAAAGATTTCTTGAAAGGATCAAGGGGGAAAAACCTAAGTGCTATAGGTTGAGTGCAATTTGGTGGAGACATAACAACTGGGGTGTTTCAATGACAGTGACAGGATTATCAAGTGTGCTGGCATCTCCTGATCCCTACTACCAGGTCCCCTCCACAGACACAAAGGACCAAGGGACTAGCTCACTAATGGGTGAGTCGGAGCCGTTACCTTCTCATCAGAAGCCCAGAATTAGCTCCCCTCTGCCTATCCAAGGGGCTAGAGCCTTAGTGCGGTGTGCAAAATCTATCCAAGATGGTGCCCTGCCTCTTTCCAATGCCACCCCCTGAGACAACCCTCCCCCTTCCACACATGCACCCCTCTCCAGCACCGCACACTCACATACACTCTCACACACGTGCGCACACTCAGGCTCACGCACACCCCCCACACCCCCGCTAAGTTGAACATCTTGCAGATAGGGCTTTGCACAGGCTATTGCCTCTCATTCCGGCGTCGGCATTTTTTTTCTGTAAAGGGGCTAACGGTGACCACTTTCAGCTTTTGAGTCAGAACCATCAGTACAGTGTATTCTGCCACTGGCTGTAAGTGAATGGGCATGGCTGTGTCCTGGTAAAACGTGATCTGCAGACACTAACGTTTGAATTTCATACAATTTACATATGTCATAAGATATGAGGTTTCTGTTTTCCCCTGCCATCTACATTTTTACATATAACCATTTCTAGCTCCCGCACAGACACGGGCAGTGGGCCAGAGTTGGCCCCCAGGTCATAGTTGGTGAGCCCTGCTCTAGGTATATGACCTTAGCCTACTTATGTGCCAAACTTCCTCTTTCAGACAGTCTTCCAGTCCACACCCGGGCACAGGGCTGCCGTGATCATAGGAAGACAGCTCTCTAATACCTTATTCAGTATCTTAGGTAATGTTCCCTACCTTTCCTCCTAACCGGGCTCTGAGCTCTTGAGAAGCAGCAGAAAGTCTTAAGCAATTTTCTTTCCCATCAAGTCCTCAACCTGTGCCCAATTAATAGTTACATAAAGCGAGGGGACTCAAATTTTTAGACTCCTCCTTTCTCTCCTCCTGAAAAGTATTTTTTTTTTAATTTTTACTTATTTTTTGAGAGAGAGACACAGAGTGCGAGTGGGAGAAGAGCAGAGAGAGAGACACACACAGAGAATCCGAAACAGGCTCCAGGCTCTGAGCTGTCAGCACAGAGCCTGACGGGGGGCTCGAACCCAGGAACCGTGAGATCATGACCTGAGCCGAAGTCCGACGCTCAACCAACTGAGCCACCCAGGTGCCCCTCCTCCTGTAAAATATTTCTGAAGTGTCATTCGTCTGTGAACACAGGCACCAGGTACAGCGGGAGGGGCTGCCGATCTGCCTGGGAAACCAGAGCCCTGCCAGAGCCAAGTCCCAGTTCGCCGTGGGCATAATTGCTAATATGACCTGGGTTGGGTGTGGTGGACAGTCGCCCTTCCCACAAACATTCCGCTGCTCCTGGGGGTTAGGGCTGGAGCCGGGAACAGGACAAAGATACTCCTTGCCCCGAGGGACTTGCAGACTGGTCAGGAGGCAAGACCGCAAAAGCCAGTCTGATGAGAACGTACAGAGCCCCGGAGCGCTGAGCAGAGGAAGCCAGCTCTGCAGGGAAGGGAGAGGCTTGAAGAGGGTCTTGAGGAGGTGATGGGCACACTCCGACCTGAAGGAGAACACCGGCGTTCGCCAGGTGAAAGGAGAGGGAAGCGTGCCTAAGTAGAAGGAACAGTCTGCACGAAGGCTCAGAGGTCGGAGAACCAGAGACAGGTTGCCCCAGCCACCCTCACTGTATTACTACTTGCGTGAGACTTTACAAAGGGTTGTCCGGGAACCAGCCGCTGCCTGACCCCAGGAAGGCTCCAGCACCTGCAAACCGAGAGCAGTGAGTTCAACACCACCGGGGTCCTTCCTGCATATATTCCTTCTAGATGCTCCCCTCTTCTGACTCAATTGAAGAGCGATGCAGGGGTGTGAGCAGAGGCATGGCCCAACCCATGGCGCAACCCAGTGGATCTATGAGGCCGAGACGAGATGGTAGTAGGCAAGGACAGAAGTTGGGGGGGGAGGAGATGCCATCCCAGTCATCCAGCTGAGACACCGGGGGCCGGAGGCCGTCAGCAGTCTCCCCCATCTGTCTGAGTGTGGGGTCCCAGGTAAAGAAACGACGCAAAGATGGCACCAAACTTCTGGTTGGAGTCCCCACCCGTGAACCCTGACAAGGGCGTCTGTGGTAGAGCACCTTGGGGCGGCCAATCAGAAGCGGGGTTTGCAGAGAATTGAGTTCCCCTTGGATGTTTGGGACAAGATATCACAGACTATTGAATATATGAGGCTGGATTCCAGCGAGGGTTCTGAGCTAGGGATACGAATTTGGACATGTGCCGCGTACCAGCGGCCCGCATGGGCAGGAGTCCGGCCCAGGTCACCGAGGGGATGGGTGGAGCTGGACAGAGAAGAGGTGAGAGAACGAGTCCTGAGCCCTCCGACACGGGAGCGATTTCTTGTCGTTGCTGCAGAACTAAGGGTTTCGCTCGCTGACTCCAGTGATTGTCCAAGTAACGCATCGGAGTGTGTGCCCTACGCTCCATTATGTTACAGCAAATAGTATTGCGCATAACTGAGAGTATGGTCTTGTCGTTTTGTTTATTATCTCCTCAGTTTATTTGTTTATTTTGAGAGGAAGAGAGAGAGCGCCTGTGCACGCGAGCTGGGGGGGAGGGGGGCAGAGAGAGGGAGAGAGAGTCCCAAGCAGGCTCTGTGCTGTCAGCGTGCAGAGCCCGGTGGGGGCTCAACCCAACGCACCCACAGGATCATGACCTGAGCTGAAACCAAGAGTCGGCACTCAGCCGACTGAGCCACCCAGGAGCCGCTCAGCATTTTATTCTGACACAAAAATATATGTAACACTATCTTTCAAACAAAGTGAAAATTGCGCGCACACACACGCACACATTTCGCAAGGGAAATAGTGCAGAAAACTCTATTCAGTAACCGCGATTCAGAACCTAGCCGCAAAACAGGGACATGATACATAGGAACAAAAATAAAAACTGGCGCCTGGGTGACTCAGTCAGTCGGGTGTCCAACTTCAGCTGGGGTCACGACCTCGCAGTTCATGAGTTCGAGCCCCATGTTGGGCTCTGTGCTGACAGCTAGGAGCCTAGAGCCTGCTTCAGATTCCACGTCTCCCTCTCTCTCTGCCTCTCCCCTGCTCATGCTCTGTCTCTGTTTCTCTCAAAAATAAATAAAAAATTTAAAAAATAAATAAATATAATGAAAATAAAAATGAAAATGAAAACTGGCTGAGTGTGGTGGCACATGGGGTCTAACGTGTCCTCTCCCTGCTGGTGAGGGACTCGGAGCCCAGAGTGGCATTGGCTGCTGTGTCTTCCCAGGAGAAGGCCTTTCTGAGACTGATTTGATTTTGAGGAACTGGGAAAAGCTGAGGAACAGGAGAAGATCAAAGCTGCCCCGCCCCTCCCCGCAGCACCCCCTCCCTCTTTTCTCCAGGTCTCCACTTTCCGACAGATCTTGCAGGAAACCTGACATCCCTATCATCAGGAAAAACACATTTTAAAACCAATCTTTGAGCTATCTGGGGGGAAAACATCTTGCTTGCTCAGAGAAGTCAAGTCCAATAGCAATGCCCCGACAGCAGGCAGGACCCACTGCCAAAATGTGAGACTTTCAGCCCATTATCCGGAGGGTGCATCACCGCAGGGCAGCAGAGCACATGGTGCAGGAAAGCAGAGCAGAGGGGAAGCGCATCCGTACCCTGCCCCCACCCCCAGCCCAAGCTCACCATGCACTTAGGGAAAATTGCAGCATTTCAGCAGAAATCTGTGAGCTGCACTCAGAGATATCAAAGCAATCCATCCTACGAGAACCCTAAACATTTTGAAGGAAGGTGGCCTTACCTTTTCTCATCTTCTTTCTTCCTTTTTATTTTTTTCCCCTTTTCTAACAACAAGCCCTTCAATTTACTGGAGCCGAAGGAGGCCCTTTCTTCCTGACAAGTTAAGAGAGCTTTCATCGCGGGGGGATGGCATGTTGCAAGAATAAGACACCAGAAGCTAAATTCTTGGGCTCTGCTCCTGGTTCCGGCTGTGGTGATGGTAAAGCTATGTCCGGGAGCCTGTGCATAATGTGCCATAAACATGACGATTCTGCGTTCACTCCATAGAAACGCCCCGATCTCTTAGCAGAGTAATGTCACCCTCGTTACAGTGCATATAAGCCAGTCGTGGTTTGTAACATTAAAACAACAACAAAAGGTAGTTGGGAGGAAGGTCTCCTGAATGGTGGTAATTGTGTTCACCCTGTGAACAACCTTGTGGTGTAGACCACGTTCAGTCAGGTCCGGGAACGCTCAAACCAGTTGACCCCCACCTTCCATAATCGATTTCAGAGTTCCATATTGTTTCACTAGGGGAAAACCAGCAAAAAATTCTGTTTGTCTTAAACCAATAGTTATTGATTTATAAAGTGACAATGACTACTGAATGGGGGAAAATGGAATTACTCTTCCAAGCTTATGTCCTTAATATGGGATTTTAATGTGCCTTCTTTCTGCTTTGGACTCAGTGAACCCAGCAGACTTCACTCTGTTTCTTTATTCGAATGAAATGCAATGGTCTCCAAAAAGTTCTTTAAATCAACTGGCGGTTAGCACGTCTTCTTGAAAATCTACTTTTGTGTATCAATCTCATACTCTTCTCAGCCTTTCTTTGCTTTGTTTTCACAAATATTATTTTCCTGGGTAAGTGATGTACACATGTCACGAACATGTGCACTGAGCAAACAAGCACAAACTGAGGTTTCTTTTTTAATCAGAAGACTGACCCAGAGCTGGGACGTAGCCCCAGAGATGGAAAGGGATTCTCCTGGGCTGCCTTACTCATTATTAACTGCAGGAAATTCCCCAGGGACTGTTCCTGAAGGTTGAGTCCAGACTAGCTGAAGATGACTCAGGTACGGCCGACTTCTCCTGGAGTTCCACTCCACAGACTTAACCACACCCTGCTTGCTGGAATCATAAGCCACGTTTTCTTCTCTAAGATATGAATGAAATCAAAATTTTAAATGAACCGAATAAATTCCTAATAAAGTCCCTTCCCACGTCATTATCAAGCAGAACTGAGACATCGACTTTATTGAATTCCTTGCATGCTGAATAATTAGCTGATGCTATTTTTTTAAACACATTTAACACTACAGGTGTGGTGCGTGCATCATAAATGCTGGAAACAATTAGATCTAAAACACATCAGCCACATTGGACCTCTCTATTTGTAACTTTAATCCCTTTAGTATAAAATGTTTTGATCCTGACTCTTTTCACTATGGTAGTCACCAAATCATATGACATGTAAATATCAATGACTCCTTTTGTACCTGTGTGTATGTGTGTGCGTGTGTGTGTGTGTTACTTTCAATATCTTCTTGTTCATTTTTGAACAAAGAGAAATTGCCAGAGTCACAGGCACGGCTTTTAATTTTAAAGGACTTTTCTTACAAATCTGCTCTCACTGTAATCCTCAAAGCACAAAAGACAGCTAAATTATCTTCCCTGTTTACCGACCAGGGCAGTTTCTAAAGTTTAACTTTGTTTCAAATTAAACAGGGCCCTGGAGAGAGATTTCAGAGGATTCTTCAGAAGGTTGGTACCCAGGAAACACACAGCTGCCTCCTGAAGTTTAAGGGCAGGGCTGAAGTGTAGTGCAGGGTTACCATAAAAAACAGTAAATAACGATTATAAAATGCTTGGTAAATGCTTTTAATGTGACACATAAATGCTCTATAATAAAAGAATGTTCCAGCAGGGTCCAGGGGACCCTTTGCAGGTGGAGGCGTTGGCTTTCGGATGACTAATAACCACCGTGACGAGTGAAAACCTCAGCGCTCCTCTGAAAGAGAGCTATGATGCCATCTTGCCACATTTGTCCTCCCCAAATATGGCAAAATTATTCCTCATTTCCTCTTCCAAAGCTTGACTTTTGATTGAGAACACAAGAGGTGCAAATACTTGCTCCCTGACACCATCGGAGTGAATCGCAGCCATAGAAATCACAGGAGTGAAGACAGGGATTGACACTTTGGTTGGGTTAGGACTGGAGGGCTGAACCCGCACACCGTCTGGCGGTGGGCTCCTCGGCGGGCCCCTTTCCACTAACTCTCTTCCTCTGTTTATTCATGGCTTGTGAATTTGATATTCGCGTACGTATTTCTTGGTTTCATCACTAGCCATTCTCCTAAATCTCACAACACAGCTTCCCTTTACGGCATTTCTCAAACCCACGGACAGCACTCTCAGGCTTTGGCATTTCATTTGACAAACGCTTCCTTTAATCAATAAAGTTAATCACTTATCCCTACCCAAATCACCTCTTTTTAATTTTACATGGCCAACTTTTAGACTAATTTTTGCTTGACAATCTGAATTTCACTCCATTGGGACAGTTGTTCAAAAAGATGTTTCTACATCTTTATCAGAATTTATATAAAAACTAATATCATTTGTCTTGTGATATATTGTGCATGTTAGTGAGGATATCTGCCTAAAATTTAAATGAATAGTCAATCCGTCCACATCCCTAATGATGTTTATACCTTATGGTCCCTGTTTTGATTGCCTAAAATTTTTCCATAAAAATCTGTTTATCCAGTAGTGAGCATTTTACTCAACCTCCCCCTTGCTTGGGTCAGTCTGTGGTTACGATTCTCACGTAGGGACTGGAGAGGTGAGGAGAGCCATCACGGAAAGGATGGGGGCATGCTTCCCTATGAGGCAGTGTATATTTATCTTCTGGGGTTCTGTTCCTTTTTTTTAACATTATTATTTTGAGAGAGAGAGAGAGAGAAAGCATGAGCAGAGGAGGGGCAAAGAGAGAAGAAGAGAGAGAATCCCAAACAGACTCTGCTCTATCAGCATGGAGCCCGACACGGGGCTAGAACTCATGAACCATGAGATTGTGACCTGAGCTGAAGTCAGTCGCTTAATCCACGGAGCCACCCAGGTACTCCTGGAGTCCTGTTTCAAACACATGAATGCATCACAGAGATGTCGATATGCTCTCCTTTTGACTTGTTAATTCAGCTGATATTTAGCATCTTCTATAACTCAGGCTCTACCCTCCATGTGGGAGGAAATCCATGGCAGAAATAGAACCTTTTTCTCATCAGAAATGAATGGCACAGAATCAGGATGACTCGTCAGGAGATGGAGTCCCATAAACACCAGTTACTTGTATTTTTAGTGTTTCTTACCCAGTGATTCAACCTCTCTGAAACTTCATTTCCTAGAAGAAGACTTCCTGTGAGATCTTGGGCAAGTCATTTAAACATTCTGAGTTTTCATTTTTTGTCTCTAGAATCGAGCCTTTGACTTGTGAGAAAGCATTCACATATGGGCTATGATAGAAATTTATTTGCCAAATGCTTTTTTTTATGCCAAGGAATCAGTCTGTATCACGATCTCTAACACGCAACAGCTAAATCATCAATCGGCCAAAAATGCATAAGATGGCAAAATGGTAAAATCACAGCTTTCCGGGTTGAGGTATTACTTCATCGTCTTGGTAGAGTCCGTCATGCCGTCTCCTAGGGTCTGAGGTCTATCGCACTCACATTTCCACATATGGGAGAGGGGAATTCCGAACACTCACCTACTCACTTATTTTTATCTGTAGAGCCAAGCAACGATCTATATTTCAATTGGCTCTATGAGAATTAAGATGACTAAGGCCAGGGTGCCTGGATGGCCCAGTCAGTTGAGCGTCTGACTCTTGGTTTCAGCTCAGGTCGTGATCTCACAAGTCATGGGTTCAAGTCCCGCATTGAGCTCTGTGCTGACAGCTCAGAGCCTGGAGCCTGCTTCCGATTCTGTGTCTCCCTCTCTCTCTGACCCTTCCCCATTCATTTTCTCTCTCAATCTCTCTCAAAAATAAATTTTAAAAAATTAAAAGAAAATCACACGGGAAAAGTATGTGTTAATTTTTTTGGTATGGGGAGGAGATGGGCAAAAAAAAGTAAACAGAAAGAATGCATTAATTCTCTTAAGAAGAAGGAGCAGAAAGAAAGACAGTACATCCTGCAGATAACATCAGCACCTCTTTGACCACCTTGACCACTTCTCATCCCTTCTCTCCTCTTCAGAAACAAAACAACCACCAGCTTGAGTCAGGTGAAAATCCTTCTAGTACCTTTCCCACCCCTCGATTGCTTTTCCTGTGTGTCTATGTCCTATTTCATGGGTCATCCTGACACTTGCTTTATTCACGGCCATCGTGTGCTGAGATGAGATGCGCATACAGTCGCTGACTGCATCAGGCTTAACCATTGTGCCTAATACACTGTGTGTGCCTGCTTGACCCAGACAGTCCCCTTCCCCTCCGAATGCCCATTTCTGATTTAGGTTCCTCCTTTTTTACTCTAGTCACCCCATTGCAAACATCCTAGGGGTTGCCTCCCCACACACACTGTGAGGGTCTCCCTGGAGATGGACTGCACTAATTCATGGGACACGCACTTCTCCACTTGTCACACCAAAGTGGTTGTGACATCTATATTCCTCCCACATCCAAAGGGGATTCTGTTGCCATAAATCCTTCCAAGTACTCAATGGTCTTAGTCTTTTCTTTTTTTTTTTTTTTTTGTTTATTTATTTTGAGAAAGGGGAGGGACAGAGAGAGAGAAAGAGGAACGAGAATCCCAAGCGTGCTCTGCACTGTCAGCACAGACCCCATTTTTCATTTCTCACATTCACACAGGCACACACACAGAGCCCTCTCCCACTTTTTAGCTGTGGGAGTTGGAGCACATCACCTAACCTCTGGAGACCTCAGGAGTCCCCAGGGGGAGTGACACGTGACCCCACTGAGAGCCCAGGGCTGCGCCCGGTGGTTTCTGAGATGCTTTAGTTCTGAACACGGCGAGGTCAGCTCTGCCCGCCTCTCTGGAGACAGAAGTCACAGATCTCACGGCCCCTCCCCTGCCCCCAGGGGCCACTGGACTCCACAGCCTGTCCCCTGCATCAGAGAGGGACAAGGGCAATCCTGGTGCAAGGGGCTCAGGGGCCCCTGCAGAGACCCCAAAGGAAGCTTTGCGTGAGGAGGAAGAGGAGCGCCTTCTGCTTGCAGCAAGCTGGGGGACCTCGGGAGTGGACAGAGACAGAGGAGTGAGCACTGGGAAGGGGGGGGGCAGGGAGAGGGAACAGCGAGGACAAAGGAACAGCCTAGGGCGAGCAGAAATGCACACCTCAGGAAGTGTCGGGACAAGCCAGAGAAAACACAGCGTTTTAGGCTGACATTCCAGCAAGCACGTCATCTGGGCACGAACTTGACAGATGTCCCAGAGAGGACCATGACTTTTCGTGTCAGAGCAGAAGAGATAAGGGCTGTCCAAGCCGCGGGGCTGTCTGCTCACACACGCTGTGCGTGTCTCCGTGACATGACAGAGCCCACTCACCAGGTAAACACAGACATGGCATTTACCCCTCCATCAGCTTCATTTCCTCCTTTACTCCACTTCTACTTTTCGCTCCAGCACCACGCCTTCCATCCAGGAGGGGCCAGATGTGAAGAGCATGACCCAGGTGCCTACCCCACAGTCCGATGCTAACTGAGCAGATTTGGTCATCCAGGTCTGGTGCACAGCTCTGGATTTTTTTCCTGGGGGGCGGGGAGGGACAGAATCATCTCGTTCCATTCCAAGTTATTTAAATCCTCCTTTCAGACGAATATGAAAAACTGCAATTTCTTACTTTAAAAAATTTTTTTAATGTTTAATTATTTTTGAGAGAGAGAGAAAGAGAGCAGAGAGAGAATGGCAGAGAGAGAGAGAGAGAGAGAGAGAGAGATTCCAAAGCAGGCTCCAGGCTCCGAGCCGTCAGCACAGAGCCCAACGTGGGGCTCAAACTCAGGAACCACGAGATCATGACCTGAGCCAAAGTCAGACACTCAACCGACTGAGCCACCCAGGCTCCCCAACAATTTTTTACTTTTTAAAAAGCTAGGGCACCAGCCTTTCCCCACCCCACCCAAACAAGTGTGTCGGCTGCAATGGCTGTTAATTCAGCATGGATTTTAGACTATGTGAATAGCCAAAGAAGTGCTTCTCAGCCGGTTACACCATGCTCTCCTTAGAGGCCAACAATATGTGGATAATATGTAAGAGTAAGAGCTAGACAGGAGTGATTTCAACAAATCTCACGTGACTGGCCTCCAGTCAGTTTTAAGTGGGATTTCCCAACATGGAAGCTTAGCTCTGTGAACTGACTTTTCTACACTGGCTTAAAAATCCTTTCCCCAGACGTAGGTTTCAACTACATTTAGATATACCATTTTCATATATATAATTTTTCCCTATGTTCTCAAATTCCATCGTAAAGTGGGCAGAGTGATACAGACACTGTTTCTCTATTAGGAATTTAATATGTAAGATAGAGGGCTTTTTTTTTTTTCCTTCTGGAAAAATGTGAATCCACATTGTTCCAACAGTTGGAAAATTATTCCTCTCATGCCAAACCTATAATAGAGCAATAAAATGTGTAGCAGTTGGGTGGAGCCCCCCAGATTCCAGAAGTCTGCGAAATTCAGGGGCCCCCAAGTTTAAAAAATAAAATGTCTGTTTATTTTGTCCTTAACACATTTCTAATTTGTTTTTGCAGATTGTTCTTTATTAACAAGGGAAAGCTATTTTTGTATTGTTGCCAAGAGACTTCAGAAACCAACAGCCTGATCAAAATAATAACTTCCTGTAATGAACAGTCTTGCTGGTTCAAAGATATTTAATTCTATAATTTTTTTTCTGAAAATGTAAATGAAGAGCTTTTAAGCATTAGTGACATGACAGTGTAGCTTTGGAATCTTATACTAAATCAGCCTGCCCTACTTTCATTGCTATATTGGGCAAGGTAAAGAACAATGCTTTTCTCTCTTTGGAACACTATAGCACTTTGAAAATACTGACAGAGTTATATATTAGTTCTAAATGCTATTTGCTTAAGGTTTCTTTAAAAATGAGAGGCTAACAAAACACATAGCGCCAAAAGACCAGTGACACATTGACAGCCTAACATAATTTAAATAAACCCTAAAATAAAGTTTGGAATTTAAATTTTCCTCTTTTTTTTCCCCCTAAAACTCCATGTACACAAGGTAGGAAATAAGTTGCCGGTGACATAAGCTACGATATCATAGATTCGTCTCTGACAAAAGAAACTGTAAATGCATTTCTTTTCTACGGAAATATAATTGACATATAACATTATTTTAGATGCAATATAAAATGTATTTCTTGTAAGTTTACTGCACTAAGAATGCTAGAGCTTCTAATAATGTACGCTGGGGCACCTGGGTGGCTCAGTCGGTTTGCGTGTCCGACTTCAGCTCAGGTCATTATCTCACGGTTCGAACCCACGTCAGGCTCTGTGCTGACAGCTCAGAGCCTGAAACCTGCTTCGGGTTCTGTGTCTCCCTCTCTCTCTGCTCCTCCCCTACTCGCCCTCTGTCTCTTTCTCTCTCTGTCTGAAAGATAAACGTTTTTAAAAAAATTTAATTGTACACCAATGACCTTGTAAGATATAATCTTATTCTATCATGTATTGTAAGAGTAAATTATACTATGAGACAATTCTGGTATTTATTCTACATCTTCTCTGTAGTATTCACACGTGTTACATTCGTGTGCTCTTCTACGTTACATCCCTCTAAGTGTCTTTGAAATTTGCTCATCAACCTGGTCTTCACGAGAGAGCCAGTGCTATGAGACAGAGGAAGGGCAAATTATAGTGTAGACTTTTCAATGTCAAGTATGTTAAAAGGTCAGTAATTGAAAATACATAGTTTCAGGTTGGTAACACAGCAACATGCAAGGATGCCAGTGAAGAAATTTTATAACCTGAGGTATGTTTAACAGGAATTACTGAGGGGTCGAAAAAAGAAACAAAGCAATACTTGTTTTGGACCATCCCTGCCCCCTGCCTCCCCTTGGTTGTGAAGCACAAAGGAAAGCTCACCCAAATTATTTTTAAAATTACGGAAAAGTACCGTCATTAGCTTGAAGAAGCAATTAAATTTCTTTTTTGATCCAAGAATCCCTTTCACTCAGAGGGTCTTTATTCTATGAATTCAATGAAAATGAATCCTTGGAAACTCATACTCCCTCTTTTTTTTTTTTTTTTATTCTTTTGTAAACTTATTTTATGAAAGCACAACTTGATCGTCCAGAGCAGGCGGTCCTCTCCAAATGTCCATGGAGTCAGACCTGATGAGTAAATCTTCTCAACTCATTTTCTCCATGAAAGCATTCTGGTCCTAATGCAAAAGGCCGTAGCACAACGTCCTGGCAAATCACTGCTACTTAGGAGGGTAGTGAGCGCCTGTGCTCTGGCCCAGCCTGGTAAGAACAGTGCTCGCCATGTTTCCCAGTGTGGCCTTGGCTCCTGAGCCAGCAAATCTGTACAAAAAAGCTACAGGCAACATGTTTGCTCTGTTCTGAAGGCACTAAATAATATTTAAAAGAACAAATATCAACACAGGATGGGCTTCCTTTAAAAAAAAAAATGTGTTAAAATAGGCATATAAGCCAAAAGTCATATAAAATAAAGGAAGCATCAAAGTCAGCAGAATTGGGGAGACAGACTGTTTGAAAACCAAGTGCAGTAAGTTCCCTCATTCCCATCATGCAAGAAGATCCATTACAGATGAGTTGGAGAGTTTAATGTTGTGACATATAAACAAAAACATAAAGAAGCTAGAAGACAGAAGTTAATTTTTTTCTGACTTCTAAAACAGAGGAAGGAAACTTTCTAAGCACCAGGCAATGGTAGATATTGAAAACTTTCGACATTTTAAAGTAAATTCCTGATGAAAAAAAGAGATCACTAATGACATTAAAAGACAAGCAAACTAGAAACTATATTCACAATAAACATACATAAAATGGGTTAATATCTTAAATTTATAGAGAACACTTATCATTAAGAAGAGCCTAAGGCCTCCAGTGGAGAAAGAGACAAAAGCCACAAGCATGAAAGTTACAAGGGAGGAAATGTATAGGGGCGGTAAATATATATAAACAAATGTTCAATTCACTCATAAGCAAATAAATGGGAATTAAGTTGCATTACATTGTTTATAGCTAGTAAATAAGCAGATTTTGGATAACAAAAGTAGGTAACACTGGTATTTACTAAAATAAATGTTATGGCATTATTGGCTAGGTATTAGTAGAGTCCAAATCAGTTAATACCAGCTTGGTATGGCCTGCCCAGTCAGAAAGGATGGAGAGGGTCCTAGAATTCACCCTGTACCTTGGGAAAGTCTGAGGGCTCCTGGGAAGGAACAGGATGGCCGGGGAGGAGGGGCTTATCCAACAGCTCTTTACAAACCAGCACACAGGTGGACTATACCAATGTGTGGTGACAGAAAATCAGTTCAAGTATTACTTTATTTAAAGAAATGAATTGCAAAAACTAAAAAGAAAAAATGATGAGTTTATCCTTTAATCTAGTCATCTCGGTGTTATAGATCTCATTAAGAAAAGTTGAAGGGGTGCCTGGATGCCTCCGTCTGTTAAGCATCCAACTCTTGACATCAGCTCGGGTCGTGATCTCAGAGTCATGAGATTGAGCCATGTGTCTGCTTGGGATTCTCTCCCTTCCTTTCTCTCTGTCCCTTCCCCACGCACACTATCTCTCTCTCTTTCTCAAAATAAATAAATACGCTTTAAAAGAAAAGAACAAGTTCAGAGCAATTTATGAACAGATATTGATCATGGGATTAATATCAACATAACAATAATAGCTAAATGTATAAGGTGTTTACTATATGGCAAATATTCTAGGTGATAGATATAGATATAAATTATAGATTACCTCATTTAATACAATTGCGAAACCTAGCTTTTATCATCATCCTCATTTTATAGATGAGGAAACCTAGGTACGAAAGGTGGAAGTAGTATGCCCAACCTCACACAGTTACTAAGTGAAAGAACCAGAATTCAAAATCTGCCCCCAGGTCAGCAGTTACTCATTAGCAATGTGGGTAATAATGCAACTTTGTGTGAATTTGCAGGCTTTGTAGCTTCTTAAGCAAAAAAACAGTGATTAGCCTATCTAAACTATATTTAGGTCACTTAAATTTTCATTTGCTAATGTTATCTCCTACTCCCTAACTGGCTTTTCTCTATAAGATAACGTTATACTTTAGCTATAAATCATGATGTGGTTATGATTCGAACTATCTGCCTGAAAAGACTCATTTCTCTTCATTCCTCCCAAAATAGTAAATGTGTTTCTGTTAGATTCATAATTAAAGCCATCAGAAACGACGTTCCACTCAAAGCAAAAGCATACGCGAGCCTTGATGGCCCCGCCTCGCTGGATCCCACTCGTGTTGGGTTCCTGGCTCCCCGAACCACCTGCTGCTGCCTGGTGTCTGGGTTTGAAGCCAAAACCAAGCCCAAAACATACCACCTCTGTCATTAGATTACATCATACAGCACAGTCCATGGTTTTATGAGACGGTGAGGTGCATCTTCATGAAGATCTTCTCGTAATGGGCCATTTCATTTTAAATCTTGAAAAAAAAAAACCTAAAATTAATTAGACACTTTTTCCTAAATTTTAAACCCAAGTTGCCCTCCGCAACCGAAATCTTCATACCGGTTTTTTGGAACGTGTGTTATTATGGAAATTTGCAACAAACCAGCCTCTTCGAGCAAATCCTGCTCTATTTGCCTCCTGTGTGGCTGTAGCAGCTAATCATGTACAAGTGACAGAGCTCCCCTGTGGTGAGTGTGCTCCAGGCTTAGCACCATGTGTAAAAAATGCGGCTCATCAGGAGTGCCTCCTCTGAAATCCCTCATAGGAATTTCCCTCATGCGAACTACCTGGTCCCACTAGTACACCCTCGAGAAGCTGATACCAGCAACTCACATCAATCTCATTCTCCAGATTTTTACAGAAAAGTTCTACAGGCTGGTTATGTGTTTGTAGATGAGAAAGCTCAGTGACACAACAGGGCATTGCTTCCTCCTTTGAGCCGATGAGCTCCATATTTGCTCCTGAGCAGAGCAGGAATTGTGTTTAAATGGGAGGCCAGGGAGAGAGAGCGAGCTTCGCCTCATCTCGGCCTCTTCCCACCTGCCTGCACGCGGCACCACCCAGACAGTTGGTTTCCTCCCCAAAATCGTGCTGGAAAGTGCACTGAATGCCAAGGGGGCAGCGGGCGGTCAGAGTGAGCACAGGTCCTGCCCAGGGTCTGTGCTGGAGCCGGGAATTCAAGAATCAGGCAGGTCCAGGTTGTATCTCTTCCCTCAAAGGCCAGAGCTGCATGGACGGGGATAAAGCTCCGTGATTTCCTCTGTGGAAAGGCGAGGATGGTAGCAATGAGCTCACTGGATGCTTGCCCACTGTTGACTGTGCATCGGGCACCCAGTGCTCCGGGTACACAGGTCTCCCACCAACCCTGTGAGGTAGGGGTATCATTAGGCCCCTGGACAAATGAGGAGATATGGGTACAGGTGTCTCAGTAACACACTCAGATTGGAAAAGGACAGAAACAAGGTTTAAACCCAAGCATCCGGGGTCCAGAACCCAGTGCTAACCAGTCAGGGGGGAGGGAATCTTCCCTTCAGCTGCAATGCCAACTGATGAGCGCCTGCTCAAGTCAATTAAAATACGTGGTCCTTCAAGGGCATTCTATTCCCTCCCAGACAGGCTAATCAAGCCAAAAATGCCCTGGTGTTCTTGTCAAAGCAACAAGAAAGAGGTCATAGCAACATCCCGATGAGCCTTGCAAGCAGGTTCAAAACTGGCCTTGCTTTTCCCAAATACCCCGGTTTCTTGCATTAAAAGAGAAAATAAAGGGCACCTGGGTAGTTCAGTCAGCTAAGCATCTGACTTTGGCTCAGGTCATGATCTCACAGTTTATGAGTTGGAGCCCCGCATCAGGTTCTGTACTTACAGCGAGGTGCCTGCTTGGAGTTCTCTCTCTCCCTCTCTCATTCTGTCTCATTCTGCCCCTCTCCCACTTGCGCTCTCTCTCTCTCTCTCTCTCTCTCTCTCTCTCTCTCAAAAATAAAGGAGTTAACAAAGGTTTAGAGATGCTTGTTCCGGAAAGAGAGAGCAGTTATAGATACAAGGGAGGGCGTAGCTTTCTCTCAGTGGTTCCATACAATGCAAGAATAGATCGGGGCGCCTGGGTGGCTCAGTGGGTTAAGCGTCTGACTTCGGCTCAGGTCATGATCTCACGGTTCGTGGGTTCGAGCCCCGCGTCGGGCTCTGTGCTGACAGCTCAGAGCCTGGGGCCTGTTTCAGATTCTGTGTCTCCCTCTCTCTCTGACCCTCCCCTGCTCATGCTGTCTCTCTCTCTCTCAAAAATAAATAAAACATTAAAAAAAAAAAAAGAATAGAGCAAGAGGCACAGAACCCACAGGAGAGAATGGTGGACGGCTGCCCCGTGGGGTTCGTTAGAACCGAGCATCTCGACATTCATGAAGGCAATAGGGGAGTCACTGAAGATTCTTCTCATTCCAAAAGCGTAACACAATCAGATTTGGTTTATAACAAGCACACTGATGGCGGGAAGGAAAAAAACAAAGATGGGGGGCAGTGAAACTGAAGAGTGTGCGTGGTCAAGAAGAGAAGAAAGTGGGGGCCATTTTTAATGAATGCCGGCATAACAGGACGCAGAGTAACAAATATTTCTCCTACACGCTGCATTAAGTGGGAACCACTACCTCGATTTTAACTGTTGGCCTATTGAAGTGTTTGAATTCCATAAGTGTTTTTATGTTACCCCCCAACCCTCCAACCCTCCCCCGGGGCCAACTCCCCAAATAAAGTTCTCACCTGTGAGATGTTTTGGTGGTGGAAAAATGTTCACTTTGTTCATGTTTGGTCTTCCATAGCCCAAATTTGTGAGATCTACCTTTTTATTCTTCACTGTTAACATGACCGAAGGCACAAATGAACGTATACCAGACAGATGTGACGTGCAGAAAATGAGAAATAAGACAACTAGCTTCTTGGGCTTTTTGAGCTCAGGCACCAGGATATTATAGCCTATAAATCCTGCCAGAAATAAATATGCAAACTGTACTAACTCTAAAATAAAAAAAGTTTCAAGGTGCCTTCTGCACACGGAAAGGATAGCTTTTGTATATGTCCTAATCCTTAGTACTCAAAGTCCAGGTGGGGTTCTCAGGAGTGGGTAGAGGTCTGGGCTTCTAGATGGCCCTGGAATCTCCACCAGTACAGGGTTTTCCTGTCCTTTAGGAGAGAGCAGCCTCTGCAAACTGCTCATTGATGACCAACACCAGACATTTCAGCTGTTGGCCGGGAATCTGTACTTGTTGCAAGTTCAGAGCCTCTGTGTTTTTCTGTACTTTCTGCCAGAGACTTATTTTTAATATCTTCCTACCAAAGAGGAAAAGATAGAGACCTGAAATAATAGTCGGGTTCGTGGGGAACTGCTCCGTCAGCCGCCACAGCCCTTCCTACAATTCCTATCAGTGGATGGACAGTAA
Source organism: Hyaena hyaena (assembly GCF_003009895.1). Lineage (NCBI taxonomy): Eukaryota > Metazoa > Chordata > Mammalia > Carnivora > Hyaenidae > Hyaena > Hyaena hyaena. Next base: position 1,115,051 of record NW_024080654.1, read on the forward strand.
CCAATCCGTTTTCCCCCTTCCCAACTTGAAAGGTGGTTCATGCTCACCCCTTGCGTGGGCTTCAGGGACATGCTTGCTTCCCTTTGTGGGCACTGAGGTTTGGGGAGCAGATTTAATCTTCCCGCCTCCAGTATCTTTCCCCAAAGATTCTCACCTTCTGCCCATTTCAGAAAATTCCTGCTGTGCCCAGCGGGTAGAGTCCACAAATGTCTCTTTTCCCCGTGAGTCGCAAAAGCATTTGTATGATGTTCCTTTTAAGATGTTCATCTTTCTCCCACTTGATCTTAATCCGGGAAACTGGAGATCGTTTAGACTAAGAATTTCAACATAAGCTGCTTCCAACATAAAAGCTGAGATGCAGCAAATAAGAATTCAGTCTTTTTTTTTTTTTATCTTTCCATCCAGAGACTTAAAACAACTTTAAAAATTTTTATTAAATAAAAGCAATGTAATCACTTCAGAGGACATAACATAATAGACATCAAAGATACACACAAATAAGATACGGATTGCTGTAGTTGAGCGACATAAAAGTACGCGTACTTGCATTTGGATTTTGTTTTACATGCACAGGCTATATACAACAGATTTGCTTATTCGAATCAGATGTGGCTTTTGGCAAACAACCCCTACATTTTAGGTGGCCACTTAAAACATTTTTTTTGAAACCTTTCACCTTATCTGCTGATTCCATTTGAATAAGGGTCAACTGTGTTGTTTCTCTTCTTGTTAAAATATTCCCAGTCCCTTTCAATGCCTGAGCCCCACCTTTCGATAGATTTCCCGACTGTCTGCAAGGAGGGAGGTAAGCCTACTGATTCAGAGCCCGGTGGGGGGTGGGGGGTGGGGGGTGGGGGGCGGGGGGGCTGGGTGGGGGGAGGTGGTCAGGAATAGCACAGTGCCTGTCTTTGCAAAGTACAGTTGTATCCAGATGGTAATGAATCTGGGGGTGGGAATGAGTTCACGGAAACTTCTAGCGTTATGGGCTACTAGTCGCTAGTCCCCTAGAAGAGTGAAGTTTTGGAATAGCATCTTTGGAAAAATCCGACACGCCAGCCTACCCCCTTGGAACGTGTGCCACCTCGTTATCAAATTTCTAGAACCCCTGAAGCTTGCATTCCAAGGCAATGAGGCCAAACCAGAGCTCTGCCACCGTCGACGGCTTCCACGGTGCCTAAAGATCAAAGCCAGGGGACACGGGCTGGGGCAGCAGGCGAGTGTGTTCCCCGGAGCGGTGGGGGTGGTGCTGGAGACGGGGCTCTGTACCACCCCGCAGGCTGCCTCCCAGAGCTAGAGCGAAACAGGTGTGGGCTGTAGGGCAGATCAAAGGAACGTTTGGGAATGAACCTGATGGAATGAGTTGGCCCATTTGTGAGAGTCACACTGTAGTGCCTCAAAGCCATAACTTAATTATCATTTACCAGGAATACCTTCTTAGGGACGTAGGAGGCAAATGGGTGAGCTCTTAATTGCACCTTGTCGAACTCGAACACAGAGACGCACCTTTTCTCACACGCTACATCTCTGAGATAACCCCCCTGGATCGACTCCGTTTTCCACGAGAATGCTGCCGTGACGATTCCCAACCTTTCACATCACAGGGAACGCGGCAGAAGCCGGGAGACGACCGACTTGTTGAATGATGCCAGGTCCCCGTGCTTGTATATAAAAGAGAAAGGGTTACATAAGCAAACAACTGCGGGCTGTTTTATGTTTCAGGGAAAGGAGAGAAGACTCAAGAATACCACAGAGGACCCCAGGGTTCAAAATATTTAGAAACTTCCTTTACTCTCCAAACAAAACCAGAACGGCAAAGGGAGATGCAGAAATTAAAAACAGGCTCACAAGAGAATTGGCTGGTGCTGTGGCCCAACAAACTGGTGATCTGGGCGCAAAAAGCAACAACTGGCTCAGTTCCCATCTTCTCTCGGAGATGTCTGCGACTCAGAGACGGAGCAATGTGTCCTGAGAGCAAAACACATAATTTATTACCTCCCGGGGTTGACATATCCCCCACACGGTGCCGAGAGAGTGTTCCAGAAACCACTGACGTTTCAGGAAGGAATCATTGTTTTGCTAAGGTGTTGCCTGCGTCCCGTCCTCAGCTTGGTGCCAAACAGAAAGTGGGCAAATAAAACAAGATAAGAAGAGCTTCTGGAAGCATCCGAATGCTCGCTTCCAACAGTAAGTTCCTCCCGAATCAGGCCTCCAGTGCAGCGCGTAATAGTTTCGGCATCAGCAAGGATGTGGGAGGCTGGGGCCAAAATGTCAAGTCCGCGGTCTGAGTACTTCACAGAAGCTTGATCGAGCTACTTCTGTGTCAGATCCTTTGTGGGGTGCCATGGACCCCAAGCCCCTGTGCTGGAGGAGGTCACGGTGCAGAGCAGAGTGGCACGCACCCCTTTCCCCCTTAAGAGACAGGAGTGAAGGAGGAAAGGGGTCACAGCCCCCCTGTCAAGGCCTGATCTTGACAGATGCACAAGAAAAAGAAAGTCCCTGTAGGCAGAGGAGATGGGACTCTGATAATTTTTTGTTCCCTCTGCTTGGAATATTCTTCGCGGAGTGTGGACGAGGCTCCAGTCTTTAAGATGCAGGTCTCTGCACACATGGCCCCTCCTCCGGAGCCTTCTCTCAGCTTCCCCCCGCCCCCCCCCCCCCCGCCACCATCTCCAGACTCTGCTTTATTTCCTACGTGGTTATCACTCTAGGAATTTTAGATGACTTTTCTGAGTATATTTGCTGCTTCCTCATTGTGTCTGCTATTGTAATGTGGGCTCCAGGAGGAAGGGGACTTGGGTTTTCTTGTTCATCTTAGTATCTCCAACATCTAGAGTGTGTGATACAGTGTTGCTGGTCAGTAAATATTCGCATCACTAATAGAGAAATCAGTGGTACGACATCAGTGTGTTTTTAACAGGAAATGTGTTTTAATCACAGAGAAAAAAAACAGGGCAAAATTATTTGCCAGGGTAATAAAGGAGCGCTTTGATGTTAGCCTTTCAAAACAAGTATGATCACAGCCTCACATATGAAACACAAACACCATACATTTTAAGATTTCACACCACAAGGGGCACCTGGGTGGCTCAGTTGGTTAAGCGGCCAACTTGGGCTCCGGCCACAATCTCACGGTTCGTGGGTTCAAGCCCTGCATCGGGCTCTGTGCTGACAGCTCAGAGCCTGGAGCCTGTTTCAGATTCTGTGTCTCCCTCTCTCTCTGCCCCTCCCCTGCTCGTGCTGTCTGTCTGTCTGTCTCTCTCTCTCAGAAATAAATAAAACATTAAAAAAACAATTTTTAAATTTCACACCAACCTTAAAACCCAAATGTAAGGGGCTCACCATCCCCCTTCACCCTCCATATGCTTTTGATAAAAGACAGTACAACTGGGCAATTTCATGGATGTAAATTACTGTCCGAATAGCTTCATAGTAAATATTGTATTTCTATAACTTAATATTGCTGGTGGGGGGGAAGGGTTTATTTGTTTGTTTTTTCTCACAGACTCAAGAAGGCTTACTCATTCCAAGGTCTGGTTTTATTTTGAGCTCATCAGCTTAAGGATGAAAACCAAAAGACTCAGATTCAAGTTCTGTCTTTATCATCATCCTCCATCTAACGCTAAGTGAGAGAGCGTCTCAGTGTTGGTCTCCCTAGCTGTAAAATTAGGATAATAATAGCTTTCCTCCCCTATCTCAGTGAGATGTTGGAAGGATTAAGAAATATCACCTTTTTAATTAGTGTAGAAACTCTGCGATTTTAAGGAAGGTGTGACGTTCACACAGACTAGGACTCAGCCTCCTGTCCTGTGATACTTTAATGGAAAGAACTGTTAGAAACCCAGCTGCTGAGAGAAAACACGAGCCAGAGAATCCTCTGCGTGATTGATGGGGTTGCGGAGAATCAATGATAATAGTATACACATTGGGCTTGGTGGGGATTTTCCTTCTAAAGACGTTAAGTATTTTATAAATATTATCTCTTTCATCCTTTTAAACTTCCTGTGATGTGGCATTTATTACTCTCAGCTGCCAGATGGACAGCTAACTGCAGAGAAATGTATGATCTTCCCAAAGGCACATGACGGCTGAGTCTCAGTGTGCTCAGTTAGATGGGCTTTGATGGACTGACTCGCCCGTTCATTTGCTTATTCACTTGGTCACTCAACAGGAAATGTGGGGAATCCATTCTGTGTGAGGCACCGCACTGAGGACACGGGGCGGTGGAGGGGACAAGGATAAGAAACGCACCCTGACAGGCCCTGAGGCGAGAAGACCAAAGAGGCAGGCATGACACATACTATGAGAAGGAGAAGAGAGAGCTCTGTTAAGGACGTGTAAATTGTCTTGACGCACATGGCTGATGCTATGTCCTTATGGAGATTCAAATATACCTTTGGTGACGTGAAAGGCACACGGCAAGTTCTGGTCAGTAAGACCTAGCTTCAAAACAAGTAAGAAGGCTGTGTGCTTGCTCTATGTCCTCCCCGCAAGTACGCGGGAGCGTCGATCTGTATGGGTTGGAAAGTAAATAAGGAAGTGGTGAACTGTTAAGATGGTAGGTGGGTGTGTACCATTATGGGTCATTTTTCACTTCCCTTTTTACACCTTCATGTATTTTTGGAACATTTTTGCATTAAGCGTGTACTGAGTTTTTAATGGAAACGGGTTCTTTTACTGATGATAAACTAACATGTTTATTGATAAATAGATCAAATCGTGTAAAATAGAAGTGGTTCAAATAAGAAGCAAATGTTTCTTCTGAGTCTCAACTCTCAGAAAAAACCACCAGAGTCAATGTGTTTTATAGAAATCCTCACTTTTTTATTCACATATTTGTATATTTTTTTTTTTTTTTTTTTTTTTTTATTTCTAGGAGAGAGAGAGACAGCATGAGCAGGGGAGGGTCAGAGAGAGAGGGAGTGACAGACTCTGAAACAGGCTCCAGGCTCCGAGCTGGCAGTCAGCACAGAGCCCGACGCGGGGCTCGAACCCACAAACCGCGAGATCATGACCTGAGCGAAAGTCGGACGCTTAACCGACTAAGCCACCCGGGCGCCCCTGTATATGTTTTTAAAAGAAGATTATCTGTCACAAAATCATACACACCTTTCCGGGTTAACGTATGTTGCTTTATTTTATTTCTTAATGAATGGACTGAAATATATTTAACAGAATTCCTACTCTTAGACCTTAAATTGTTCCTCCCTCCTTCTTCTCTCCCTTCCTTCCTTCCTCCTCTCCTTTTTCTTTCTCTCTCTTACTCTCTTCTTTCTTTTAACTAGCTGGTTGATATTACAGACCCCCATACACATATCTTTTGAAATTTGTCAGATTATATCCTTAAGATAAAATCTTAGAGGTGAAATTAATAAGTCAAAGAGCACTCACATCTTCAATATCGATATACATTATTGTCAAATAATCCTCTGAAGAAAAGTTGCATTGAAATACACTCTGCCACCAACTACGCCTTACTATATTATATTGCTCATGTAGCCCACCTGTGTGAAAACAGACATTTCATTGTTTAAGTTTGCCTCCATTCAGCATTTGATTTGGGCATCACTTCACATGTTCATTCATTGGCTCTTTGTGTTTCTTCTGAAATGATTTTCCTATTCATGCCCATTTGCTTCTGAAATGTTTTCTTCGTATTGATCTACAATATATTTTATATATTAAGAGTAGTAGCTATTTATCCATCACATATGTTGCAAATAATTCCTAAACAATGTTAATGAAACAAAAACTTCAAAATAAGTACAGTTATCATTCTCAAATATGGAAAGATAAATCACATGCAATTACTTTAAACAAAATACTACATGAAACAAATTGTGCAGTGTTCCAAGAAGTTAAAAACACGATTTAAAAATTGTTTTTAATGATTTGAGAAGCGGAGAAACACAAATGAATCAAATAAATAAACAGAAGTCTATGGAACAGTGATTCTTCTAAAAGAGATGGAATATGTGAAATTATTTTTTGAGAAACAGGTTTAAAAAAAGAATGGGGGCACCTGAGTGACTCATTTGGTAGAGCGTCCAACTTCAGTTTGGGTCATGATCTCATAGTCCATGAGTTCGAGCCCTATGTTGGGCTCTGTGCTGACAGCTCAGAGCCTGGAGCCTGCTTTGGATTCTGGGTCTCCCTCTCTTATGCCCCTCCCCTGCTTGCACTCTCTCTCCTTCTCAAAAATAAAATCAAAAACATTAAAAAAAATTTTTTAAAGAATAGATCCAGTAGTCTAAGCAACTATCTAAGAGGTGTTCTTAAAAGAACAATGAGTAGGGAAATGAGGAGAAGAAATTGTTTTAAAGTTTAAAGAAAAGGAAATTTCTCAGGACTTCAGAGAGGAAGAAATTCCTGAATAAATATTATAAAAGAAAACAAAGAAAAAATTCAAAACATTTCTCTCTAAAGTTACTTTACCAAATTCCATGTAAACATAATATTCAGAATTTTGAAAACCTTTTATCATTTTCTTTTTACAAATTTTGACAACTAATTCTAAAATTTATCTAAGAGAATATCTTTTGATAAAGACCACTAGGAAGGAGGATTTATTTAAAATCGAATAAAATATGGGGCGCCTGGGTGGCTTAGTCGGTTAAGCGTCCAACTTTCGCTTGGGTCATGATCTCGCGGTTCGTGGGTTCGAGCCCCGCGTCGGGCTCTGTGCTGACTGCCAGCTCAGAGCCTGGAGCCTGTTTCAGTCTGTGACTCCCTCTCTCTCTGACCCTCCCCTGCTCATGCTGTCTCTATCTCTCTCCTAGAAATAAATAAAACATTAAAAAAAAAATTTAAAATCGAATAAAATATAAATCAATAAAAGTTAAAACAATGTCTTATTTGTGCAAAAATAAATAAGAAATCAATGGAACAAGATGGATGAATGAAAAACTGACTAATGCATGCAGAAGATATTATAATATGAAAATCCAAACATTTTAAAATGTATTACTTGTGAAAGGTGTTGCATAATTTGTTACTTATTTGAGAAAACTAAAGTTGGATTTCCACCTGAAACCATATACAAAAGTGAATTCCAAATGATTCAAAGAGGTAGGGAGTGAAAAAGAGAATCTATGTGGTAATGAAAGATACAGGAGTGTTTCTCTTTCGAATTTCAATGTGTTCATGGCTTCCTGTGCAAAACACAAAGTTCTGAAGCCACTAAAATAAAAGGTGGAAAGTGTGGTATGAGATGAAGACATGTGTCAGATCGAAGGTAATCACACGTCATTGTCATTGCACTTCCCCCTCTGAAGGGTGAGTTCTGTGATTCCTCCCCTTGAATCTAGGTGAGCTCTTTTACTACTTGCAAAACAGAATTCTCTGAAAGTGATGCTAAGCCAGTTTCTGAACCTGAACCTGAAGGGAATAGCAGCTTCCACTTCCTGTCTCCTAGGACAGGTGCTAGGCTAGTATGCTGTGAAACTTCAAGTCATAGAGGAGCCACATGCAGACGCCTTTGCCAGCAACAGTCCACAGCTACCAGCTGACATCAACAGCCAGCCAGCCTGGACACCCAGCCCAGTTCAGATGACTCCAGTCCCACCTGAGCTTAATGATTCTAAGTGAGAATTACCCATCTGAGTCCAGGCAACCCATAAAATTGTGAGAGATGAGGGACACCTGGGTGGCTCAGTCCGTTAAGCGTCCAACTTCGCTCAGGTCATGATCTCACGGTTCGTGGGTTCGAGCCCCACGCCGGGCTCTGTGCTGACAGCTAGCTCAGAACCTGGAGCCTGCTTCAGATTCTGTGTCTCCCTCTCTCTCTGACCCTCCCCTGCTCACTCTGTCTCTATCTCTCTCAAAAATAAATAAAACATTAAAAAAATTGTGAGAGCTGATAATTACATATGGTCTTAAGGAACTACATTTTAGCATGTTGTAAAAGCAGGAATGGATCATCGGAACACAATTTGGTACTGCATATAGGGTACTTTCCGTAAGTTCTAAAACAGGCAACCTTGCCTGTGGGACCCAATGGTAGAGAGAAGACAGACGAGTTTGGAGGATACTGTTAGAGAAAGGTAGAATAGCCTTGAGAAAACCATCAGTGGGGCTTGATGAGGGTGCAAATCATTGTGCTGGAGTCTGGGAGAAAACGTGACCTGGTAGATAACACCGTCACCAATGGTAATGTGGAAAATAGAAAATACATTTAACACACTGATGGATTTGGCTAAGGATATTTCTAATCAGAATGTTAAACATCCCAACTATTTTTTAATCATGCATGAAAAAGATAGCTAATCTGTTCTTTTTCTTAAATAAGAATAGTTCAGTTTTCGTGTTGAATTTCAAAAAACTAAATTGAAGGCAATACTTACTGAGATAGAAAATTAAACTATTTCTCATAGTGAGTGGCTCCAGAGATGTCAAAAAGGCTCCAAAAATAAAGACTGGCTTCAGGACAAAAATAAAACTCAGAGCACTATCGGTGAAGCATGGCTTCAGAGTAATGACTTTAATAGTATGCTATCCAACCTTTTGGTGAGCCCTCCAAGTGTTTTATGTGTGTACCTAGTAGGGCCTCAAATAATCCTAAGGTTACTACCCATAGATCTTCTCTCTTAGGCAGTAGGTACTATGAGTCCAAGTGCATGTCTCAAAGACATGTACAACTCAGCAAAAAGGCTTCCGAAACCCTTATAAATGTTGTTCCACAGCACCCTGACTCTTGGCTCAAATAAATAGCTTACATCGGAAGAATGTGACCATGGCCTTTGTCTAATGATGTATAATTTGACCTGCAAGGAATCTACAAAGTTTTGAAAAGAATCATATCAGCTTTGACTGATGGGGGGTTGGGGTAGCACAAAATGAAAAGGGCCTTGGGATACCCCCTCTGCAAACTACGAGGGGCAGAAAGAAGGCAGAGGAAGCATTCAGATGTGAACAGTCTATATTTTATGGAAAAAGAAAGATGACGTGAAGGAAGAAACAAGAAACCAGGGCCCAAAGCCAAAAACCGTGGAGAATCATTCCCAGGAAAGAGAACAATTCAAAGAATTGGCAATATGCACCCAGCTGGATTTCATAATTGCTATGGACCAATGACTGCCATGTGCCTCCTATTTTCCTCACTTTTGAATGAGAATGCCATTTGTGGTTTCTCTATGCCTGTCCAACATTGTATGTCTAGTGTGTGTGTGGATATAACTTGCCTCTTTGGTTCACAGGTCTTCAAATAGAGAGGGTCCACACCCAAGGCACCTCGTTCACACCTGGACCTGATTTAGATGATAAAAGCCTGAACTTTGAACTTGAACTTGAAGCCATTAGGCTCTAAGTGCGGCTGCAGGTGGGAGGAGGAGTACTAGGAAGTAGAGGGGGGAAGCAGTGTAAATTTTGCACATGGAAAATATGTAAATATGCAAATAATTGTGATAAAAGAGTGGAGTTTGGTGGCTTAAAGTAGGTCACCAAAAAAAAGTAGGTTACCTTTTTTAATGTTCATCCTGTCTCTTCCCTTGAATTCGGTGGGCTTGCTGACTGCTTTGAACCACAGATTACCTCAAAAGTGATGCTTTGCCACTTTTCATGCCTAGGATTTAAGAGACTGGCCATTGCGCATCTTGTCTCTTGGACCACTTGTATTAGAAACAATCCACCGTGCTGTGAGGGCCTCAAACACATGGACAGATGAAATTAAATTAAACTCATGTAGGCACATTAAATGACAGCCTCAACGGAGCTTCCAGCAGAGTTTCTAGGGACAGTAATGCCAACTTCTACCTGGTATGGGAGTCTTCACGGGGTCAAGCCTTTAGACGATGCTCCTCTTAGTTGCTTCTTGACTGTAACTACATGAAAGACTAAGTAAGAAAGCGCCCAGTCAGCTCACAGAACTGTATGAGATGATACCTTGTTGATTTAAGTTGTGTAAGACCTATCACAAAGAATGAATATCCATAATACGTAGAGAGCTGCTGCAGGCCAATAAAAAGAAGAAAAAGAGCTCAATACAAAAAGTGGGCAAAGAATATGAGAAGGCAATTCCCAGAAAAAAGTACAAACGATAAACAAGCCTGTAGGGTGGGGGGTAGCTCATAAGGGGCACGTGGGTAGTTCAGTCAGTTACACATTTCACTCTTGGTTTTGGCTCGGGTCATGATCTGTGGTTCGCAAATTCCAGACTGGCATCAGACTCCACACTGACAGCCTGCTTGGGATTCTCTCTCTCTCTCTCTCTCTCTCTGTGCCCCTCCCTTGCTTGTGCTCTCTCTTTCAAAGTAAATAAATAAACTTAAAAAAAAATATGTTCATAAGCTATGAGTAACAAGGAGACAGTATTTTTCTTCCATCTGATTGGCAAAAATTAAAATGACTGGTAAATGTAGTTTCAGCGGCTGCTTTGGAAAATTGATACCTTTATCAACTAATATGACAGTGTGTGTACTTTTATGGAAAGCAATGTGTGTGATTTTTAAAATTTATTTTATTTTTTTAATTGAATTCACATACTGTTAACTTTACCGTTTCTACTGGTAGGACTCTAGACTGTGGGAATATGTACATCTGCACACACGTGCATATACCCATATGTATATATTTAGGAACAGAGATGTTCACTGTAGTACTTTTTACAATAATTAAAATGGAAAATAATGTCAAATAATGAATCAGTAATTAATAAACAATAAGACATCTATACTATATGGGAATTTTAAAGAATGAGGTGTATGTACATTATTGACATGAAGGATACCCACAAGGCATTTTTAAATAGAAAAGATAGTTGCAGAACGACATATATAACGTCATCTCATTTATCCTTCATGAAGTGTCCATACTCAGGCATGTTTGCAGACATCTGTATATGCGTATGAAAGAAAAACTCTGGAAAGAATCACAACAAACATTACGAACGATGGAAACGGAGTAGACTTCATGTTGGCAGAGGAGGTGCATGGACTTCCTCACAATTAGCATCTTTACAAGGAGCAGATCCTGGGGGGTTAGCGCTGACATTTCCGAATGCCCTGATCCCAATGCCACCAAACAACACACACACACATACACACCAAGACCGGTTGGCGGGGAAGGAAGAATGCACAGCAGTAGGAAGCTATCAAAGAGGAAAATGGAATCCGGGGGAGAATTTTGCCATCAGAGACCAGGAAATTGTCCCAATGTTGAGCAGACACACAGGATCCAGGGGGTGGTGACGTTGGGGGAGTGGCTTCAGTCAGGTCTCACAGAGCAGGAGGGAAAGGGCCCAGAACATAAGGGTTGGGTGTGGGGGCTGAGGGCCAGGCCTGGGACCACGGGCTGGCCTCTGAAAACTGCTGGCAGGAGAAGGTCTTCCAGATGGAGTGACCCAGCCACCAGAAGCATGGCAGAATCCGAAAATGTCACAGGTATTCATTCATATAAGTCTCCCGCGTCCTCCAATACAATAAGTATTCCAGGATAAGAGACTCTATTTACGTGTGAAATGTAGCCCAGATATAGCTTTCGCTGACCTATGCCGCGCCTGATAACCGGAACAGCTCCCTCTCATAGACTTCCTTTGTCCCCTCCCAGGCTATAGATCTGCTCTATCCCCTGTCCCCGGCCGTCTTGCCCCCCCCCCCCCCGCAAGAAGGCCTAGGAGGGACCATACACACACCCAAGATTAGCTCCTGAAGGTCATCCCAATGAGAAGGTGATAAGCTTGAAGTTTAACTCACTTGAACTTTTCCTTGTACAACAAAAAGGAACAGCACATTGAGACTTAGATCCTTACAAGATGGTCTTCCTAGAAGATGCCCCCCTCCCCATCGCCCCTAATCCAGTTCTCCTGCTTTTAGATTTGACCCAGAACCACATGCGCCCCCATTAATTTACCATGGAAACACCTCTTTCAGGAAAATACCATTCAGACCAGGGGTTTTTGCTGGTTGTTTTGGCTCTTTGCCCAGGAGCAAGGGAGGACAGGGTCCTCTCATTCTGGATCAGTCTTTCACCAGTGACAGCTGGGTGATTCCCCTATTTAATAAGTTGTTAGTTAAAGACGTGTTAAAATATGAAAACATGGAGGCAGCATCGTCTAAAGCCACTTTGGGGAGAAAATAGGGTATTTCTGCTCCCATCAAAGCTCTGGCTTCAAGGAATGATAAATTCCTCCTAGGAGGAACTCTGACCCTTGCCCCACGCAGCCGGCAGCCTCGAGCAAAGCCACGCCATCTTCTACTGGTCGCTCATTTTCTACCTGGGGTGATGACACCAGCTGCCATTACGGTGCATTTATCTGGGGTCTCTCTCCAACGTATACTGCGAGCGGCTTGCCAGTTCCTGTCGCCATGTAATTATCACAAAGCCCTTGTACGCTGTGACAGATGTGATTTCTCCCTGCCTATGACATGGCCCGTTCAGGAAATGACTATTTTTAGACAGAGGTCCTGGTCCCTGGTTTCATTCCCACAGCCACCTTCTATTTTAGTGCTCCGTTCGGCTCCCAGAATCTAACCGTGCCCATAGAATTCCCACAAAGGTTTTCCAGAAAGTCAAAGCTACTCCCACTCCTGAATTAATGAAGCCCTCTTGCTGTCAGTGGAGTTTAATGGATTTCACCGTCCCGTGTATTTTCACACCCAGAACAGAAAGTCATACGAAGGTAACTTAATTCAGGGGTGACCTTTGAGTTCACTGCCTGGCAGTGTTGTAAATCTTGTTCAACGGCAGGTTTATTCCCTCATCCACGATTTCCATAGGCAGCCTCACCTTACGCGCGGCAATGACTTAAAAGGCTTGCAAAAATGTTGCCTCTGTCGAAAATGGGCTACAGTCATTGCATTTTATCAACCCTGGTGATAACTTATCCCTATTCATTCCCCAAATTTCACATTTTTTGACACCATCTTTCAAAAAGACTGTGTCACCGCGGTTCATAACATCTCAAGCAACTAGAAAGAAAAAAAAAACTCTATTCCATTCTCTTGATTGAAGCACCATTTTTGGTCACTTTCCAAAGCTCACGAATTATCAAATGTGGGGCTTTACTTTTTAATTTTTCTTACTATCATCTTAAGTCATTTCATGATCAGTTGTAATTCTCATCTTTAATATGAAATGCAGGGATGGCTACGTGGCTCAGTCGGTAGAGTGTCTGACTCTTGATTCTCAGTTTAGGTCAAGATCCCACGGTTTGTGGGTTCGACCTCCACATCAAGCTCCATTCAGACAACAGAGTTGGCTTGAGATTCTCTCTCTCCCCCTCTCTACTCTTCCCTCATTCTTTCTCTCTCTCTCAACATAAATAAACTTTAAAAAAAATAATAAATTAAATTAAATTAAATGCGAATGTGTCAGGTGAGTTTGAGATGAACAAAATCCCCACAGTGGAGTTGATTAAGAATAGGGTTTTGGGGTGCCTGAGGGGCTCAGTCAGTTACACGACAGACTTCACCTCAGGTCATGATCTCACAGCTCATGAGTTTGAGCCTTGAGATGGGCTCTGAGCTGACAGTTTAGAGCCTGAAGCCTGCTTTGGATTCTATATCTCCCTCTCTCTCTCTGCCCCTCCCCTGCTCATTCTCTCTCTCTCTCTCCCCCCCCTCCCTCCCAAAAATAAACATTAAAAAAGTAGGGTTTCATGGGTCAGACATAAACCTATAGGAAGTAATGAATTCCCAGACTGTCCCTATTTCACTCACTCTCTCCACCAGTGTTGTGTATCAGGTATCCTTTGTTAAGAAGTGAGTAAATGGGGTACACAACAGTAAACAGTGACTTTTCTGCTTCCTAAGATGTTCCAAGTTAGTGGGAGAGACACAGCATTCTGTGTCTGGAGACAGCATCCTTTTTTGATCTGAAAACTGCCCCACCATCCACTGGAGCCACCCTCCCAGCTCCTGGCCTCCCCCCTACCGAGGTGGGCAGGTAGCCCCAAAATGGCCCCCATCCTCCTGGCCACAGCGATTGGTCCATGATGAGCACATGACCAATCGGAAACACTTCTGGAGATTTCCTTCCCGGATGCTAAAAGAGAAAAGCCACAATTTTAGCCAATAAACGTACATTTTTCTTACATTTACTTGAATCGGGTTTTGTTCACTCACAATTGAATGCATCTTGACTAGCGCAGAGGCATTCTAGGAAGAAAACAACCGGGGATGGCAAGAACGTGGCACATTCGTGGTACAGCAAATAGAGAAAAGGGACATGGGTACTCTTCCATTCCAATCCATCATTTTGATAGTTTGACGCTGCCATTTTAACCCCATTGCTTTCTCCGTGTTCTGCCAAGACATGGACTATAAGTGCGTGGTGGACGACATGGTGGGATGTACACAAAAGAAATAGATTATCAAAGCAAGAGATCATCCGGCCATTCTGGACAATCTTGAAACACCTGTGAGAATTGTTTCATATCGTCTCCTGAATTAAATAAAGGTACATGTAATAAGGTTTTCATCCAATTCATAATAAAAAATATTGAAGATTGTAATGAACAAAATTAAAAATTTAATAAGGGCTCAACCTAGCTGTGGGAAAAATTTTAATCTAAAAATTTCACCAAGAGAAAAACAGACTTGGTAGAAAGGACAGGCACACTGTAATGTGTTTCTTACAGTTTCCATTCTTACAATGGAAGAAAATTGAATTAGAAATTTTAATTTTGTGAAATGATATTCTAAGTACTCTGATGCAGGGATGCCTGATTAATAAATCAAATCTCAAGTATAAAATTAACACAGAGATAATGTTCCCAATGAGATTGTTTCCATTAAGAGCATCAAAATAAAATGTATACAATTCAATTGTGTTACATAAACATTTAGACAGGCAGTAATTTGGTTTACTGTATCAGTGAGAGAAAATATCCTCTCAGTAACACTCACCTTGAAGTTAATTCAGTGGGATTAGAGCCTATTGATGCCATATGTACATCAATTTGGTTGAAGTGTACATTTCAAGGGAAAATGTGTCAAGAAACAAAGCCATCGGAGTAGGCAGAAGCAGATTACAAAGGATCAGACATGCCATGCTAGCGGCTTTGACTTTATCCTGAAGACTATGAATCACTTTAAAAAAGGGAGTAACCTGATCAGCTCTTCGTCAAGTCAAATCCCTCTAGATGCTCCGTGGAGCGGGAACTGCAGAGGAGGAAGATCCTAGGCCAGGAGACTAATGAGGATCTGATCCAGTAATCCCGGCATGACTTAGTGAGTGTCCCAGTCTAGGGAGGGGCAGAGGGAATGGAAGGAAGGCAGGAGATGCAAGAGCTATTATGTCAGTGAATCTGACAGGAGTCGATGACTAATTGGACATGAGGTGGAGAGCAAGAATGAAAAATCACTCCCAGGATTCCCATCTGTGCATTTGGACACCTTTTGTCAAGAAAGAAAAGAAAAGAAAAGTAACGGTTGTGGTGAGAGGTGGTGAGCTCATTTTGGAGGACCAAGTCTGAGGTGAGTGGAGATGTCCATTCATCAGCCTGACGCAGCTGCTCAGAAGGGAGGTGCAGGCTTGAAGTGAGGTGGTCCTGTGTATCTGCATGTGGTTTATGGAGGAAGTCATTGGAGACAAGCAGTTCATCTAGAAAGACTAGCAACAAAGAAAGCAGAATTAAGAGGGGGGAAACCTGGTTTTTGTTTGTTTTGTTCTTAAATTAATAGCTGTATAGAGCTCAGTGTGCTTTGCGTGTTTTGATTGCTTAATCTTCACAACAAACATAGGAGCTAAATACATCCTTGTCCTCCTTCTGACAGTTGAAGAAACGGAGGCCCAGGAAGGTGAAGTATTCTGTGCCTGGTAACACATACGATAAATGTCACGGGGAGGAACCAAACCCGTGTATCTGGTCTCAGTCTGCATTCTAACCAGGGAATGTACTGGCCCTGATTGTGTTAAGCACCACATATAAGGGGCAAAAGGAAATCCAGGAGAGATAAACCCTAAGTCACGACCGGGGGAAAAAGAGGGAAAGCTGAGGGCGTGATGTCACAGAATCTGAAGAAGGGAAGGGTTTTAAGGAGAGAGTGACCAAGAAGACCGAGTGACAAAAAGGGACCTTGAATGTTAAGGGTTGAAAGGTGGCCCCTGAACTGTGATAAGTGGGCTTTCCTGTATTTTCTGTGAAGAGTTAAGGGCAGAGACACTAAGATAATAGAGCAGAGAAAGAGAGGTGAGGAATTGAAAACGAAAAGCACAGAAAACTCTGTCCTTTCCTTCATAGCCAAGCTTCTTTAGAAAGAAGACAATGGTGAAAAAGGACCTGAAGTCCATTCACATTGTGACAGGAGAGAAGCGTACATACAAGAAAGCCTGAACAGGGCAGCTAGAGAGAAAAGAGAGCTCGTGTGGGAGGAGTTTACACCAAATCATTTTCATTGTACACCAGAAGCTGGAGAAGAGGCAATTTGCCAAAAGGGACAAGGTAAATGAAGAGCTAGCGAATTTAAATAGAATGATAAAGGGTTGAACAAGTTCATGGGGATTAAGAAAAAGAACTGACTAGAGATGTTTCTCTTAAAGTGATAGTACCCTCTGATACTGGAGAATGGCCATATGTCATGGTTAGCCAAGGATGGTCCCAATTGATACCTATTATGTTCATATCATTGTTTCTCTTTCAAAAGGGTCCCTGTTTGGAAGTTTTGGAAACACTATTATCAGATGTCTTAAGAAAGAGACTTACAGGGGTGCCTGGGTGGCTCAGTCAGGTGAGCATCATACTCTTAATTTTGCCTCAGGTCATGATCCCAGGGTGTTAGGATAGAGTCCTACATTGGGCTCTACATTGAGCATGGAGACTGCTTGGGATTCTCCCTCTCTCTCTTTCTGCCCTTCTCCCCAGCTCACACTCTCTCTTTCTGTCTATAAAATAATAAAATTTAAATAAAATTTAAAAAAGAGAGACTTACAATAAATGGTCATTCTAAGAATGAAGAGATTCATTATATACAGTGCGCTCTCAGTGGGAATTCATGGGAGAAATCTTATAATTGATAAGACACTCTCTATGCATTGACCTCGAAGCAATGCAGAGCAAAATTAATGGCACACTCCAAGAAAATATATAGAAGTTTGGGATGTCTTTTGTGTTCTGACCTTATCATTTTTATGTCTGTAGTACTTTACTTTTCAACCCTTAAATTTCCATTGCCTGTCATTTTAATTTTTTGCTTATTTTATAAAATATACAGATTTGTAAAACACTTTAAATCCTTACTGGAGCTCGAGGTTCTTTTCAAGCTTTCACGCATTCATTCATTCGTTCATTCTTTTTTTCATTTCTTTGAAATTAGTAAGTAAAATAGTATAAAAGATGAAGCCATGAAAAAAAATCAAAGAAGTTATTTTAAGTTTTGCAAGAACTTTCTTAATTTCTTAAAGAAAAATTAACCTGGAAACAGAAATGTGAGCTTTATGGTTAGATAGAGTGATGGGGACAGGAGTTGTGACAAGGTTCTGATGGCCATTTGCTGAGCCGAAACGCAGAGTGTTGCAGATACTACCTATTTTCTGTAAGCTTCCACTTGGCCTTTCTTCCTTGGTGTATAGAAACCCAGTTTGCTGGGGGAAGTGTGCCCCTGACCCATCCCCAGTTCATGAAGGAAAGTTGATCTAAGTAATCTAATCTTGCTTCACTAAGCCAGTGATTGGCTTTGGACCAGACATAAGGAGATGTCATCTGGGCACCTGTCTGGAAAGCTGCTTATCCCTGACGAAAAACTGCTGTCCCATCCTACAAACATCCCTCCCTCCAGACCACATTGTCTCCCTGCCTAACATACGGTTGTGGAAGTTCATGGTGTTTGTAGCAGCTGTGAGGACACAGTAAATGAAGTGAATCCAGAGCCCTGAAACCATCCACTTTGAGGAGGTTGGCCTTCTGGTTACGTGAAGAAATGGCAGCCTTTTTTGTCTATGTCAGGTATTGGCACTCATACCCGAAAGCATCTTAACTTCTGCACAAACATTCTCTACATAAAACCAAAACTCACCCCTCTGTGTCAGCCCTGGGGTTTTTGGAGGACTTATCACATCACACAGCCGGTCACCTTGAGGAAAATGGTGAAGAGACAAGGATAACATCTCCTGAAGACCCCTCACCATCCCCATGACTATGCCAGAGAGGCCACACTCTTTCCAACAACTGAAATAATTACACCTTCCTAAAAGAATTGTTTTAAATAAAATAATTGTATATATGACTCATAACAAAATAAAACCCTTGATGATAGGTTTACCATTGCGTTCAATTTTCTTTTTGCCTTCCTCCATTTTTAATTTCTTGTATTCTCGGCATATACTACTTTGGTAATCATAAAACAAAGCAAATACTATTTATAAAATAAAAGTATAGTGTAGGTGGCTCAGTCAGTTGGGT
Organism: Hyaena hyaena; assembly: GCF_003009895.1. NCBI lineage: Eukaryota > Metazoa > Chordata > Mammalia > Carnivora > Hyaenidae > Hyaena > Hyaena hyaena. The sequence goes on from NW_024080654.1 coordinate 1,133,382, forward strand.
GTCCAACTCTTGGTTTAGGCTCAGATCATGATCCTGTGTTTTCTGAGTTCAGCCCCCATGTCGAGCTCTGCGCTGACGGTGCGGAACCTACTTGGGCCTCTCTCTCTGCTTCTCTCTCTCTGCCCCTGCCCCCTGGCTTTCTCTGTCTCTCAAAATAAATAAGTGAACTTATAAATAAATAAATAAATAAATAAATAAATAAATCTAAAGTAAAAGTATAGTCCTCACATTATCATTTCAACACTGGGCATTGAACACCAATCAAGAACTAAAAATAGGATGGATCTGTCCAGCAAACCTGAATTTGAGAGGATGTTTCCCCAGCCTGTGGTTACCATGGAATTCAAGCCTCGCCAGGCTGATGGATATACAGGTGCCCAGGCCACACAACACAGCTTTGAAGCAAGACTGCTCACTCTTCTTCCTCTCCATTCTGTTGTATAAATTCTGTGTCTGGGAGTGTCTATTCCACTCCTCCTTTCCTCACATGTATCCTACTAGAAGCCAAGGCACAACATTCTAAGCAATCTCTACCAGAACCTGTGAACATATTAAAAGTATAAAAATTGTTTTGTCATGGCTTTGTCAAATGTCATATCCATTAAATACCTATCAAGCTGTTTCATATGAAAAGTCATAACTTGTAGCGAATGCAAGTCATATTTCAGCTAGCTTCTTCCCATCCACTCTCATTCGGTCTGCTGAAATACATTGCATAAAAGATAGTAGTCTGCTTCTAAACTCCTGGATTGATAATGAAATCACAATATGGCTTTCATGACCATTTGAAGGCTCATTCGGTAGCACTGTCTGAAGAATTCTGTTATGACTGTCACTTTAGAAGCAAAATACATGGCTCAGATAAGACCTAAGGGTCCTTCCAAATTGATGGCCCTTTAAACAGTATATTTTTTTAAGGAATAGCTTTCAGGAATTTGTACCCTATGTGTTTAGAAATGGACTTTCCATAAGATCTCTAGACTGAAAAATAGAATTCTCCGAAGAATACATAGGCAATCAATAAAATACCACATTATTAATTCACCTGAGAGTACATTGATGCTTTTTACATTATAATATTCAACTTGTGAAAGAGGACATAGCAGAGGGGGGTAGCCTTTCGTTTAAATTGGTGCTTGAGCTTTGCAATTACTTCAAATGTCATTGCTGATATCTGAAGAGCTTTCCAGTGGAATTTTTCTCAAGTTGGGTATCTGACTGATATGATTAACCTTAGGCCCCATCTTGATGCCACTAGACTATATGATGAAAAAATTAATTTTATCTTATAATGTGTGCCAGACTTTCAACTGATAAGGAAACTGGAATCAAAGCATTGTTCTGGGACAAAGATCATGATATTAATGATTAATTTTTAGATCATGAACAGTCTTTGTTATGAAATTGGTTCATTTTTGTGAAGCTCTTGTTCAACAATACTTTTTAAAAGTATTAAAAATATGCAATCAGTTTTGAAATATTTAGTAAGAAAAATGGGAAAACTTTTTTCAAAAATCCATTGTTATGTATTATATTCTTTGATAAAATATAATACAATATGGTATACATAAGGCATTTGTCAATAAGCCAGTTTATTTAGTTATTTTGGCTAAAAAGAGTCTTTGGAAAACATTTAAGTTTTTAAAAGGTTTCCTTTTAACAAGTTCACATTAATATTTGTTGATGATCTCCTCTGTTTATGCTCGTTATGACCTTGCACGACCTGAAATGACAGTTTTTCAGGATTTTTGTTTGAGAGCGGTAGTATGGATGCAAGCAGGGGAGAGGCACTGAGAGAGGGAGAGAGAGAGAGACAGAATCTTAAGCAGGTTCCACGCTCAGCACAGAGCCCGACCCGGGGCTTCATCTTAGGATCATGACCTAAGCTGAAATCAAGAGTAGGACACCCAAACGATTGAGCCACCCGGGCATCCCTGAAAAGACCACTTTAAACATACTTTCTCAATTTTTGTTGGTACCAATAGACACAGGCAAAGCACATCACTATATACTGATGGTCCCTAACTTACAACGGCTCAACTTGGGATTTTTCAACTTTGCGATGGTACTAAAGTAAGACGTATTCAGCGGAAGGCTTACTTGGAAATTTTGAATTTGGATCTTTTCCTGGATTTGATACCCTCTCCTGATGCTCAGCAGTTTAGCTCCTGGTCAAACACATGATCACAAGGATAAACCACCCTTCTGTATCCCATGTGGCCATTCTGTTTGCTTTCAGTAAGCATTCAAGAAATTACATGAGAGGGGTGCCTATGTGGCTCAGTCAGTTGACTGTCCAACTGTGGCTCAGGTCATGATCTCATGGTTTGTGGGTTCAGCCCCGCGTTGGGCTCTGTGCTGACAGCTCAGAGCCTGGAGCCTGTTTCGGATTCTGTGTCTCCCTTGCTCTCTGACCCTCCCCTGCTCACACTCTGTTTCTCCATCCCTCTCTCAAAAATAAATAAACATTAAAATAATTTTTTTATAAAGAAATTACATAAGAAATTCAATACTTTGTTATAAAATAGGCTTTTATAGTTCGTTTTGCCAAACTGTAAGCTAATGGAAGTGTTCTGAGCACACTTAAAGTAGGCTGGACTAAGCTATGATGTTTAGTGGATTGAGTATATTAAATGCATCTTTGACTTCCAATATTTTCAAATTCTGATGGCTTTATCAGGATGCAACCCCATTATGTTATCAAGATGCAACCCCATTATAAGTCAATGAATTTCTGTAATGTTAACAGCTGATTAAAATAAAAACACCTGAATGGTTCACTGAGTGTCAGAGTTTTCTTACATCTTATTTGATAAGTTTTCTTTCAGTTAGCCTAAAACACAAAAAAGTTCATATTTGGTTTACTAGGTAACTCTATCCAAGGAACCCAAATAAGGAACAAGTGTTGGGAATTTGGAAATAAAACAGGAATGTTGAGAAAAGAGTAGTGTGAAAATTCACCGGCTTTCTGGGCAAACAGTATTTCTCCAAATACCATAGCTACTGACAAATTGTAGATCCAACTGTGGGTATCCAACTCTCCCGCAATCACACAATGTTACCGCATCTTCGGAGGACAGAAGCAATCTTGAAAACATGACGATTAAAGTACTCTAACAGAACTCAACAGTATTTAAATACCTATGTCTTCAGAAGGGTGTGTTTTAGAAATTTTGATCATAATGCCATCTGCTCAAAGCTGTTAAAGTATGGTTAATTTCACTCAATTTTCCAGTAAGTTTCTGCCTTGAATAAGTAAATAGTGGGTAATGGTTTGTGTCAAAGTCCTTGCAACACTCCATTAAACACAGAGCATGACAATCTGATCAGATGTCTCTTTTATAGTCAGAAACTGACTTGTGACTTTGTGAGTTACTCAACTACATCAGGTCACATCAAAAGTCTCATCTTTTCATCTTGCCCAAATCCCTGATGGTTTTACATCTGACACATTTTGAATTTCAGCACTGTGACCTTACTCTTCAACCTGCATTTGATATAGTCAAAGTACTGCTCTTGAAATAATACGAAGTTATTATTTAAGGAACTGAATGGATAAGCAAATAATACCACTATTAGTAGAATTTCAAAACCTTACACTATTTTTACCAATGTCTAGCCCAAATAAATCATAATTATGCATAGATTCGTTTTCAGATCATCAAAACCTTAACCAGTTGTTCAACCCTGGGAAATAAGTAAATTCAGGGACTGAGTATTTGACTACAGCAACTCATATAAAATAGAACTGATACCAGAGAGTTTAAAATAGTCAAGTCAACTTAAATATTGCATCAAATAATCATATGTACATTTTATGTAAATCCAGCCAAACTAAGATTTTGGAAATTCATTGCAGATATTAATATTCAATTAAAGTTCTCAATCTCCAGTTACAATTCATTTTATGATACTGATACTGATTATGATTTATAATCAGTATTATAACTTAGATTTTTATTAATTATTAGAATTATATGTACAAATATTTGGTAGTTCCTGAGTCCATGGGGATGATTCTAAACCATTTATTAAGTTTCCTCAGATTCTACAGGCAACTGGGTGGCTCAATCAGTTATGCACCTGACTCAGCTCACGTCATGATCTCATGGTTGGTTTATGAGTTCAAGCCCAGCATCGGGCTCTGTGCTGACAGCTCAGAGCCTGGAGCCTGCTTCAGATTCTGTGTCTCCCTCTCTCTCTGCCCCTCCCCCGCTCACGCTCTGTCTCTCTTTCAAAATTAAATAAACATTAAAAAATATATGTTTCCTCAGATTCTAGCTCATTTCAGACTTATTCTTTAACACGTATTTGTCTAGAGATTGCTGCGTGTAAAGTCTGTAATATCTAGACATTTATTGTTCACTTTGTTCAGGAGCCTGGACATCAGAAAATGTGTCGCTATAGTGCCCTTTCACAGAGATGAATCTGAGGTCCAGAAACAGAGTGCAGTGGGGCTTTTCAAGAAACAGAGATCTCAATGATCTTAATATTCTCGCATTCCACACCAATCACCAAAGAACCAGAGACGGAAAACTGGAAAGGATCTTAGCGATTCTCTCCTTCTAAGGGATCCCCAGAAACCTGTGACTCTTGGCTTCTGGTCTTGCCTGGAACTCTTCCACAGGAGCAATTTATTATTTGGGTTAACTTTACATAAACTGTCATCCTTGTGTTTCTTCCTGGAGCCTCAATATGGCTGCCTGTCTTTTTACATGAATTTGTCAACCTATTTTGCATGACAACCCTTCACTATTTCCATCAACTACCCTGGAACCCCTAATCCTTCTCCCTCCTAATTAAATTTCTCCAGTTCTTCCTGTCATTTCATGTATGACATCAATTCCCAGACCTCCCGCCATCCTGGTTAGTCTCCTGATTTCTTTCCCCTCAAAGTTTAATTGTTTGTGTTTAACTTTTTCTTTTTTTAGTGTTTTAGTTATTTCTGAGAGAGAGACAGCATGAGCAGGGGAGGGTCAGAGAGAGAAGGAGACACAGAATCTGAAGCAGCTCCAGGCTCTGAGCTGGTTGTCAGCACAGAGCCCGATGTGGGGCTTGAACCCACAAACTGTGAGATCATGACCTGAGCCAAAGTCGGACGCTTAACCAACTGAGCCACCCAGGCACCCCGTGTATAACTTTTTCTTATTGAGTTTTAACCTATCTACAATGAAGCACAAATATATCAAATGTAGAGTTCAATGAATATGTATATATCATTAAGGTTTTGTTTTTGAAGCCCACAAAAATAGAATCTTATCAAACATCCTTAGTATTCTACAGGTAGAAACTACTAAAATCTAGTTACCATTTCCCTGCTGATGGGAAGACAGATCCTGTCTTTTGTCTTTCCTTCCTGCCCTTCCTTATTTCCTCCATGCCTCTTTCTTTCTTTCTTTCTTTCTTTCTTTCTTTCTTTCTTTCTTTCTTTCTTTCTTTCTTTCTTTCTTTCTTCCTTCCTTCCTTCCTTCCTTCCTTCCTTCCTTCCTTCCTTCCTTCCTTCCTTCCTTCCTTCCTTCCTTCCTTCCTTCCTCCCTCCCTCCCTCCCTCTCTCTCTCTTTTTTTCTATTTTTTCTTTTTATGTATCCAAAGAGATAGTTGTTTTAACTTTCGGAATTTTTGATTCTCATTATGGTGACATGAATAGAAACTTCTGTAAACCCCCCCAGTAGTGTATTTATATCTTTAAAATATTAAAGTTTTGACCTTTGAAAACCAAAACAAAAGTGTTCTTATTTATTTCCAAGAATGCCTATTTACTTGAATGCAATTAAACAGTGAAATTTCCTGAATTAGTTTAAATGACTTCAGTGAAGTTTTTTTCATTATTCAGGATTGCTAGTTCTAAACTTCCAGAATCATCCCATTTAAGTTAGATGGCCTTAGACAGGATTTTCTCCTCTGTTTTTTAGTTGATGTTTTTGTTGCTATGATATGGTTGAAGGCTAACCCTGTCAGAAGCATTGACTCATCACTCTATATTACCAGAAGCCCATCTTCATTGTGGTGCACAGGTGGTAAAGATAATATGTCGTATACATGTTGTAGTTTCTCATGTAGATATAAGAATACTTTCTTCCTTTCTTTTTGCTATTCCAAAACACAGGATTTTTCTAAAACTTTCACTTTTCACATTATTTTTCTTCATTTAATGGTAGTACACACTTACTATAAAATTTTCAACATTTCAGAAATAAATCTGCTGCATAGGCAAGTTGGTCTCATAAATTCTCTCTCCTGAAGGACTGTGAAAACCTCAGGGTAAAGGATGTATATTAGTCACTCTCCACATACTACTGAATCTTCTGAATGCTTCCAACTAGTCATTATCATTCAAAACTTCTTAGGACACTTCATAAAGTCACATAAGCCTGAATGTCTTCATTTCAAAGGATGGAATTCAGAAAACCCACAGAGAACAAAATAACACTGTACCTTCCTTTTCACTTCCTTCAATGAAGAACATACAAGTAACAAACCATAATAACACCAGTGGCACCTGATACTTTGTCCTTAATCGGTATTATTTCACATGGGATATTATTCATTATGCTCATCAGATACACCCGCAACTAGATCCTGTTACTTCGTGTATTTGTAATGAAACACACAGACTACTATGTCCAAAATGTGTGCTTTTTTCATTATTTTCATAATTATTTTTAAATTTTTTAAACGTTTATTTATTTTTGAGACAGAAAGAGAGAGAGAGAGAGACCAAGCATGAGTGGGGGATGGGCAGAGGGAGAGGGAGACAGAGAATCCAAAGCAGGCTCCAGGCTCTGAGCTGTCAGCACAGAGAGCCCAATGACGCAGGGCTCAACTCACAAACCGTGAGATCATGACCTGAACCATGAAAGTCAGATGCGTAACCGACTCAGCCACCCAAGTATCCCTTGCATAATTACTTTTAAAATGTGAATTGTCGTCTTTAAAATTCTACGTATTTTGGGGCTCCTGGGTGGCTCAATTGGTTAAGCATCTGACTTTGGCCTAGGTCATGAGCTCTCTGTTCCCGATTTTGAGCCCCGCATCCGGCTTTGTGCTGACAGCTCAGAGCCTGGAGCTTGTTTCAGATTCTGTGTCTCCCTCTCTCTGCCCCTCCCCTGCTCGTGCTCTATCTCTCTTGCTCTCAGAAATAAACAAGCATTTAAAAAATTTTTAATTAAAAAACTTTTTTTCAAAATAATTCTATGTATTTTATTTTACACATTTAAGAATATTGTTTTGAGAAGGGGTTGCCAAGGGGATCCACAGCACAAAAGTAAGTTGATAATTCCTGACCTACTGGCTTTCACTATTTAATGTCTCAGAGGAAAGCCCAAATGCCTTCTCAAACACATTTCATCAGTGACACACGCACCCTGAAGCTGACATTGGAATAGGGCTTTTTGTAAATCCACCAGGGCTATCTTTTTTTTTTTTTTTTTACAAATAGTTTATTGTCAAATTAGTTTCCACATAACACCCAGTGCTCATCCCCACAAGTGCCCTCCTCCATGCCCATCCCCCCTCCCCCCCACATCCATCAGTTCTCAGTTTTTGTCAGCATTCAAGAGTCTCTCATGGTTTGCCTCTCTCCCTTTCCCCCACCATTTCCCCCCTTCTTCTCCCCCTTGTTCCTCCGTCAAGTTCCTCCTAATCCTCCTATACGTGCAAACATATGATATTTGTCCTTCTCTGCCTGACTTATTTCGCTCAGCATAACACCCTCAAGGTCCATCCATGTTGCTACACGTGGCCAGATTTCATTCTTTCTCATTCCACCAGGGCTATCTTGATTCTCCATTTCCTATAGAACAATCTATATAGTATCTCACTTATTGCCAATACTACCTACCTTACTCTCCCTCCTTGTTCTCCAAAAGCCACACATACTTTTGTGTCTTTGGTCACAGTTCATCCTTTACGTAACCACGCTCCCCCTTCCAGCAAATATTCACTTGCAGTGATCAGAGGTCAGTTTTTCTTATCCTAAAATTATGCAATTGTTTTTTGCAACCTTACTGAATTTTACCCAGTAATCCCGCACCAGCAATATCATTTTGAAATTTATGCCTGTCCCATAACAAAAAACTACCCTCCTGATTAAACAATGCATGGCTGTCACGTACAGAAGCAGTACTCCTGGCTGAGATGGTGGGCACCTGTACTTGGTGAAAACACTAATTAAAGAGGAGTAACATGAAAATGATGCAGCCTTTTCTTTTTTTCTTTTTTTAAGTTTATTTATTTTTGATAGAGAGAAACAGAAGGCAAGTGGTGGAGGGGCAGAGAGAGAGGGAGCCTCAGAATCCGAAGCAGACTCCAGGTTCTGAGCTGTCAGCACAGAGCCCGACGCGGGGCTCAAATCCACAAACTGCGAGATCATGACCTGAGCTGAAGTCGAACACTCAACCGACTGAGCCACCCACGCGCCCCTGATGCAGCCTATTCTAAACATTTTAACTAAAAACATGCAACTGAATAATCCTTGCCAGTAAATGAATGTAGGGCCAAGACCCAGTCTCTGTTATGAGTGGTCTGGCTAGAGTTCAATGTCATTCCCTTTAACACATCGCTGGTGATTTCCAGGTTTTTCTTTCTTTTTTAATGTTTTTATTTATTTGTCTTGAGAGAGAGAGAGAGAGTATGAGCATGGGAGAGGCAGAGAGAGAGGGAGAGAGAAAATCTTAAGTAGGTTCAGTGCTGTCAGCACAGATCCCCACGCACGCGGCTCCATCACATAAATGGTGAGATCATGACTGGAGCCGAAATCAAGGGCGGAAGCTTAACCAACTGAGCCACCCAAATTCCCCTCCAGGTTTTTATTTCTTTAAAGTGAAGTGAGGTCATAAAGATAGTTGTGAAAGCATCTGAGTGCGGAATCTCTCTAGATTTTTATGACTTTTCTTCTTTGGTTGACCTGCCTATGATTAACTGGTAGCTATTATTTTTAATGATAATCTTTTACTGAATCATTTTAAAGTGTTCCGTTTACCTTTCCCAGCAATAGTGCTCTTCTTTTGTGTGCCCATTTTTCATCATTTTATGCCCTGCTTAATTACACTGTTTAATCACAAACCTAATACAATTAGCTTTACCCAGTTTGGGGGCAGGTGCAAAAAACTGGATTCTTGGTAAGGCGGCCTGAGCTGAACGCCAACACGGGAAGCCCACAGAGCATGACAAGGGACAGACTCACTACCCCTGAGTAGAATCTGGCACACCAACAGTGACTGTCAGTGGGTTTGCAGTGGAAAGGGACGTGCTGTTGAATCTGGCAGGAAAATGATGCAGTGAGAGCTACCACCCTAAAAATAGCACCTATATCGCTTTTGTTCATGTTTACAGTCCTACATTCTCTCTACCCCAGTCTTTTATATAATTTCTGTAAAATATCTTAGGAAAAGTAAGGGTTTTTTATGCAAAAAGCTTCAGAGCATTTTTAAAAAGAATAAAACAAAACCAGGCTTTGGAATCAAGGATTCAATGTTAGACCCTGGAGTCTAAACCCATCCAACTTTGGCAGAGAGAGTTAGGCATGTCAGGACACCTGCCCGCCTCCATGTCTCATTTCAGTTTGGCAGACAGACTTCTTTTTTTTTTTTTTTCCAAGTTTGTTTATTTATTTTAAGGGAGGGCGGGGGAGTAGAGGGGCCAGGGAGAGAGAATCCCAAGCAGACCCCAAGCTGGAGCCCTACATGGGGCTCGAACTCATGAACTGTGAGATCCTGAGCCAGAAATCAAGAGTGAGCCGCTCAACGGAGTGAACCACCCAGATGCCCCCAGACTTAATTTCTGATTGGCCAGTGTGTGAAATGAGACGACAGGACAGCCATGTCTATGCAAATGTGCGGCATCTTCAACCCAAATGGCTATTCTCAAATATTTTTAAACATGTATGCTTTAAAACTTACATTACAATGAGAAATTTTTCCCGAACTTCTAAACTGCTAGGGAATAACCAGATCAGTCTTCTAGCAAATTTTGCTACTCAGCATCAAATGTTGCAGAGAAAAAATCTGAACAAAAAAATTTTTTCCAGAACTTAAATCCACCTGCGTTACTCTACAAAAAGTGAACTATCTCCAAACATAATGTGAGCAATTTTGTATAGAACAAAGCAGCACAACAGAAGCAGAGAAATGCAGTAACAGTTTCTAGCAGATCTTTAAAATGACAGCCTTTTGTGAACACGTATTTCAGAGGCAAACCGTTCTACACAGCTCCGTAGCCACTCAAAGCACTGCCACATTCCATGGCAGCATTGGACTGTCGCCGACTTCTCCATTTGTGATGATGTTCTGTTTCGTTAAAGCAGCTAGAAGTACAGCCTCAGGAAGGCACCCCTTCTACCTTGTCCCCCAGCAGAAGATATAGTGTCGTGTCTCAGGTGATTCCAGTTTATAAACAGAATCCCTTCTCCCACAATCCCCTGGGTGCTACAAAGACACACCTCCCCAAGTTGGCTGAATGGTGGGACATGCAGGGACACAACAGAAGCACACAAAGGGTGACTGGCTCCCTGACGCCCCCACCCATGCAAAGCGCAGCCTGCCGAACCTCTCAGGGGTTGGCCTGTTCAACGGGGCAACCGGCCATCTCACCTAATGCCTCCACTCACTGCTGACTGTGTTTCTTTCATCTACAACTGCCAAGCGTTTGAGCCTAGTCCTTCGTGGCGTTCCATTGGCCCGAGCACTTTCTGTGCTGGAGAAACACTATAAGCCCATTGTTTCTTTAGAGCCCCAGACTTCCTACGTTGGTTCTATTATAGACTGAATTGAGCCTCTTTCCTCAAAATCTGTATGTCGAAGCCCTAACCCCCAATGACTGTATTTGGAGCTAGGGTTTTTGAGGGGGTAATGTTAAATAAAGTAAGAAGGGGGGAGGGTCCTAATCCAAAAAGACCAGTGACCTTTTAAGAATAAGAGACACCACAGGAGCATGCACACAGAGAAAAGGCCATGCTGAAGACACAGTGAGAAGGCAGTCATCTGCAAGTCGGGGAGAGAGCCTGAGCCAGAAACCAACCCCACCCGCTGTGATCTCAGACTCCGAGCCTACAGAACTTCAACTTTCTGTGGTTGATGCTGCCTCCCGTGGTATTCTGCCATGGTGCTGGCCCAAGCTGGCTGACATGGCTCCCAAACCAGGGCCACCATTGTTCACACCTCCCTGAAACCCCCATTCCCTGTTTCTTCTCTAACCTTTCCCTCTGGACCCATGAAGAGAGAAGCTCTTAAAAAATATTTCCTTTCAAATTGTATTTAATGACCACCAAGAAGAATTTGATGACTCGTCACATGGAACCCCAACCCTTAGAAATTTATATTCTGGTTTCCCTGGACAGGAAGAGAAATATTTTCATTCCCTCAGCTGATGTGTCAACCTACTCAAAAACGGGGCAGAAGATGTTTGCACAAAGGAAAACTCAGATTGAGTTGTCGTATTCTATTCCACATACTTATTTCTTAGCACTAAGAAGAAGCATGTGTCAAATGAAGGAGGGGTCATGGGTTTCGGAACCACAAGGTCCTGAGTACAATAAGGTGCAACCTTGGCCTCTATGCATCTATTTTTCTACCTTTTTCTAAAAGTTGAGATGGTTGAGCGCCTGGGTGTTTCAGTCATTAATCGTCCAACTTTGGTTCAGGTCATGATCTCATGGTTCATGAGTTCAAGCCCCGTGTCAGGCTCTGTGTTGACAGCTCAAAGCCTGGAGCCTGCTTCAGATTCTGTGTCTCCTTCTCTCTCTGCCCCTCCCCCACTCATGTTCTGTCTCTCTCTGTCTCTCATAAATAAACAGTAAAAAATAAATAAATAAATAAAGGATGCCTAGGTGGCTCAGTTGGTTAAGCATCTGACTTCAGCTCAGCTCATGATATCACAGTTCATGAGCTCAATCCCCATGTTGGGCTCTGTGCTGACAGCTCAGAGCCTGGAGCTGCTTCTGATTCTGTGTCTCCCTCTCCCTCTCTGCTCCTCCCCTACTCACACTGTCTCTCTCTCTCGCTCTCTCTCTCTCTCTCAAAAATAGACAAACATTAAAGAAAATTTTAAAGTTGTGATGGTAACACATGTGTCATCAAAATAATGAGATAATGGAATAATTTTAATAATTATATATGATATAATAAATATAATAAAATAATAATTTTAATACATTTTTAGCTTTTTCCCCTATATTTTTAATAAGGACCCAGAGATTGCTAAAAAGATGAAATTGTTTTCCATCTATAACCATGGTGGGGAAGTCTGAAATACATTCAGAAAAAAAAATATTTTCTAAAAATAGTTAAAAGAGTGAAGTGTTGATAATTGAGCATCCTTTCAGTATCTGGAAAATTTCTTGCATGGAACACCTCACTCATTCTCCCATGCCAAGTTAACCAAGAGTTGTTATCCTTCAGATGAAACATTTCAGTTCGAAACACACTCAGAATTCAGTGAATCACGTTTTGCCAGCTTGTTTAGAAATTTAAATGTCATTTGTTTCTGGAACGTTTTCCTTGTTCCATCAAAGTGAATGTCATAATTTTTTGACTAAGAGGGTCCCAGTGGACATACCATGGAATAATTTCAGGTTTAATGTATCAGGAAACTGCATCTGAAATAGACCTTATTTTTATTTTCTAATGACCCAACCCAACTCTGGAAGGCCAAAGAAGGATCAAGTAGTATGCCAACAATGGGAAAAGGAATAATAATGGGAAATAGGTAACTGAATCATCGCAACATTTTCTTATGTTGACACAGGGTGAACCTTTGATTGGTGGTGAGAGAGCTCTGTTCCCCAACCTCTGCAAAGAAAGGAATTTTACAAAAAGCAGCAAGCTCTGGTTTCTGTGCTCTGAGGATTTTTCACTCCCCCAAAGCATAAGAGAACCCCAAACTTCATGACCATTTTCTTAAAAAAAAAAATCACAACAACAACAAAAATCCTAAAGGCAAAGTAACAGCATAAATTTGCATACGCTCCCTTTTGCTCATGACCCTTCCTGTCTCTGCCTGGCTTGCCCGCTGGTTTGATAAGAAAATTAATTGAAATAAACTTTTTGAAGGTGAGGCGTTCTTCTTGGGCATCTTTGAACCCAGACCAGCCTGTGTGGTCAGCTCCGGTTCATTCCTTACTTGACAGAATAGGAAACAGAGGTTCAGTGAGCAGTCACATCTTTCATTTTGTCAACGGTGAGGTCCCCTGAAAACCAAATGGCTCCAGGTCACAGGGAATATTTCACCATTTGGAAAGATAGGGCACAGCGCTAGTTACACTAAAATTTTTGTGGCATCATCAAGACTGCTTGTGGCATGAAAGATAAATTCACATACTATGGTTTTTCTCCCAAACAAAAAAATATTAACCAGCCCTTTCTAGAAGGTGAGGGTTTCTGTAAGGGATGAGAGAACATGGTTCTGCAGAGAACAGTGCCACACATCTGAAACTCTTTCCTAAAGCCACAGATCTCAAGTTTGGGGGGCAGCAAGACCCCAAATCATCCTCCAAAACACACATCCCCACGTGTTTCCAGAGAAATTTGAACCCATATGTTTCTGATTGACGTGAGCGGCACTGTGAAGGCTGTCCAAAAGATTTTACAAGCTTTTCTCAGGAAACTTGTTGTTTTTCAAACTCAAGAGTTATATTTAACCAAAAATAAACCAAATGTAAACCCCTACCTATGGGGCATTAATTTGAACCAAAGACCACAAAACTACCTTTTAAAGAGAACAATTACTTTCTGGGACATGCAGAGCCAAGAGCTATGTTCTTTCTAGTACTTTTCTAGCTGAGCCTGGTAAGCCACTGAGAGAAGCACTTTTTAATAAAATTGAGGGACTAAAGCTCTCTAGTAAATCCAAAATAGCACTTTCTTAAATCCCTACTCCAAATAGAAAACGTTATCACTATTAAACTTGGTTAAAAAAAAAAAACACTTTAAACAAAACAGAGTTTTTTTTTTCTTTTTCCCCAAATGGTTAAGGAAATTGTCACATAATCTAGTTTAGCCTTTTAGGGTTAAGTCCCTGTGATATAAATTGAAAATTAAAGATTTTTATCGGAATTAAATCCTTTTAAAACATTCACAAATTTAATAGTAACCTATTGTACCCAGGGGATTTCAAATTCCTACTTCTAATATCCACCGGATTTCAAAAGCAAATTCTAGACCAAATATTTGAAGTAACCTGAGTTTTGCCTATGTACTATCTTCTTACTAGTTTAAAGGAGGTTTACAGAAATGAGACTCTTGAGAGAAATGATTTCTTCCCAACCATAAAATCAGGTGCATGGGAGGGTTCATTACCAATCAGCACTAAACCAGGGCTTTCCTGGTGAGTCTGAACGTTATTAGGATTTCCTCCAGCAGTAAAAGGAAATAAATATAAATTAGTTGTATTATCTAGTACTGGTAAATTCAATGAGGAATTATAATGAAGGTCAAAAAACGTAAATGTATGGAAAGTTGTTTGTTGGAAATTACATATGTATGTAATACATAGTATATAGTATATTATATATACATATATAATATATATTACATAGATATTTATAACTCATATATATATAGAGAGAAAGAAAGTTAAATAAATATTGCACAGAGGCAATCATTACCACAATAATAAAAAAATGTATGCCCCTAGGGATAATTCCTTGTAGTGTAAACCCAGAAAAATTTCCAGAAGACAAAGTGCTGCCCATTGGTATCCACTGCTGGGGTGGGGGTCACTTTCAGAGAGTTCACGTATACTTTCTCTAACCAATAGCCCTCCAGCCCTGAATCCACTGACACTTGAGGCAAAATTAAGATAGAAGAAAGAAATCATTAAGAAAACTTCTCCATTTTCACCTAATTCAGAGTTCAAGGTCTCATAAACTGACCTTTCCAAATTGGAAAAGATCACAGTCTCCAAATTATAAACATGTTTACTCTGCCATAAAATATAAAGATAGGTTCCACCTTTTTTTTTTTTTTTTAATAAACATAGAAGATGACCTTCCCTTCTCTGAAGTCTTCCAACTACAGGAAGATTGAGAAGTTTCTTCTGTTGGAACCCCCACCCTCTGCTAACAACAGGCCTTTTTAAATACTTCTCGAGACCCATTCACTTCCTGCAGCGTTTCATTCTGTGCCATCGGTGATGGTGACGCTTTACCCCTTCACACACTGTGCTTAGAGAAAGGTCTGAAGAAAGACAAAGGAAAGGCAGATTCACTCACTCGGAACCTGTGAGATCTGTTACCCTCAGATGTTTGGTTTGGTTTGGTTTTCACCGAAAATTCTCTGGGTGCTTCTATTTGTATCACAGCCCACCAGCCAATAACTCTGTTCTCTTGAGTGAAACACGGTACAAGGATGGGAGAAAACCAAGAGGCTCGCTGTCTGTAGCCACAGGAGATTGAATCAAAGCAATTGAGCCGATTTCCTGTTGAGGAATGACGTCATCTTCCTCGAGGAACAAACTGACTTCATATTGAGCAACGCTGGATAATGTATGTTTAATTTAGGGAATTTACTTCTCGCAATTTAGAGAAAGAAATGCATACATTTAATTCTTTGGAAAATAAGAACAAATCACCATTTCTTTATGATTATTTTCTTCTTTAATTAAGAGTGATTAGTTAGACTCACCCTTGACAAAGACACACACATATATATAATACATATAATATTATATCTATATAACCCATTATATAAATATATATATTAAGTATTTCTGTTTTCTCAGTACTGGTTAAATCACCAGCCTAAACAGTTCTTCAAGGAATTGACACCACTTTTTAGGAAAGAAACAGAGTCACCAGGATGTTCTAGAATCTTCAAGATGAGCCAATTCTGTACTAGACTTTGGTCTGTTGGAAATTAAAGTAATATGCTATTAATATGCTATTAAACATTTGTAGTGTCTCTACTAAAATATTTAGGTCCCTGTCTGGACTTACAAAGAGACAATTAAGGCTAGGATAGATTCACATTTTCCTTTCTCTTTATGCTTTGCCCAAGAAATAATGATTTGAAAGGCCTCACGTAGAAAAGATAGGACATAAAAGTAACTCAGAGTGGATTCTACCTTCCTTAGTAGACCCACGTCCAAAGGCAAGAGACCCATCTTCTGCCAGGACATTTTACACCTTCCAGGTAAGGAGGAAAGGTGAAGTCCAGTTGACTATCAAGTTCACCAAAGATTTTACTCCCTGCCTGGCATGGACTTTCAGTGCTCACCACCCCTACCACCATAATGAGAAAGGCTGAGAAAGAGCTGAGGTCACCATATGCAAAGGTGTCTGTTACAGTGTAGATTACTACTGACAGCTATCAATTACTTGTGTCCTTTCAGGAAATACTGAGCTATAAAACATTTCCAAATTGCAAGACAAGTACCACAGACAGAAGAGATACGTTTTTCAGACTTAAGACATCATATAGATTAGGCGAGGCCGAATGAGCACTCTGTTGAATTTAGAGAAGACAATTTCCCCCAAATTTTCTTCGTTTCAAATAAATACTCAATTGGTGACTTTTCAATGTTGTTGTTGTTTCCTACTGAATTGCATAGTGAAAATAGGCTGCGGAGGGAAGGGGTGAGGTGGTGCTCAGTGTCAAGGCTGAGCAGGTCGTTCTGCTCCACACCATCTGTGACAGTGATGAGTGGAACGAAGGAAAAGAGAGAGGAGGGAGGAAAGAAGGAAGAAAGGGGGAACATCATGAAGTATCGTGTTCAAAATGAAACCTGGAAACCTGACTTTCTTTTTTAGAGAGAGAGCATATGTGAGCTGGTGAGAGGGCCGGAGGGGGAGAAAGAAAGAGAGAGAGAGAGATGGAGAGAGAGAGAATCTTAGGCACCTCCATGCTCAGCGAGCAGTCATACTCGGGGCTCGAATCCACGACCCTGGAATTATGACCTGAGCCAAAATCAAAAGTCAGATGCTGAACTGACTGAGCCTCCCAGGCACCTCTAGAAACCCAACTTCTTAAGAATCAGTTCCCCAGAACTTCTATTTTACAGCATTCTAATGTGTTAAGATCCCAGGGCAGAAAGTCAACAAAAATAACCAAAAAACATTCTCCCTTCTAGACCCCTAATGGGAGTAATAGTAGCAAAAGAATAGCACTTACCATCCTGGCATGGAATTACCCATGACCATAGCCACCATGCAAACCAGGAAGTGACTACCATAGTATTAGAGTAGGCAATTAGCCCAATCGATAAGCTCAAAGGATTTCAATACTTTCACGCTATAGCAAGGAAAAGAACTAAAAATACTTCAATCCTCTTGTGCTTTTCTTCCTCTGAATATCTTCCAACCTCCAGAGCCTGAAAATCTAGTTTCACTTTAAGTAACTGTTCATCTGCTTTTCCCAACAGGAACTGTAATTTGCAACTTAAAAAAAAACAACAAAAAAACATATCTTTAACCAAACTTCTTCCGTGCCCAGGTTTATGTATTCAGCTTAAATTACACTGTTTTGCATCCATAATTATGCAATATTGTCATGTTCTTGAGTCATTTGATGTTTTCATCATCGTTTCCTAAAAATATAAGCCCCAGCAAGTCAGGATTCCCTCCTTCCCCCGATGTCTACCGTGCTATGTATTCTATGTTTAATAAGTAACTGGGATTTGTTCATTGATTCATCGTTCAGTAATTTCAGAAAAATAGTAAAATAGATCAAAGAGCCTGAAAGGAACGGACTGGAGGCCAGGAAGAAGATGAAGTCATCTGCTTGAACAAGAAGAGGGCCTCTAAGAATAACAAGCAAAGGAGTTTATGCTCCCTCTCTCTCCCTCTCCATTCCTGATGTCCAGATGAAATGAAAATTAGGTCACTCATTCAAATTGTGTATCTACCACCAGGCATCCGGATATTTGGCATCAAGTGGGGAAAAAAGAAAAAATAATCGGATGCCTGGCCTTTTTTTTTACTCTTTATTTAGATCTTGCCATTTCAGATAGAAGGAACGCACAAAGCATGACCGATGGAAGCGATAGTGTAGAAAAATAGTGGGGTAACTAAGTTATTTTGGAAGGCGTATTCTGAATCCAGAGCATGGAAGAGAAAAGAGATGGGAATTTTAAGGATGTGCAAGAGAGATGGCGTTGGTTTGATTAGTTTATAGGTTGTCACACATTAAGATGACAAAGTGTTCGCGCTGAGGGTATAAACTTCTTTTTTAAACAACAGTATATTTTAAAAAGAGAAAAGGCAGTTTTAGAATCACACATATCCTCACAATTTTCTAATAAATAGCAGCCTGTGGCAGCTGGTCTGACACTCCACCAGCTTTTCAGCGTCTCAACTCACATAGTAAACTGAGCATTCGGGTTTGCCTCAACAAACTCTTGCCTGCTAAAATTGGAGAGTTTGACAGATTTTGAGAAATGTTCCATGAATCCTAATTTATGAGCAACAGTTGGTAAGCGAGCATGCCAATTAAACCAAATAGTGAGTGTTAATTCATTGACATGGTATTTCCACATGGAAAGGGGAACTAGCTCGCAAAGCAATAATGGGAAAGTGTTTACTGATTGGATGTTGCATCATCTCTCCCTCTGCATTTCTTGACTATTCGCCAGTAATTGTTTACTGAAAATGTTATCTCGCACAGCAATGTATACGTCGCTGGTGAGGGTCCTCTCATCTCTTGCCCTGAATCTTATTTCATTTAGGATAACAATCCATAAAACAGGCTTATTTCCCAAGGAAGACTTTGCTTGCAAGAAGCATGCAAAATTGTCCAGTAAATGAAAATAGCCATCATGGATTACTGAGCTCTGCAGTGTCATTTCAATTAATCCCTGTAAGCCACTTTAGACTTTCCAATGCTGGCTGTGATACTCAGCTTTCTTTTCTGCTCCCAGCAGGAACTGGGAATGTTGGAGTGGAAAGAACGTGAATGCCAAAAGAGACAGCAGAGGAAGAGATAAAGAAGTCCCCCATTGTTCATGTGAGCAGAGCAGTCAGGAAGGCCCTGCCCTGCAGATAAGGAAAGGGGGTGGTTGTTGAGCACTGGGTGGCCAAGGTAGGGGGATTGTACCATTGCTCACCATGTGCTTTCTTCGTCCGGGGCATCATGGGGCTCTGGTGTTATAGAAATAACAGCAGCCTTGACATCTACTTTAAAAAATGACTCTTTTGCTCTTTTGCTTTAGTTAGCACAGGAGACTACGGTAATTTTTGACTGAAAACTTATACTGGAAAGTTTTCCCTGAGTGATTTGTACGTAAAGTTATACATAGAGAGTTGTGCTAAAGATAGGCACCACCCATGTTGAAAAGGGAGAAAGAAAAGACTACAAGCCTGAAAAGTAATTCGTTTTTAGGTTTATTGCTCTTTAAATAAATTCTTTTGTTGTAAATTTTCCACAAGGGCATGGACCCCGCAGGAGAACTGTACAAGTAACACTTATGAAACCGAACTCTCTCAAAATTAAGTTGTCTGCTAACACACACCCGCTGGTCAAGTCACCAAGCCTCTCCAATGGCAAGAAAGTACTTAAGAGTTTCAAGGTTTACTGAAGACTCCGGAAGGAGGAATCATCTGCATTTTAAATGGATTTGGAGTGATATTTTTAGGAAAAATAATTACCGATATTGAAAGAGAAATGGAAACCTGAAGTGTGAATGGGTCTTTTGATTCTTTGGCAAGGCTGTAAATGTAGTGAAATTAAGGAAGGAAAAGTCTTAAGACTATTTAAAAACTTCAATACTAAAAATGCTGTCTGCAAAGTGCAGGGAAGGGTATGTTACTGTTTTGTGTCCGCACTCCATTTTCTACATGTTCCATTAACCACGGACTTGTTACTAACGGCTGGAAATAGCTCGGCTCAGGAAGTAAACAGACATTCAATCACGTTTCTTTCAACCACCCAATAAGTAGAAGTGAAAACAATCCAGTATTGATTATATGGGGGTCAAAAGGCAAAAGAGACTTAAGAAAGGTAACGTTCATTTCATGTGGCTACAAGGAATTTTCCAGACTGCAAGAGTTTCCATCTTCTACAGATAGATATACACTCGTGACAGAGGAAGAAAATTCTGGGTCAGAGTTGTTGAATGAGAAATATCCATAATGAAAACAACAAGGACAAGACAGCCTTCTGGGGAATGGCACACAGTTTAAGAAGCTGGGAAATAAAGAGACTAATGGATGGAATCCATGCAGACATATGCCAGACATATGGAACTGCTACACCAGTAAATCTCTATTTTCATATTTTTATTGTATCTGTGGCTAAATGATGATGTGGCGTTTTAATTGGCCTTGACCAAATTTTTCACTTTGTTCTCCCTGAAATAGAAATTCGCAGACAAGGTGAAAACATTCTAAAGACACCGACGATCTCCCTTTCAAATTATGACAGCAACCCATATCTGAGAGCGCCGCTTCCACAACTCTGAATGCATTCAAGTGAAACACAGGCGCGCGTTCACAATCCAAAACTCCAAACCATAAAGTCTATGCTATGTGACAAAGAAATGTTATGTCTTTGAAAGGAGAAATAGCAACCGACAAAGAAAATTGAATCCCGGAAATAACCAGGTGATTTAAAGCTTTCTACATAATCACCAGCAACTAGAATGATAATACTTTAATAACATATTATATTTAAATAGCACCTTTCAAACTCCATCATGTTAATCTACACAACATGTTCACAGGTAAGAAGGAAGGAGTATTATCCCCATTTGAGATTAGGAAGAGGAATAGAGGACAGCTTTACTGAGGTCTCTTTCAGTCTTTGGCAATGAACTTGACCCTCAGGTGTGTTCTTAGACCTCCCCGCCCCCACACCAACTCAGCTGGTGGAGTGAGTGAGTTGGCCTTCTGTGCATTTTTCAGCACCCCACTGTAGATTGAGAATTTTGCAGACATTTGACCAAATCTCGGGCTTTCTCCACTTCCGGGCTGCACCTGGTGGGTGTCCTATGAATACTTCCTGGGACCAACAGAAATAACACCTGAATCTCCCCCGAAATCCATTCTTAGTCCTAGTGCTTTGCCACAATCTGAATGCAGAAAATCAAGTAAGCCTTGGGGTAAAGATGTCTCAGGTGCAATTCTTTCTCAGAGTTTCCTTATCTCTGGATAGATGGACCCAGCAGTTAGAATCCAGCCTTGCTTTGGCCTTGTCTCTTGAGACATACCTATTTTTATTTTTACCTTATTTTATTTTTACCCTCAGACTAAGTTGACCTCCTTTTAAGCCCAGCCTGCAATTATGCAAAGTTCAGGAAGAATGCAGGCTTATCTTTCTGATATTCTGGGCCAGGTGGCTAACTTGAATTCCAACCTAAATGGACATCTCTCTTAACTAACGAGGCAGCAGAGACTCAAAAGTAGGGAGAATGGTTCTCATTCACACTTCAAATGTTGGCTAGAACCTAGTTCCTCCTACACCCAATCGGTCAAAGTAGTCTTCCAAGATGAGTGACAACCCCTCATGTTTGGCACAATGGTGGCATTGAGAGCCATCGCCCATATAATGAATGACATCCACCCTGGCATGTCCACAGGAGAACATTATGGAAGCAGGAAAAGAGTTGAAAAGCACTGAGCAAAACCATGTGTCCTACTTAAGGGTCTTCCTGCTTCTCACTTCAAACTCATGCCTGTATTTTCTTCAACACGCTGCTCTCAGAGTAATGAGCCCTCACCTCACTCCTCATTTATTGCTCAGCGAGGCCCAGGGACTCTCTGGACAAGTGATCTTCTTTGGCTTATTACAAAGAGCTTGATACAAATACACTGTTTATATTGAACAGCCCACAGATGACATACTGTCTACCACAAAAGGAAATTTTCATATGAATAATCGGTAGGACTTTCACAGGCGGTTTTGGGGAGATGCTCTAATCCATGCACAAAATGATCCTAAGAACAATACCTTTGTATAGGGTCCTGTTATATATTAAGCACGTTCACATATCTCGCTGCATTTGTCGACAGTGCTTTGAGCTCTGAGCTTTCGTTTTCATTTTCTCCACATGTATAAATAGTAGCACAAATGTTCCATGATATGTAAACATATTTAGAAGATTATAATTCAGTTGTAAAACTGTCCTGAGAATTCAAACACCATGTAGATATTATTTCTATTGGCAATGTGTTTTTTAAATGACTATGAGTGAGTTTTTGGTCATCGATCACTTATTGTAGACACCGAATACAGTCTTGGAAGAATCATGGTGTATTAGCTGCTTTCAGATGTGGCTAAATATTTACCAAACTATCCAACTCTTAAGGATCCTTATTTAGTCTGGTAAAAATTATAAATGTTGAAATTAACAGTAACATTTCTTAGATATTTAAGGCCAATTCCACTTGATATTGAAAGATTTGTTCAATCTGGCTTATTAAATCATCTTGTGGATAGAGTTGTCGATGGATTATATAGAACATACTGTGCGAGTGATCTAATCCATTCACTTAGCTCAAAATACCATTTATACGATAAAGACAACCAACTTCTTATCTCTAGCCCAGACCTCTCTGAATTTTTGGTTAATGCATCCAACATCATGTTTGACATGCTTCTTTTTAAGCATTTCTTAGAATAATCTCAAAACTGGGGTGCCAGGCTGGCTCAGTCGCTTAAGCATCTGACTCTTGACTTCAGCTCAGGTCATGTTCTCACAGTTTGTGAGTTCAAGCCCCATGTCAGGCTCCATGCTGACATTGCAGAGACTGTTTGGGATATTCTTTCTCTCCCCCTCTCCTTGCCACTCCCCTGCTTGCTCTTTCTCTCCCTCTAAACATAAATAAATAAACCTAAAAATATAATTTCAGAATTAAGCTATATAAAATTACTCACTTGATTTTATTTTCATGCAGAAAACAAACCAACCCAGTAAAATTAAAATTATCTCTTAATTAATTAATTAATTAATGACATTTTATTTTAGCCAAAGATGTTTTCTATAGTAAGGTTTGTTATTTCTTTTCCTAATGGCTTTTTTGACAAGATCCCTACAGTTTTTACCCACCTACATACCCACTTACATATGTAAACATACATTCCCAGGGAGAATTCTTACCAAAAGAGAAATATTTTCAATTTAATAATTCTCAAGTTGAAGTTTTTAATGTTTAAGAAAATGAGGCCCTTTTTAAATCGTTATAAGGCTGATTCCAACAGTATGGATGAGGGCATTTATTTACAGTGATGCCCCAGATCCCAAAACGCAGGTACCATGTTTTACAGATTGGATGGAACAGCAGTAGCACCACATTATCAGATAAGAACAGATTTCCTGTTTGTCAGTTTAGGAACTGTTCTTGTATGTGTTGGCTGATAGCCTATAAGCAAGCAATTCTTTTATTAATGAAAAATAGAGGAAATAAGATCACCCATATGTGTCCTAACAGTGTCTATTAGCTTTAAATCATCACTTTTGCATAAGACGCTAAATCCCGTAAGCTGATCATTGCTCCTCATAGACACCAACCCTGAAGCCCTATCTCTTTTCTGGCTTCCAGAGACATCAGCACGCCGGGCCTCAGAATTTTCTGTAGACTCATGGAGACTTTTAGGGCCAAAGTGAAGCATCATTTTACACAGAGCAGGATTTTCTGGGGCAAATCCCCATAGACAAGTTTTGTCGTCCAGTTTTCTCTCCTCTTCCCCAAGTGCTCCTTGTCCTTGAACTTTCCTCTCGAGCCTGGGCCACCATGGCTCTTCTCCCCGGAAATGTAGAATGGCTTCCTTTGAGGAGCCCAGACATCACTTATTTCTTGCCTACTGGGAACTAAGCAAGAACAGGATAGGAAAAGTAATTAAATATATTTACAAATCAGGCCCTAAATCTGTAGTCTGGAATTTCAGGTTGTGGTACAAAATAGCCTACTTTTTGGTCGTAGCTACCATTGTGGATATCATGATTTCAACTGAACCATATGCTTACTGGATTCTACACAGTCTTGGTTTATAACTTCCAAATCTGTGGCTTTGTTCATGTAGTTTCCTTTGCCTACAGGCTATTCCTCTGACACTGGCTCCCTAATACCACTCCTTGTTAAAAATCAATCTGTCTTCCATAGTTTATTCCAAAAGAGCATCCCTTCCACCAACACCTTTTCCTAATTCTTCCACTTAAATACTCTCTGCCAACTCCCAACTTCTGCTCTCACTTATGTAAATGTTTATTCCCATTCATATCCTATATACCTTAATGGATTTTGGTTACTGGTGCATTTATCTAATTTTCCTCATTTCTTCCTCATTTCCTTGCATATCATATGTACCCACCAAAAAATATGTTGAATGAGTACCGCATGAAGTAATGGCTCAAAACATGTACTTTGTAGTGTACATATGTCTGAGTTCAAATCTTTGCTCTTCTACCTATTAGGTGGAAAAACTTGGGCGAGTTGATTAATATATTCATGCCTCAGTTTCTTCAACTATAAATGGTCATAATTATAGAACCTACTTCATGGGCTTCTTCTGGGAACTAAATGAGCTAATACTTGTGAAGCAATAGTAAGAAGTCTCTTATTTAGCAAGTAAATACTTGAATGAATGGATAAAAGAATGGATTGTAAGCGTAGCAGAATAATCTTGGATATTAGGTATGTGTGCGTTCACAAAGAGGGAGAAGCATTCAAACTCTGGGAAGAAAAGCGAACTGAGATGAAATCACGCAGTCTCCATCAAGTAGGCTTGTGGTCATCATGGTGGTCACAGAGCCCATGTGGTAGGCACATCATGTGCTGTGCCTTGTATCTCACTATACACTCTCTTTTATTGTATGAAATAAGACTTATGAGAGCAGACATCTAGCTGTTTCTTCCATTCTTACCTAGTAATAAAAAATAGAAGATTAGAAGTAAAGGAATCAAGGCAGAGAGTGACCAGCTGAAACAGGGCCGCCAAAGTGGGCAGGAAGGAGGGCCCAGGGTGATGACCACAGACCACCTCACCCTCTGAAATGCTGGGGGCTACTTTGGCAGATGCACAGGAAAAGCCCATTGTATCTACATATGCTGTCCAAATCTAAATGCAAGAATGGTCATGATTCTCGAAAAATCCTTTGAGGTTATTTAGAATCAATATGATTTTCTTTTTTAAGTTTATTTATTTTGAAACAGAGAGAGAGAGAGAGAGAGAGAGAGAGAGCATGTGGGAGGGGCAGAAAGAGAGGGAGAGAAGGAGAATTCCAAGCAGGTGCCATATTGTCAGCACAGAGCCCGATGTGGGGCTTGAACTCATGAACATGAGATCATGCCCTGAGCTGCAGTCAAATGCTTAACAACTGAGCCAGCCAGGTGCCCCAGGATTAGTATGTTTTTAAAGGTTACACACCAATGCACATGCACCTGCAGGCACACACACTACAAACATGGCTTCGCTTAGATTATCTCAACTCCTGTTGAGTCACTATGGAGCGTATTATCTCATCTAACATCATATCATTTTCACCTAACATTTTGTATTTTCTAATTTGCATTTAATTGCTACTATGGAAATAATCTTATTAAGCATATCAGTGGCTTAATCTAGGGTTTGCAAATAAAAATAGAAGCAGAAACATAAATTCTGTAACTAATATAAGCATAATAATGACAATATGAAACATAAATTTGGATGAGCTAGGAAAAGGGAATCTACAACTAAGATTTTATAAAAGCAGCTGAAAAGAACAGAAGAATAAGAAGCGGAAAATTTCTGTGGAATCATCTATTTACCACAATACTTGGTATGATATCTGCTAAGAAACATCTCAAATAAAGGCGTGAAGTCACCCAAGCTTTTCTTGTTATTTTCAAAAGAAAAAGAATTCAGAGTAACATCTTGGATAAGTCAACAAAGATTTCACAGAACCAGTATAAAATCATGCTTTTCTGTATGAAACTGCTAACCCTGCTAAGAGCAGAAAGAGACCAAGATCATAGATATCCTCCAAATTTTCACTTTTATCAGAAGAACAGGGGGGGAAATCATGTAACTGATGAGAAACATGAAGAATCAGTAACAAAGTTAATGATGAAGTTAATACTCGGAGTGAAAGAAACGGGAACTATTGCATGTTTCCTCAATTAGATGATAGTGTTGAAAGTCACATGACGTCAATAGCATTTAAGGCAAAAGAGAAGTCATTTCCCCATGATGCTCTTGCATACATTTTTGCTTCACAGTTGGGTGCGTATGCTGATGTGTAGAATAAAAACTAGGTCACAGGTTATATGCAGCAAATATATGAAGGATGAGTGCTCAAAATTTGTATTCTTTTTTTGTTGAATGTTCAGTAGTACAGGAGAAGAGATATTTCACTACTGACTACTTAGAATCCGTGGTATAAACTGGAAAGAATATGCTATGATTACTACAAATGCCCTTAAATATCAGTGAATAAGGAAAGTCATTTTTTTCATAAATACCTAAATAATTTTTACTTATAATGCCAATCTATATAATATTTACTATTCACTAATACACTAGGAACTGCTAGTGATCAACTAAGCCTTAGTGCTAGAGAAAACAGTGCAAATTGAAATATAATATAATCACTCAATGCACAGTTCTTTCTTCCCACTATATGAACAAGCAATTAGAAGCTATTTTTAAGTAGGTTGGCTAACCAAATTCAAGGAGCTCACACATATTGTTTAAGTGAAGGATGAAACCAAAACATCCATTCATGATCTTTTCTATGAGTCCATGTATGCACTCAAGAAACACACTACACCCATATATTTAGTATAACCATCAATAGTCTGAACCTATCTCTTCAGAGTTGAAATATAACAAATACTAATGTCAAGCCTATTATGTAGATTTCTAAAGAAGACAAATGTGTAGAACAGAGATCTCAATAGCCTGGATTATGCTCTTGTGTGAGACTTGATGGGTTTCTTTATTAGTGAAGTAAACCGATTCTGTATTTGTAGGCATAAATTTTTTTAAATTTCCAAAACCTACCCCAAACATGAAGAAGCACTTTTCAGACTCAAATGCTCAGATCTGATTCATGCTCTCATTGGCCATGGTCATCAGTGGCTCACCCTGAATCTTCCTGCTTAAATATGACCTGACCTGCTTAACTTCTCCAAGTGCTAAAATCTTCCCATGATAAGGGCTCATGTTAAGCTCAAGTATCTAGATCCATTTAAGAAAATCAACAAAACATTTGCTACCATTCCTGAATAGATGTGATGTGGGTCATAACGATCCAATTCAGTAGAAATAGAGACCAAAGACAGAACCTGACTGGATAAGGAAATTTATTTAGAAATCATGCTGTCTATTAACAAGACAGATAGAGATAGCCAAGTGGAAGATTCCCTACAGTATCATCTACAACACACAATGATTGTAATAAGTGATTCTTTAAATGTTTTATTTCACTTTGGTAAATACTTTCCCAAACACCTACCTACATGTGTTATCTCCAAATTAATCACATTCCTATAACAAGCCTGTGGGATGCAGATGATTTTGAAAAAGTACCAAGTGAGAGTAAAAATAAAGAAATGTGTATGTTCTAATATCACTTCATGATACCAGGAATGGCTGAGTTTGTAAACATATAATCCCTTCAAGTCAGGAAATCCTGGATGTTTGTTTCTTAAAAAATTATAAATTTGAGGGGCACCTGGGTGGCTCAGTGGGTTAAGCAGCCGATTTTGGCTCAGGTCATGATCTCACAACTCAAAGTCCTGTGAGTTTGAGCCCTGCATTGGGCTCTGTGCTGATGGCTCAAAGGGTAGAGCCTGCTTCTCATTCTGTGTCTCCCTCTCTCTCTCTCTCTCTCTCTCTCTCTCTCTGCCCCATCCCTGCTCATGCTGTCTCTGTCTCTTCCTCTCAAATATAAATAAACATTTTTAAAGCTTTTTAAAAACTATAAATTTGATTATTAGAAAAGGAGTAAATATGCATTTTAATAAAAATTAAATAATATAAGACTATATGAGGTAAAATGAAACTTCTCAGCACTGAAGCTCACTCTCAAGATGACTTCTGCTAATAGTCAGGTTTAACCTTCCCAAACTTTTTTTTTTGGGAATTACTTTCCATTGCAATTTGCTTTATTTTTAGTTAATATATTATGGGCAAATATATATTCAGTCTGTTTGCACTTACTATTTTTTATTGTTGCATAACAGTCCAGTGCATAGCTATGCCTGAATGAGTATAACCAATGCCTTCCTTACAACATTGAAACAATGTTGAGAATTTTGTAATTACAAATAATCTAGAAGTTTTGAATATTTTACACATATCTTTGCCTATTTGCACAAGAACATTTAAAAAGACTTTTCTAGGAATTGAATTGTGGGTCAAAAGGCAGTGTTTATAAATGCTGTCCAATTAACCATCAATAACCCTGCACCAGTCTCCTTCCACCACCAGTGAAGCCAAGGGCTCACCTTCCAACTCCGCCATCTGAACTTTTCAGTACACGTGGAACATTACCTATCCTCTTATTTTAACTTGAACTTCCGTGGTTATTTGTGAGGTTGAATATACTTTCAACTTTTTATTTCTTTTCTGAGTTACTTGCTCTTTGTCTGCCTGGTGGGCTGTTTGTATTTCTTACTGATTTATAAAGATGAAAATATGAACAGTAGCAACAAGAGCACCGAGGGTTGACTGGTACTGAGCACTTACAAAGCGCCAGGCACCATCCTAAGTGCTTCCCATGGATGGACACATCCATCTTCAAAGCAAACATGTGAAACAGGAGGAATTACTAGGCTCAGCGTGGCACCTCTGGCCAGTGGCAAACAGGATGAAAACCCAGACAGTTTGACTCCTGCCTCTGTTCTTAACCTTGGCTTTCCATTTTCCCATTTGTATGAATTAATCATACGTTATAGATCTTGAGCCATATTGTGTGGTAACATTCCAACAAATGTTACTAAACTGTTTGAAAGTTTCATTACCTAAAATGATAAAGTCCCAGTACACGGAAAATACATTTATAAGAAACACCTCATTTTCCAACAGTGTCAGACAAAGAAGGCTATGTATATTTAATGCTGTGTTGATCTGTTGATCTTGACCAGCTGGAGTGATATAGAAAAGTAGGAATAAAAACAGTCGTCCCAAAGTCCATGTACTGAGACTAGTTTATTCCTTTCTGTAGGAGAGAGCAGAAGCCACACTTCTAAAGCCTTTGGCTTTGGGTGTTCACTGGACCAAAAATGGAAAGTGTCCTCTTAGGTAGAGGGTTGGACACTTAGCTAGGGAAGGCACACTCACATCCATGAGAAAGAATGTGGCCTGTTAACAACAGAGCACAAAGAACATTCCCAAAAACAAGCCAAAAGTGAGTTCCTTTAGAGTAGAGGCAAAAACTTAATTATTAGCTGTTTAATGTAGCCCATTAAAAGTCCAGTGTAACCCAATAATTACTGAAAGTAACAAGAGGGAAGATTTATTCACCAGCATTCCTGGGAGACCAAGGAAGACCAAGGAAGAAAGTCCTGACACTTGGTCTATTCGAGAGAAAAACTGTCAGTTTAAATTAAAAACCAATTTAATCGTTTTAAATTAAAAACTGATTTTAATTCAGCTAGCTCAGAGCCTGGAGCCTGTCTTCAGATTCTGTGACTCCTTCTCTCTCTGACCCCCGCCCCCCTCCCCGCTCATGCTGTCTCTCTCTCTCAAAAATAAATAAAACATTAAAAAAATTTTTTAAAAACCCTGATTTTAATTAAATTAAAACTGTCAGAATAAATTAGTCACTCAGGGGCTACCTGAAGTAGGTAAGGCATATGTTGGCATGTAGAGCCTATAAGGAGCAGGACATGAGGGCAGAAGGGCTAAATTAGTCAAGAACTGTGTAGACTATAATGTAATCCCTCCCCTGTGAGCCACCCGTCTTCAGTAAAGGGGCACCTTTACAAAATTCTTGGTTTAGCACGGCACATAGGCAAACACAAGCCATGATGGCGCCCCTCAGGGGGAGAATGGAAATAGAGGTGCCTTAAGGAGGAGGTGTATAGTTGGGACTTAAGAGAAATTATGGGAAGACCCTGTGCTTACACTGGCTGTTAAAGATTCTAAGTTCTCCAGAGACAGTGAAGTTCAAAATGATACCCAAATTATAATAGGAATAGCCATAACACTAATATCCAGTGGTAATCTAACCCTTACTATCTGTCAAGCACCCTGCTGAATGTTTTCCACAAACATTATCTCACTTGTCACAAACTCCCAGTGAGATTGGTACTAGTGATTATTACCTCCATTTCATAGGCAAGGACACTGAAGATTAGGGAAGTTAAATAATATGCATTACATCACAAAGTACAACTGGTGACTTGACTTGAACCCAACTCCTTCTCCAGAGAATGTGCAATAATTAACTATTACACCAAG
The DNA here is from genome assembly GCF_003009895.1 of Hyaena hyaena. Taxonomy (NCBI): domain Eukaryota; kingdom Metazoa; phylum Chordata; class Mammalia; order Carnivora; family Hyaenidae; genus Hyaena; species Hyaena hyaena. The sequence continues at coordinate 1,163,693 of NW_024080654.1, forward strand.
TTCATAATGACGTATTCCCTTAGCTTTCAAAAAAAGTCAAAGTGCATTACTCATCTAAGAAATAAGGAAGAATGCAATACCATTTCTCAGGTATTCCTATCAATAATTTTACTTTCTAAAAATCCTAGCCTATTAGTTTAAGTTTAGAGGACAGTATAATACATTGATTGGTAGTCAAAAGAGTTTAATTCTCTTAGATACCTTCGGACCTCAAGTTTCCCATCTATCAAATAATGGAGTGAATGGTTGGTTGTTAAGATCCCATTCTGCTCTAATTTTCTGTGCTGAAGGCAGGTAGGACATTTCATTCCCCAACAGCAGTGAAGAGGGCAAAGGTTTTCATGCAAATATCAATGTTCACCTCATCGTGGGCATGTGACACGTACTCACACCTACCAGGGAGCCATGGGAACAAACACCTTGCTTTTTGGCTCTTCAGACCATCTGAGAGTCATAGGGTTCTTCTTTCCATTTATTATTATTTGGAGAAAGAAGAGGGATTAGACTTAAATGAAACCCAGGGATCCTGAAATTTCCTTAAAGTCTTCATCATACCTGTCAAGATACGGGCTCAGCCTTGAGCCCACACTGTTCAGGGTCACTGCTTGGCAGAAGACTTGGTTTTTCTGACCTCCCGTGCGAAGCCCATCCAACCCTGCTCCATGGTTTGAAGGCTCAAGCAATAAGAATCGAGAACAAAAATATTTCAGAATTTGCAAAAGTCCTGGTGGGTAACAGAGAAGAGTAGAACACTTACCATTCCTGGTTGGTAGCTCAGGACATAAAATCAGGTGCAGAGATCTTCCCAGTGTGGTGACCCTGAGTTTAGCAAATGGCCATGTATAATGGCGGCCATAACAAGAAACACCAGCTTCTAGAAAGTAGAAAATGACTCAGAAAATGGTCCTATCATGAGACCAATTAGACCCTGCCTGATTTCCAGGGTGGCAAGGAAGGGCCTGACCAACTTTATTGCCAACACTCAGCCCCTCGCTGACCCTAGAGTAGGCCCTCAATAGACATGTACTGAGTGAAAGAAACAAGATATGGTCACGATGGGGTCCAACACGTAGGCGTACCAGATGCATCAGCTTGTTAACCAGTTCTCAATATCTGTTTATTTAAACACCATAGTCTTTTATTTTTTTCTGTCTTCCTCAGTGTATATTACATGTATGTTGTATGAGCCATACTAGCAAAATTGACTTAATAGGTTGCTTGGTTATTTTTTACTCATTTTATTTTTAAATGATTCTACCATAAATAAGACATTCTTTTTTTTTTTTTTTTTCTAATTTGAGAGAGAGAGTGTGTGTAAGCAGGGGAGGAGCAGAGGGGGAGAAAGAGAGAGAATCTCAAGCAGGCTCCATGCCCAGCATGAAGCCCAATGCAGGGCTCAATGTGACCCTGGGATCATGACTGACTCGAGATGATTAAGAGTCAGATGCTCAACTGACTGAGCCACCCAGGCACCCAAAATAGGACATTCTTAATGACAGAAACACATTTAGCAATTTTACATGTGTGTCTTTAATAGGAAATGACAGTAGTGGAGTTGACTATAATCAGATTGTATGATTCATCCAAGATCCCATCCAAGATCATCAGATCTTGTTTCTTCAGAGCTAGTGTACCTCCATTCACAAATGTATTCCCAGTGCTTAAAAGAGCCCCCAACACTTTGTAGGCACTCAGTAAATATTAACAGACACATGACTATGCAAAGCACCTGCAAACCAGCACCACTGTTGATGAAAAACTTTCTAGAAGTCTTTCTGTCTCCACACAAGATCCCCCTTAGAAGGAACTTCATCATGTATATTGGGACCACCAATGGAAAACTTGCATGACCATGCCTTGGACCAACCCCCTTTACACACATACACAAAATTTAAATTTTAATATGCCCCCAGAACAACTGAGTGAATTTTGGTGTCACTTGCTGAGATGGGGAAGATCAGGAGAGGGGCAGATTTGTGGGGGAAAATCACATGCTCTACTGTAGATGTTTTTCATTTGTCATGTAAGAACTGTCAAGAGACAGTTGGATATATAGACTTTTATGTCTTAGCAGTTGGTTTAAAACTTTAAAAATAGTTTGCTAAAAAAAATGTAAATGTCCACATGCTATGTGATCCAGTTGGGTATCAAAGAGATTTTTAAAATTAATCTTAAGAATGCAAAATTTTTTATATAAGCCATTACTAAAATTGTTTTGGCATGTAATCCCAGAAGGAAACATCTTTTTTTTCTTCAGCCACACATCCATGTATGTGCATGCACGCATGCACGCGCGCGCGCACACACACACACACACACACACACACACAAACTACCCAAGTGTCAGAACAATGAGCATTTTGCTGTATCCACATACACATAACCTAAAACACTTCCATCTGTAAGTCCAATAACACATCCTAACTTTCTGAGGCTTCCCCTTTCTAATGAAAATGACCTTAAGCATCAGTGCAGAAGGAAAAAATGGTAATTCATTCTTCTTAGAAAACCTAGCAACAGCTAATAAAAACAGGTTAGGAAAACCCATATTTGTTCCACATTCACAGAACTACACACATGAAGGAACATTTGGTCGTATTTCACAGCACCTTAATTTTTTTCCAAACACTAATATGAAATAGGAGAAACGTGCTTTTTTATATGATGCATAAAACAAAACTACATGCATGTATCAAACACATGAAAGAACCTAAAAAACTCTATGTCGAATTTGAAATCTCTATAATCCTCATTTTTTTAGGTTTATTTATTTATTTTTGAGAGAGAGACAGAGAGAGTGAGAGGGGGAGGGGCAGAGAGAGAGAGAGAATCCCAGGCAGGCTCCACACCATCAGCACGGAGCCCGATGTGGGGCTTGAACTCACAAACTATGAGATCATGACCTGACCCAAAACAAAAAGTCAGACACTTAACCGACTGAGCCACCAAAACGTCGCTCTCTAGCCCCTTTTTCTATGCATTTACTTTCATGGTTATCTTCCTTTTACATAAGAATTTTTTTATGTATTCTTGGGGCGCCTGGGTGGCTTAGTCGGTTAAGCGTCCGACTTTGGCTAAGGTCATGATCTCGCGGTTCGTGGGTTCGAGCCCCGCGTCGGGCTCTGTGCTGACTGCCAGCTCAGAGCCTGGAGCCTGCTTCAGAATCTGTGTCTCCCTCTCTCTGACCCTCCCCTGCTCACGCTGTCTCTCTCCCTCTCTCTCCCCTAGAAATAAATAAAACATTAAAAAATTTAAAAAAAAAAAAGAATTTTTTATGTATTCTGTAATTGTCTTAAGAAGTAGGAACCAAATACCCAGCTATCAATTTTATGTCTCATAAACACATTTTTACAGATTATTTACAACTGATTTTTGTTCTAACTTTTGAATTTACTTTCCTACTTTGGTAAAATTTTGGATATAGCAGCAAATCTACATTTACTTTATGATAATAAAGGAAATATACTTCGTTTTCTATTGGCCTCACGGAAGAGAGACTTGTGTAATCCCATTTATAATTTTTCATGTGTTTATATGGGAATATCCCGACTCCAGGTTCTGGGTGTATTTGCTTGAATTCTGGAAGATCCAATAGCAGTTGGATCCAATAGCAGTTCTTTTACTGTCATTTCAGTGCCCATTTCCAAGGCCCTTCTCCTCTCTGCCAGCAGCACTACAAAGAAACCCATCCGAGGGCATGGAGAGAAGACTTGGCCTCGCCACTTGGCAACAGACCCTGTGTTGATGATCTTTAAAAGAGTAAGTGTTCAGTTCAAGGGCCCTAGAGAGGCTCATGACTGCAGCTCCGGTCATTTAAGGAAAAAGGAAAGAGATTCTTAAACGCCCGGGGCAGGGCATGGAATAAAGACATTTCCTCTCATTAAAAAAAAAAAAAAAATTAAAGCAAACACAAGTTTTGAGTAAGAACATATGTAGTTCCTTATAATTAGACGAAAAGCACCTAGATACATAGATTCACGTCCTTTGATGTGTCTGGACTTCAGATCAATTATACACATGCTAATGTTAAATTTCCATAAGAATAAAGCAAATGACAATTATATGTTGGCTTAATTTTGTTGTGACAAAGACACTCTTCAGACCCCTTAGCAAGGAACTTGATTCTATTCCATGTGGGTTCACTCCCAGAATCTCCAAATTTCGTGAAAAAGAAATTAACTAATGTGTAGAAGAGACCCAATATCTTCTCATGGACTTTGGGTCTCACTGTCTTAGAAGAAACAGAGGATGAAGTATTGGAGGGGGGTCACCCATCTCCTTTTAGAATGAGGCCTCTAAGGAAAGGTTTTGGTGATAAATTCCAAAGCACAAGGCACTTGAGTCTCTCACGTATCCCGCACAGGCTTTCAGACATATCCTCAGCGCTGCTTCTCATAGGCTCCTCTCTCCTGGCTTCCATTCATCTTCCAAGGAAAAGAAAGCAAGGTTGCTCTCCAGAATAGAAAAATGCTACTTAACGTAACTTTACCATTTAAAAATAATTCTGATCACTCTGCTGGAAAAGGTTAATTAAAACTTGAGTAAGGATAGGGTTTCAGAAACAAAACAAAAACAAAAACCTTGATGCCATAGTAAGAAAAGCCTGGATTCTCAGTAAATAGCAGGGCGGTGTTGATTAGATTACTTAATCTCTCTTGGTTGAGTCTCCTTTATACAATGGAGGGCGTCAATGAAATAATTTTAGGTTCCTCTAGTTCTAGAATTCCAAGATTCTATCCATGGGGAGTGGGGGTGGGGGGAGGGTTGTGTGCTGTGAAAGGCTTACGGGTCATAGCTGCTGAGCATTCTCTGGAAAATCCTAGCAGACGGGGCCTCCATCTCCAGCCCAGATAAAACTTGAAGCACTGTCGGTCTCCATTTCTTTTTTTTTTTTAATTTTTAAAAATAATTTTATTTATTTCTGAGAGAGAGAGGGACAGCGTGAGCAGGGGAGGGTCAGAGAGAGAGGGAGACACAGAATCTGAAGCAGCCTCCAGGCTCTGAGCTGACTGTCAGCACAGAGCCCAATGCAGGGCTCTAACCCATGAACCGTGAGATCATGACCTGAGCTGAAGTCAGACGCTCAACCAACTGAGCCACCCAGGCGCCCCAGTCAGTCTCCATTTCTTAGCTCTTAATGGACATGGAGGTGCCCCCCCAAGGGCCCCAGAAGCAATGGGAGGCATGACGGGAATCCTTGCTGAAGGAAATCACACCTTAGCTCTTGCACAGCCCTCTCTCTCAGCCGCCGCCAACAGACAGGTGAGTGGGAGGGACAGGTGGGCTCTCTGCACACGTGGCATTTCCGTGCCTTGTAGGAGAATACAGACCTCTGCCGAGAGTCCAATACTGACACGATCTTTGGAAAGGACCAAAGACATGTCCCAAATACTACATGACGGTTGAGTAGAGAAGGAAAGAAGCCCTCCCGAGTGCCCACATCTCCCAGAAACCCCCTCACAACTGCCTCATGGCTCCTGCTCTGACGCTAAACAGCCTTTGCTCATTCAAAGCCAGATCTTTAATCTTCATGTGACAGAATGTAAATGCATGTGTTTATACTTAAAATGAAAGGCAGCTCGACATAAAGGAATCTTTGCTTCTTTCAAATGCTCTGTTAAGGGACACGAATCTCCTGAAGATGGTATTAATTTCCTCTAATAATAATTTCCGGGTCATTAGGTTCATTGCATTTTACTTTACACTCTCCTTATCAAGTGCACAGAACACTGTGTCCTTTCCTGCAGGAGTCTGACTGCCATATCAGAGAGGCTCACACTTTCAAAGGATTAATAATACCTCTCTGGTGCTTTTAAAAATCCCTCGCTAATCTCCACACTTTCACTTACACTGACCCTGCCCGGCCAGGCTTCTGTGTGATAGAGAGTCTACACCCAGCTCGCATGAGGGAGGGGGGTGGGGTTCTGAGCTCACCGCAGATGAGTGAGCAGTCTCACCAAGGCAAGATGGATCAGCCGACTTGTGTTTCTTTATTTCTCTTTCTCCTGGAAGGAAGAGCGAAAATAAAAGTCACCCCCATACGAATAAAGTGGCCTTTTGATGGAAGGCATTTGAAGGGATTTGACTACTGATAACAGAAATCCTAATTCAATGAAACAGTATAACTTCATCTCACCGTGTTAACTCAGGCAGGGCAGATCAACCAACCCCAGAACCCGTTTGAGAGCTAGATGCAGAATTATTCACCATATTAAGCTGGGTCCTTTTTAATAATGCTAACCTTACATTAATTGGCAGCCACCTGGTTTCACTTGTAAACTACAATGATCACTTCAAGGGGGTCATATTGTTTACTGATACCAATCCAAAATGCTTCAAATGTGTGTTCCTCCCATACACACACTAGATATTTATTTGTTTCTCATCTAATGTGTTGCAGTGTTTTAAAAAGATATTGCATACCAATAGTTTCTTTTCTCTCATGAATCAGGGTTCTTTCAGCAGGTGTGTCTTGATTAACTTACTCGGGATTCATTCATTGATTAATCATCCAGCATGGAATGCAGTGAAGCGGGAAGGAACAAAATGGTGGTGGCTATAACCTTTGATCACTGTGGGGCAGTCTGGGAGCAGTGCTAGAGGCTGGGTGAGAAACCCTCGATTCTGCTCTAGCCCTGCCTTCTCCTTTAATATTTTTAACACATGGGGGTGCCTGGGTGGCTCAGGTAATGATCTCATGGTTCATGGGTTCATGGGTTCAAGCCCCACATCGGGCTCTGCACTGGTGGTACAGAGCCTGCTTGAGATTCTCTCTCTCTCTCCCTCTCTCTGCCCCTTCACAACTTGTGCTCTCTCTCTCTCAAAATAAATAAAATAAACTTAAGAAAATATTTTTAACATATGCGTTAACTTACAGATACGCAAGCATAACTATAGCCACATATAGTATGCACGTCAGCTCCATGCATTCAGTCTAAGTGATTCATGTCTGAGCTGTGTTTTCTTCATAAACCTTAGAAAAGGAAATGAATCTTCAGACTCCAATTGCTTTCTCATCCATTTATATGATCTTCAAAATGGGTTCATAACTCCCTGAGATCTGATAGGACTGCGGTGAATATTTTCAGGGCTTAACACCAAATCCTCTACCTAACTTCCTAGTTTCAAATGGGCACCCAGGTCATGTGGCATAAATGTATTTAACACACTCAAGTGTGCAAAGAAAGGTTTTTGTATTTTTTTATAACTGAGCTCATGATCATCTTTTTTGCAACCTCGAGCTCCCCACTGCGGGTCAGAGAAACACATTTGCCAGTTGACACCATCTTGTCTGCTTCCATCCCCTCCCAGCTCACAACAACCCTTTTCATGTAGGTTAATTCTTTTTTTTTTTTTTTTAATGTTTATTTATTTTTGAGAGAGAGAGAGAGAGGGAAGGAGACACAGAGTGCAAGTGGGGGAGGGGCAGAGAGAGAGGGAGACATAGAATCTGAAGCAGCTCCAGGCTCCAAGCTGTCAACACAGAGCTTGACACAGGGCTTGAACTCACAAACTGTGAGATCATGACCTGAGCCGAAGTTGGAGGTTCAACCAACTGAGCCACCCAAGCGTCCCAGAAGGTCAATTCTTCAAAGTGTCACCGTCCATCACTCCTAACAGCAGCAGCTGTTCTGTGGCCTCCGTGGAAGTTGCCATGAACATCCTTCTTTGCATTTTACATGACTGTTAGGGCACAAAATGTCCCTGATGCCCCACATGACCCTGCATTTCCTTGTGTGCAGGGGATGCCTGAAGCTGGTGAGTTCCTGATCAGACCCTTCTGGGCTGGATCAGAAGCAAGTGGGGTGCCCACTGGCCCAGCGCCACCTGGGCTTGCTGGCATTGTTGGGAGACTCAGATCCACCTGAGAATCTCATTGTATCCTGGCTGGGCTGGCCCATGCTCCAAGACCATGGCCATGTCCCCAGCAAGCTCTCTGGCCAGTGGTGTCAGCTACCTGCTAAAATATCCCCAAGAATCACCCTCATGACAAGGATAGCAGCCACATGATGGCTGACAGAGCTAGACAAAAACCTCCCCCTCTGCCTCAACTACCAACAGGCTTGTTTTACTCTGATAGGGCACAGGGTCCCAAACCGAATTCAGACTGAGCCCTCTGCCTCCAGCTTTTTTCTCCTAGCCCTCACTGATGGAAGCTTCATGTGTACCCCCTCCACCCTCCCCACACACTGCTCCCCCTTAGCTCCTCAGACCCTTCTTTGCTCACTGGAGGATATTGGGAAACCCCCGTGTAAACCTTGAGGTTTCCACAGTGAGGGAAACTAGCTTAGGAGAGAGGCCATCTTTCTTATTTGTGTTCAAGTTCCCAAAACAGACTTAGCTTTGGTCTCTGATAAAACCCTCATTTCACTTTCTAGATTCAGTAACCAGGTCCCTGTGAGGTCTGGTTCCTCCACATTCTCAGTGGCAAAGGCTCTGCTACCTTCCGCTGTTCCTTACCTTCCTGGAAAACGGGCTTGGCTTATCTGGCCACACCTCATCTCAATTCCAGCTTCTTTACATAGGGTAAGCCATGCGCATCACAGACTGGAGATGATCAAATGCAGTGGCTAGGGCATGAAGACGGTCTTGAGAGAGGGCTAGAATACAGATAGGTCAAGAGCAAGAAGAGGATTCCAAATCCCTGCCAGATGCTTATAATTTTTTTTTCCTTAAAGTTAAGCTGTTTCCCATCTTTAAATATAATTGTTGATTTATTTTTTTCAGAAACATTTTGAAGTGGCAAATGCTAACTGAGCCCCGTGCTCGACATCATATGTTTCATTGACAGATGAGACTCTTTTTTATTTCCTGGACTTTGGAGTATAAAAGACCTCTTTCAACTGAATAACTTGATGATAAAATATCCAACGGAATGAAAGACTCTGCCATTTATTCAAGTGCCAGCACCTTTGGAGAAAAGAGTTTCCCTAAAGATAAGCACTTCCTTAATGACGATATTTCTTCCTTCCCCCAGGCATTTCATGTTACAGAGTTAAAAGAAATGATAATCTGAGCATAATCAATCAACGGACATTCATACAGTGATTCTCTGGGTGACCATAATGTTAAGTCACAGAAACACAGAAGCAAGGAAAACAGACCTGGTCTTTGTCCTCCTTGAGTTTTACAGGGTGACAGTCATTTGCTAGAGAAAGTACTCGCTGTGGATCTAGAATAATGGGGTCTGACATACCATCAGCCAGTTAGTAACTGTGAAATCTGGTTGACCATTTAGTTCCTTTAAGACTTGACTTACTCATCTGTACCAGGCCCCTGGCTGGCTCAGTCGGTTAAGCATCTGACTTCAGCTCAGGTCATGATCTTGTGGTTTGTGAGTTCAAGCCCCATGCTGGGTTTTGTGCTGTTAGCACAGAAACTGCTTCGGATTCTCTGTCCCCCGCCCCTCTCTGCCCCTGACCCACTGGTTCTCTCTCTATCTCTCTCAAAATAAATAAATAAACTTAAAAAAAAAGACTTGACTTACTCATCTGTATAATGGAGCTAATGCTGCCTGCCCTGTCTAGCTTAAGCAATTGCCATGGAACAAAGCACACATGTGAAATCACTTACTGAGTGGGACCCAAGGGCAAAGCGAAGACAAGGTGACAGTAGTAGCACAACAGGTCATGTGTGGCACCTAAGTCTGCTCCTCGAATTCTGGCAGAATTATCGTGGGAGCCAGTTCTGAAAAGAGACCTCTTGTTTGGGGGAAACATTTTCTTGCTTTGGTCGCTGTAAGATGCTTGACTTGCCCTTCACACACAGCAAAGGAGATTCCTTTTGCTTTCAGCCAAATGCCATCGCCTCTTGGGTCATGTGAAACCAAAGCAGTAAGTCAAATCATAATGACATGACACACTGCTGTGTAGTGTTTTTGAATTGAGGAAGCACTTTTATTTCTTTACCTTATTTAGTCTTATTTAATTCTGAAAGGACCACATTTGTCTGGATAGGGCCATTTTATTATTATATAATTTCTTTGCAATGACTGCTTAAAAATGTACAATGCGGGGAGCCTGGGTGGCTCAGTTGGTTGAGCGGCCTACTTCTGCTCAGGTCATGATCTCACGGTTCACGAGTTCAAGCCCTGTGTCCAGCTCTGTGTTGACAGCTCGGAGCCTGGAGCCTGCTTCGGATTCTGTGTCTCCCTCTCTTTCTCTGCCTCTCTCTGACTGGCACTCGGTCGCTCTCTCTCAAACATAAAATAAACATTAAAAAAATGTAAATTGCAAAAAAAAGTCCCAAGTCCCCTCCAATATTTTCTTGCAAATAAAATTCTGGCCAGCATTCAGGAAGGTACACACTCCAGGCTGCCCCCTTTTAAAGGCAGCCTGTGCAATGCAGTTTTTGTGTACAGCATTTCCCTGGGACACCAGTGCTTTTCCTTGGCTGTTGAAAGGCTCCAGTGTTGATGAAGGCTCTTGCCTCTTGTGTAAAATGCATCACAAGTGATGCATCAAATGCCGTGAGGCATCAAGACCTCCAGCCGGCCACCCACCACCATGAGGCTCTCAATCACTTGAGCCCTTGGCAAGTGACAAAGACTGAGGGAGAGGCTCAATCAGTGGATGGTAGAATAGACTCTCTACTTGTTCCAAATGAAACTAGCAGGGAGGCCTTACTTAAGAGCCACGGTGGGGAGAGTGTAGACAGGACAAAAATAATTCTGTATTTCCCTCTTCTTGGATTTTTACTTACATATCTTCCAAACGCATCATAATGTTTGACCTGACACATTATCTCTAGTTTATTTTGCTTCTCTAAAATATCTGCTTAAACTATGCCTTGAAAATATTTTCTGGGAAAACTGAAGGTATATGTATGGTGCATCTTTATTTCAGTTTACTTTCCTTCTAGGAGAAACTTTTGGTCAAATGACTCCATACTTTGGCAATATTTTGTTTTCCTAAGTAACCAATAGCTCTACAACTTTTTCTGCATTTTGTCTAGGATACATGAAGGTGCTCAAGGGTAGGAAGTGATCCACACATCTCTGTGACCCCACGATACCCAATATGCCATTTCTGTTCCATCAAATATTCAGAAGTTGTTGAACAGAATACAACTTTTCAGTAATGACTTTAAAATACTTTCAAGAACAGCAGCTCAGTTTCGGATGGTACTGATATACATCACACAAGGAAGATTATTTTTAAGGAGTGAGAAAAACCTCTGAGAGTGCTTTAAAAGTTATTTGAGTTATAATAAGGCTGTAAAAACTGGGGGGACTAAGAAGGGATGCTAAAGGGGGACCTGGGTGGCTCAGTCAGTTAAGCGTCCGACTTTGGCTCAGGTCATGATCTCATGGTTCGTGAGTTCGAGCCCCACATTGGTCTCTGTGCTGACAGCCTGGAATCTGCTTCAGATTCTGTGTCTCCCTCTCTCTGTGCCCCTCCTCCACTCATGCTGTGTCTATCTCTCACTGGAGGGGAGGGGTCTGTATCTTGGAATCTCAAGTCAGTTGCCACAGACCTGTGGGGTCATTCAACGGCAGAAAATGCAGAGAATAGTTGCCACATTTTCAGGTTTTTGTTTTCCTTTTCTCAGACTGAACCTAAGCACTTTAGAGGATTACCACTGACCCGGTAGAAGGGCCAGAGCTTGATGACCAAGGTAAGGATGACGTGCCCATCTTTAGTCTTTTATCTGAAACAACGTGTCTCTGAAAGACTCTGCCTCAGCATCCTGGGGCACCAGGGGTCAAGATGAAGAGGACCTGTAAGTCCCCTCCACAGAGCAGAGTCTCATTGCAGCTTTTCAGGCTGTAGCCAATGACTCACAGGGATGAGACTGCCTCACTCATTATTGGATTTTACAACCTGGATGTCCCAGGAGTCTGTTATAGACCTACACTCACTTCTTAAACCAGAAGCAGACTGTAGAATTAACTTTAAGACAGAAGTTTAAATTCTCGTAATGGAGATAAGAGGCTTATCATTTCTGTAGAAAGTGCCGGAGCGTGTCTGTGCATTGAATCCTTGTGCTCTAAATGAGCTGTGGCTCCAAGTCAGCCCGGGTTCAGAGCTCTTATCAGCCTCATGGTGTGCACATAGCAACACACCACAAGAAGATAAAGGTTCATTGATCTCTTGCAGCAAGGCAACCGTTTTGATGAAGATAGTGGAAATCCACATGGTGAGGACTTTACCCACTGCCCACATGTAAGTGATACTTGAAACTAACAACACTTTGCTCTTTCTTCTGCCTCTTTGCCCACCCGACTTTGCTTAGGGCCTCTGCTTGTTGGTGTGTGTATGTTCACACAGTGTGTTACCTGGCTCACACACACACACACACACAAGTACATAACTGAAGTGTCAATAAGTAAGAGAATTCTTTATACACTGTTATGCAATTTGCTGTTTTTACATTTTATAGATGGCTTGGAGAGCTTCCCATGTTAACATACACAGATGAAACTCTTCTTTTAAATTTTTTTTTTAATGTTTATTTTTAAGATAGAGACAGACTGTGAGCAGGGGAGGGGCAGAGAGAGAGGGAGACACAGGATCTGAAGCAGGATCCAGGCTCTGAGCTGTCAGCACAGAGCCCGACTCGGGGCTGGAACCCACGAGCTGTGAGATCATGACCCAAGCCATAGTCAGATGCCCACCTGACTGAGCCACACATTTTTTTTAACTTATTGAAGAAATAATAAGACATACATAATGTTAAAAGAAAATTCGAGACCGGAGCACCTGGGTGGCTCAGTCCCTTGAGTGTGTAACTCTTGATTTCAGCTCACGTCATGATCTCGCAGTTTGTGAATTCGAGCCCCACGTGAGTCTCTGTGCTGACAGCATGGAGCCTGCTTGGGATTCTCTCTCTCTCCTTCTCTCTGTCTCAAAATAAATAAATAAATTTTTTTTTTTTTTTAAAAGAGTCAGAGACCATAAAAGGCAATGAGGTGAAAACCGTGTCTCACTAATCTCAGTGTCCTCTCTAGTCTCCCTCCTGGTCTCTTCGCCCAGACACAGCCTTAGGTAAGATTGTTAAGTAGACCTAATATGAACAGAAATATATAGATGGGAAGAGAGAGGATGAAAGAAGCCTGCAGGTGACTTGCTGCGCTCCGTGCACAGATGGCGTCCGTCTCCCCATCCCATTGAATCTGCGCTGGTCTTGTCGCTGCTTCCAACAATTGCATATGGCGGAAGATCACCAATCACTGCTCTGGGCTGAGGCTTTTGAGGGAAGGAGCGGCTCCTCCTCCTCGGAAACGAGTTGTAAGCGGCCTTACTACCTTGACATGCTATGACATCCATTCTGATCAGAATGTGCTCAAGAGCCGTGTTCAGGAACGATGGGATTCTCCTCACCCGGTCCATAGAATGTATTCTCCAATGCAATTGCTTTAGTTCATATTTCTTTAACTGTGGCAAGCATTGACGCATCTTTCCGCAGATTTCACAGGATTTTATGTGTGTTTATTCCTCTGTGAACTACCAGCTAACTTATTCTGCCCTTCAGATTGTTAATTTTTTATTGAATTATTAGGCTTTTATATATTGAGAAATTAATTCCTTTTGTGCTATGAATAAATTTTTAATGTGTATGTAATCAAATGTATCCATCTTTCTGTTATGGTCATAGTTAATAGGACTTTTCTACTCTAATATTAGTTTATTTGCATATTTTTATCTGTTTTATATTTTGATTTCTTACACTCAGTATTGGGGATATTTTTAACGTACACTGCCATAAAAGTGATTGTAGAGACTGAGTTGTAATCTTTTCTGGGTGGCTATTTTCCCTAATTATTTAAATGTAGTCTTTATATGATAAATTCTCAGGTTCATTTAAATTTTTTCTTCCACCTTTTGATTCATGCACAAATTCTTGGCTTTGGTTTATAATCACTTTAATTACTTTAAATATGAAATAATAAAATCATTTGCCATCTAGAAATGCCATTAATGAATCTGAGTTTAAAATTTAATAAAAAGGGGCACCTGGGTGGCTCAGTCTGTTAAGTGTCCGACGTCAGCTCAGGTCATGATCTCACGGTTGGTGGTTTCAAGCCTCGTGTTGGGCTCTGTACTGACAGCTAGCTCAGAGCCTGGAGCCTGCTTCAGATTCTATATCTCCCTCTCTCTCTGACTCTCCCCCTCTGACCCTCTCCTGCTCACACCGTCTCTCTCTCTCTCTCTCTCTCAGAAATAAATAAAACATTAAAAACATTTTTAAAAATATATAAAGTTACTTGAAATTACCAGGGAAAGCAGTATTCATGGTTTGCCTGCTTCGTATTATAGTTCTTATTTTCTTCTGCTTTATATTATAGTTCATTTTAAGATAGAAGTTCTTCCTTCCCCTGTGAATGGTGAGTTAAATTATTAAAGACAGAAAAGTAACTAATCTATCTTAAAATCTCCTCGGTGCTGATCACAGTGCATAAAAATATAATTTGTGTTGAGTAAATGTCAGATCAATGACATAAAGGCATGGATCCAATGTCCTACCTTCTTTTTTGAAACTTCATTAAGCTCCCAAAGTCAAAGATAAAGCTTGGCAATGACAAAAATAAACAATACAAAACGAAACTTTTGAGAGAACCATACTGAAATTCTAGAAAATTCTGTTTGGATCTAAACAAGGCTAGGCTAATGGAATAGCAAAAGGTAATGATTTGGGAATTCATTAATCAGTAATGTATTATTAGTGTATTGTATGTCTTTTTTTTTCTATCTGAACATCTATCTTTAAATTAACTTATTTATTGAAAGCGTAGTATTCATAAACTATTTGTACCCATGCTGTGTGTTAGATTCTGGAGATCAGATGAAGACCAGAGGGTCATAGGGACTTTAATAGGTTTGTATTCAGGACATCCAGTAAAGACTTAGTAAAATATGTGCTATCATAAAAGTATGTACCCAGCGTAAAAAGAAGATAGGATGCACCCAAGGGTTTAGGAATGATGTGCACAAAGACAGGTAATAGAGCTGGTTCCTGAGATTGAGCGGGAAGTGCGCCCCAGATGGAGGGGACCCTGGGTAACCTGCACTGGGAATAATCTAAACAAACAAACAAACAAAAAAACATTGTTGGCTGGGGAACAAGTCTTCTGGATTTAGGATTAATAACTATGTGTTTCATGTATCACTGATAAAACTTGACATACAGTTTCTCTCTCTCTCTCTCTCTCTCTCTCTCTCTCTCTCTTTGCTTTTATTCTGGCAAAGATAAGTTCAGAGACCTTTCTAGTTCTGGTTCTGTACCACCCTGTGTATTAAAGCTTCCACAAAAGAGAAGCTCAACTTTGCTATTCATCAGTGTGAGACATGAAATTCCTATTGAAAAGGGGAGGGAAGGACTTTAAAAAGCAGTACCACTTTATCTCACAAGGTAAAAAATAACCATATAATAACAATGTAAATACATGACTGTTGACAATGTAAGTGCCATGTAACCAAGGAGCAATTATCTACTTCTCTCCTTTTTTAAAACAAAGACCAAGCTGAAAATCTAAGAGCTGCAAGTTGCATGATGATTATTCTGTTCATTACTTGGTAACTGGAAGTATAATTATCAAGTAATCTGCATGAACATAATTACGTATTTACATAGTCTTTGCCATGTAATTATAGAGGAGTTCAGTGATTATCCAGTACACTCCTTGAAAAAGAAAGTGATACCAAAAAACAAAAAAAAAAAAATCTGTGTGAAGTAGTCATCTCAGACAGAAAGAATTAAACATGAGGATGATTTTTCTTAGAAAAGTCCTAAATTGTAGCATAAGAGAAAACAATAAAAATTAGATCAATTTCTAATCATGAAAACCAGAGTCCATTTTCTGAATTATGGAAGCTTGCTCAGACCATCAAATCATTTTGTTCATTAAGTGCTCAGGGAAAATAGTAGAATTTGCTTTCTTATTTCAAAGTGAAGGTTTTTATATTTATTAGTCTAATCATCTTTATCTCATCTTCTTTCCCCACCATTAAAATCACAAGTATCTCTTTTAAATTCTAAGATGTTTAACGAGTAGATAAAGAAAAAGGAGCGAGAATAAAGTTGAATAGTGTTGATCACTTAACAAAGTTCTGAATCTTTTTCTCCCTAAAAAAAAAATATTAAGTGCTTTATTTTTTTAAGATCTTTATTTTTTTAAGATCTTTAATATGGATGGTTTAAAAAAGGATGTCCTGGAATTTCTAAGCACTTTGATAACTGCATCCTTATGATTAAAATCTCTAGATTGCCAGATCATCGACCACAGTACATTTGCTTTCTGTTTGCACGCAGTGTTGAGGCCACAGTGAATGGCCGGATGGCATATTCTGCACAATGAAGGTAATCACTTAACAAAGTCATTGTCTGAAATCATTTGCATAAAACAACAGTTCAGTCAGAAGTGAATCCAAAGCAACTTCTTGAGTACATCCCATGTATGGGTAGGAACCTGTGAATCTGCAATATACTCTCACAAAGTCAACACAGTTCGAAGCGTGGGATCATTTCATATTTGTCACTGTCCTCCAAATAGACGGATTTTCCCAGCATGCACCCAGGCTCGTGTCTGAGTCTAGCAAGCTTGGCAGTTGACTCTTTTAGTTCTCTAAATGCTATTTAATATCTCCACGGAGTAATTTGCTGCCATTTTTCATAGTTAAAGCAACATCTGAAGGTTGTGACTGGCAATAAGAAAGCAATTTAAACATGAGACTTTTGTCATCCCAAAAGAGTGTAGGTGAGACATTAGATCTGCAGCCAACCTTGCTGAAGATGTACAAATTAGTTTTCATTTTTTTGGTGGGGGAAAAATACCCCACATTGATCTTTAAAGAATTTCTACTCCTAGATGAACAATGTAACAAATATTCAAGACTCATCTCCTGAGTTTCTGTCAAATGCTTGTTTCTTCTGCAGGGACATCGTCTTCTTCCCAGGACACAGTCATGATGGAGCACAGAAGACTTTCCAAAAGGTAGCAAGATGCTTCCTGCCTCCTCTGTTCCAGGCTGCCTGATCCAGACACCGAGTTACTCCACCAGCCAAGGGAAATGGGAGTGGCCCCGCCCTGAGAGCCAGCCCCGAGGACAGCAAACACACACTGAAATAATTTACACGTTGACACCCATAGGCGTCTCCTTACCAGAGATTTGCCCATGAATCACACCATCTCAGCTCCCTAGAACCACTTCTCCACAGCCCTCGCCCTGTGTCCTTGAAACAGTCAGTTGAGCCACTGACTCTTGATTTTGGCTTAAAAATGATTTCAGCGCTTGTGAGTTCGAGCCCCTTTGGGCTCTACACTGACAGCAGGAAGCCTGCTTGGGATTCTCTCTTCCCTCTCTCTTCCCCTCCCCTGCTCACGCTAGCGTGAGCACTCTCTCTCTCTCTCAAAATAAATTAAAAAAACATTTTTAAAAAAGGGGAAAAAAAGGAAGAAAAAGCAAATGAGTGCCATGTGGGTTTCTTTCTCTGCAATGGCATACGAATGTATTAGATTCTCAGACAATGAAATGTGTTCTGGTGGAAACAAGAGTCCATTTCCTTGTTAGTTTTGTGCTCACCACACGTGAATATGGTGACTGAAAAATATCATTCAATTTTGGACGGTTTATAAGTTGTGTGTTTGTAGGTCTAGATTTTTGAAAAAAACTAGACGTCAGTTTTCCAAAAATCAAATGATAAAAGTTTAGGTTTATTTAAATAATTGCACTGGGAATTTTTATAATCATCACTTCTCATTTCAGTTTTATTTAATGGATAAGGTTGAATTTTTAGAAAGAATCATTTTTAAAAACTATTAATAACTGAAGTGGTTTTTATTTTGAAATATTTATTATATCTTAATCAAAATACATTCAGATTTTGAACATTCTGAGTGCAATTACATGTTTTAGCTATTTAGGGCACTACTCTCAAAAGAACAAAAATTTTGTGAAAATCTTTATTATATTAACAATTAGTGGGGCGCCTGGGTGGCTCAGTCAGTTAAGTATCCAACTTTGGCTCAGGTCATGATCTCACAGTCTATGAGTTCGAGCACCCCGTTGGGCTCTGTGCTGACAGCTCAGAGCCTGGAGCCTGCTTCGGATTCTGTGTCTCTATCTCTCTGCCCCTACCCTGCTTACTCTCTGTCTCCCTTTCTCCCAAAAATAAATAAACATTAAAACAAAAAAATTTAAAAAACACAATTAGTGATTTTTATTAATTTAAAGCAAGCAAAGTGTTATGGAGTACGTAATAAACTTAACAATGACATATGCCTTCCTTCTATACTCATCACATTTCACTGGAACATCTACGAAGGAGCACCCAGGTGTGCAATAATCCTGAAATTCGGTCACATTTTGCTACCATTTAGTCATATGAAAACCACAACTTTGGACATGTGTTTTTCAGTTTAGACATTATGAAGGTATATTTGTCAAGACAGGAGTATAAAACATCTTTTATTTAACATCTTGCTAAGTCTGATTTATAACTTCAAATTTAAGACGTGTACTTGGGCTTCCATTTTTTTCTTCTTTTATTTTTAAATTTTTCTTAATGTTTTATTTATTTCTGAGAGAGAGAGAGAGAGACAGTGTGAGCAGGGGAGAGTCAGAGAGAGAGGGAGACACAGAATCTGAATCAGGCTGTCAGCACAGAGCTGGACATGGGGCTTGAACCCATGAACCATGAGATCATGACCTGAGCCGAAGTCGGATGCTTAACAGACTGAGCCACACAGGCGCCCCATTTTTTCTTCTTTTTGGTCTTGTCATAACCTTCAGGGCAGGGGTGTAGTGCAGCTTTCCCTCTGTTCAGATCAGGATGGCTTGAAGGGAAGCAAATACCACTCCTATCTCGGCCACCACCCTCTCCCTCCAGCAGTCCACCAGTGGCCACCAGTAGAACACAGGATAGGAAACTGTACACGGGGAACAAACTGCATTCGAATCCACAGAGTGGAGAGAAAAGAAGCATAAATGAGAAAAGAGAAAGCTGCGAACAAATTAAGAATGACATTATCAGATTAAAAATCACTGTAGGAGGGGCCACAGGGTGGCTCAGCTGCTTAACTGTCCAACTCTTGATTTCCACTCAGGTCATGATCTCATGGTTTGTGAGTTCGAGTCCCACATCGGACTCTGTGCTGACAGCATGGATCCTCTTTGGGATTCCGTCTCTTTCCCTCTCTCTCTTTTTCCCTCCCCACCTCTCTCACTCGCTCTCTCTCTTTCCCTCAGAATAAATAAACTTAAAAAAAATGTTTAATCCCTGTAGAAAAGAGCGAAGAGCAGAATTCACACTGGAGGAAATTAAGTTAGTGTCATGGAAGAAAAAAAGGTGTCTTCCTTTTTGAAAAGGTGACCCAGGATTAAAAAAGAAAATGACAGAGATGAATCACTGGAGAGTGGGAAACAGCCGTGTGAGAACAAGAACAGAGCTGTAACATAGAGATAATTAGTATTCCAGAACTTTTTTTTAATGAAAAGGAAAGGACAATCAAGATGAAAGATTCCTTGATCTGAAAAGGTCTGTAACAACAGTTTGAATGAATCCACTGCATTGCAGGTAAAAGAACAAGAAAAAGTTCATCACATCCAAATATATCCTGGACGAAATAATAATGATCGTAATAATGATGACAAAGAGGAAAAAAGTAATCCCCAAAAGCATCAGGCAGAGCTGGAGAAAAGAAACAAGTATTCAAGTCCTTTTGGTCTTCCTACAATGAGTGCCCAAGCCACGAGCTGGAAGGTTGTCTTTGGCCAAAGTGTCTTTCCTGGAAGGAATCTGCAGAGAGACAGTTCAGATACATGAGGACTCTTTAAAAAGAGTCACTATGTGCCCTTTTATAAAAATAAAAGTGAGTATGAGACCACCAACATTAAAAGCTCACCAGTTGGGTAATGGAGGCACAAAAGGGACTAACTGTCTCCCCCACACAGTGGTTCAGGGCATGGAAATGAAGTCTTGTAGGCTGGTTTTAATTCTTGAGGCTGATACTAGCTGAGGCTTTTAATTTCTATAACTCTAGTTTCCCATTGCTAAAATGGGGATAGTTACATCTACAGCAAATAACTGTAAGGCCTTAATGTATGTAAAATATTTATTGTGCAGCCTCTCTGATGGGGAGTGTTCAGTAAATGCTTAATGTCACTGTTACTGGCACCATATGTGTATAATATTTAAGAGTAACATTGAGTGGCATGTCCTTTGAAGGAGTTGCTTGAATTTATCCCAATCTCTTCTATGCCTATGCATGGACACATATGGCAGCCTTAAAAAATATCTTTAACTTCTAAAAAGTACTTGGATGGTCCCCTCTCATAGGCATATTATACCCATGTCAGTAGATTTTGTGTATTATGTATCATCGTGTAAGCACAGGCGAAAGAATAGTAGCAGCCCTCCCATTGACTAGTAAAAATCTACATCCATTGGTGACAAAACTAACCACTGAGGCAGAGGTCAATCACCTCTTTATGACATGAACCCAGGGTCATCCCAATGGCCGCTCTTTGACAACTGAAGTCTGTGTGAGCTGTTAACGTAGACCAGAGTGACCCCAGTCAAGATCCCCTTTCATTGGCAGAGAAAGACAATGAGAGCATGGAATGAAATCCCCATGCTTGTCTATGTTGGCGGCTCAGATTCAACAGAAAAGCTAAGTGTTGAGCGATGATGTGTGAGGCCCCACCGAAGGGCACCACCTGGTCAGTGCAATCACCAGGGCCTACAATGATTTCCCTACAATGATGGACAAGAGGGCCTTGGGGGATGGGCCTGAAGGACACCATCTCAGAAGAAAGAAATGGTGGTCACTGACGTCTGGAAACAAGACTGGTCCCTTTCTCTGGGAACCTCAGCACAGGGAAGACATTGGGAAATGTCTTTCCAGCTCAAGAGACTAGGTGGACAAAAAAGAACACATGACCACATGTGTCCCTAGAGCTGACCAATCAAGTCCTGCCAGTTAAAAGTGGTTTGAGAAGTTAAGAAATGAATGATAAGGATCATAAGAGCTCGTGTGTCCCCACCATTCCTAACTCTTCCAGAGAAGGGCCATAGGTCGTTTTCGTAGTCTAACAAAATCAAAATTACGCAGTCCCCCCAATTTAATTAAACCTGACTTCTTGCCAAGGCTTATCAAGCATTTTCCAGGATGTCCCTCTTCTAGCCTTTTAAAAAATGTTGTAAGCATAATATCCATTTAAGAAAAGTAATCATGCAGTTTTCTAACATATATCCAAATACAGCGTATCAATATACTAACACCACGGATTCATATATGCTTACTGATCTTCAGAGTTCATGGAGAAAACTCTTCCTATCTGCAATGAATTGCCTGTATTTTGAGTCTCTTCTGGTATGTTGTTACAACTCAGTTACACCCATTACCAGCCTGGAAAACCTCCCGCCAGGCTCTTTGTCACCCATTAAATGTCTAGTCAAAAGAACTCCCAAATCCATTAAAAATAACATTAGACCAACAAAAACTGAAATACAGTTTTTTTTTTCTCAGGGTTAGGAAACAGATTTTCTGAGAAAATCAATTACTAGAATTTTCATGTTCTTCCGTGATGGAAAATGTAAGTATAAACCAATCCTGAATGAAATTGCTAAAAATGGCAAAACATCTTCAGGAGTTTTCCGTTTTCGGGCACTCGGTATTCCCACATTGTCTGTCTTCCTCCATCATATGTGAGAAGGAGCTCGTCACCTTATTCATACCAAGATATTGTGAATTGACATTTATGTAATCTCAGGATTGAACTACGTGTCAGAGACCATCCAGAGACCATCAAAGACCATATTCTACCTAATATTAGCAATCTACTCTTTAATACCCTTGAGAAGCAAATATTGCTTTCCCTCCCAAGGATCAACTCACACCCCTTGCCATTGCTGGGCAGGCTCTCTTAAAAAGCTTTGACTTGGGGTGCCTGGGTGGCTTAGTCGGTTAAGCGTCCGACTTTCGCTTAGGTCATGATCTCGCGGCTCGTGGGTTCGAGCCCCGCGTCGGGCTCTGTGCTGACTGCCAGCTCAGAGCCTGGAGCCTGTTTCAGTCTGTGACTCCCTCTCTCTCTGACCCTCCCCTGCTCATGCTGTCTCTCTCTCTCTCTCTCTCTCTCTCCTAGAAATGAAATAAATAAATAAAATTAAAAAAAAAAAAAAAAGCTTTGACTTACTTTGGGTAAAAGTTGCCTCCTTCAACTGTAACCTCACCTTTTGCCTCAACCTTTTCAACTGTTGCTCACCTTTTGACCCCTCAGACTCTGTCCCGCATTCTGTCTGGCTCTCCAGGTTCTTGCAGAAAGCTATTGTATTCGTAGGTGGCTCTTTCACTGACTTAACCTTTGTAATTTCAACTTTTCCTCTGTGTCATGGTTTTCAGACGACTACCATCTTACTCTTGTTTGGATATCCCTTAGTTTGTAAACCTTCTTCTCCAAGTATGCCACTCAGGAAAGCTTTGCTCTGATAACAATTTCAGGAAAGGTGTCATGGTATTTAAAAAGAGCCCAGACATTGAAACCATACAGATTTCTAGTTATAAATCCAGCTCTTGTACCTATCAACTGTGTGACCTTGAACAAGTTATATAACCTATCTGTTTCCTCATCTGTAAAAGAGAAATTATACTACCTGATAAAATTATAGTGAAGACTAAAGAAAATCAAAGTGGGGTGCCTGGGTGGCTCAGTTGGTTGAGCATCCAACTCTTGATTTCAGCTCGGGTCTTGATCTGAGGGTCATGAGATCAAGCCCCACATTTAGCTCTGCACTGAGCAAGGAGCCTACTTAGAATTCTCTCTCTCTTTCCTTATGCCCCCTCACTCACTCTCGCTCTCTCTCTCTCTAAAAATTTTTAAGAAGCAGCATCAAAGCATACCCAGCACAGACTAGTAAACCCTCAACTAATGATGTCTACCATTATTACATACCACTATTAGAGGCTAAAAATGATGACATCAAAAGATTATTAAGTTACCTTATATAAGGTGGCTATTTGAATATTCCAGAAGCAAGAAACCAAGTTTTTGTGTCCCCCAAGAGTGACTTCTCTGTTTTTAGTATTCTTTCTCCTGGCTGTAATTCAAGGGTCCAGATTAGTCCATTGTGTTTTGTTGCGAAATGATACTTCATATATTTCAAGTATTTCAACTTTGGGAATTGAGCAGTAAAGTTTTCCAAAATCCCAAAGTAGTACTGGGTTTTCTGATTTTATGTGAAATAAATGATCTCCCAGGTCATAAATTTTTGTGTCATCAACTGGTTCTGCTCACGGGTGCTCAGGGAGAGATTTGCGTTATTGCTGTCACTAAATCTACACCAAACACCTCTCACTCTTGCTATAGAAATTACCATGAAAATGGCACAATTTAGCAGTTCCACTTCCAAGTGTTTGAGGGCAGCGCTAATGTCCAGAGAAAGAATCAGAAAGAGAGACAAAGGCACAGCCCCATTCAATCTGCTCGCGCACTGGAAATTAAGAGGCTTTCTCATACCCACAGGGCTCCTGCACAGGTCCCCTCTATGAGGCCATGATCTCAAATGACATTGAAATAGAGGCAATTGAATGTTTAAACTCAAAATACTCTGGAATGCAAATGGACCTCATTTCAAACTTTATGGGAGAAACTCTGACCTTAACAGCCTCTTCTTTGTCTAACTGCCCCATCTTGAGATCTGCTGCTTTGGAGTTCTGGGAGAAAATGGAAGGTCAAGGAGGCATCTTAAAATTGCAAACGGGTTAGAACTAATCCAGCACATGAAAGAGAGAGAGATTGGTTGGAAGGGGCTGGAATGGATGGTCCATCAGTGGGGACGATCAGAATCATCTCCCCGGACTCAATTTCCATCTCCGGGGAAGGCAGTGTCGCCCACTCCCATATGATTCCAAGGCTTCTGAAATTGTGCACAAACGTTACTATAACCCTCTCTTTCTATACTGTTGCCAACAGTAAAAATACTTCTCAAACCGCAAAATGCTTTGAGAACGTATTTAGAGATAAGACTTAGAGCCACAGTTGCAGAACTGCTCTGGACATCAGGAAGGATCTCAAGCAGAAGAACAGAAAGTGACAGTGAGGAGAGTGACCAAGAAACCAGTCCCTGAGAGGTGACATTCTCACCAATAATTCATATGTGATCAGTACATTAGAGAGTCCAGAGCACTTCGCCATTCGTTGCTTCATTTGAGGCTCATGAAGTACAATGGGCACAGCCTGGGAGGCATTTTCATGAATAAAATAATGGAGCCATTACAGGGGTCAGACAGGGGTGCCTTTTGTACAAAAGCAAGGAGAGGAGGTGCCTGGGAAGGCTTCACAGAGAAGGCTTCACAGAGAAGCAAGGGTGTATGTTCAAGAAACTTCAAGTGACCTCCATGAGCATCAGAGATGATTCAGGCTCTGCTGTGAGACCCTTGCGTTGAAACCTTGTATCAGTCTCCAATCGGCCATGTGTCCCAGGGACTTGATGATATGATGCCAATCAAAACAGGACCTAACCCATAGATTTGTCACAAGGGTTAAGTGACTGAATACATGTAAATCTACTCTTCAATACTCTGGTAAATAATTTTCTCTTGGCGGTATGGAAACTCTACATCTTGCTTCTAGATTATTCACACACCTTGGAAATATAGATGTGCGTGAGTTGCCAACCATTGACATGTAATGCTCTATGAATGCCAGCATAACTAGCAGCCCCTCACTCTCCTCACCTCTCTGAACTCCAGCTTCCACACCACCCTTTCCTACTTACCAGGACCACTCACTGTCTCCGCTGTGGGCTGCACTCTGCCCCAGCTCTGGGACCTTAGAAGAAGATGCCGAAATACAGATAGGAAAACATGTGAAGACAGACACGTTAGAGAGAAGGCGCCACATGGTGTCAGAGGCAGATCAGAGTGACATGGCTGCAAGAAATGCCAAAGATTGCCAGCAACACCAGAAACTCGGAGAGGGAGCAGGATCCGTCCACACCTTGGTCTGGGAATCCCAGCTTCCAGAACTGTCCTGCTTGAATTTAGGTCATCTTGAGTTGATGCTACTTTGTTATGGCAGCTCTAGGAAGGTAAAACAGGGGACTGAGTTCAATTTGTTGTTTCTAGCCACTCACAGGAATTCGTTTCCTACTCTGAACGAGAAACCCAGAGGGGTTCTCCGGAGACTGACCATCCAACTTCTTACCTGACCTTGGCACACACTTCGCCAATGGCCATGTCCAGAATTCCTGCTCTGCCACTCTCCAAGGTCCCTCCTGAATCCAACCCCTGACATGGCTACCACCTCTGCTTTTCACGTACTATGTGAAATGTGTGCTCAGCCTGCCTGACTGGACTTCCTTTAATTCCCTGCAGCTGGCAGCCCCCTGGAATGAGCCCATCCCCTTGAGCACGTCCCTGAGTCAGGGCACCTCCCAGCCAGGCCTTTCCAAATCCCCATGATGCTCTGAGCTCCCAACCTGCCACTTCTTCCTAACATCAGTGTCCTCTGGTTTATTTAAAACACCATTTAAGACTCAGGTTGCAGATAAATTCAGAACCACAGGCTGGCATGGAGAGCCAGCCCCTCCTTCACTCTGGAGAACCAGAACCCCCATGAGGTCTCACGTGCAGCATTTTTATGAGTGACTGAACAGGATTCACATGTCTCTTAACCTGGGATAAGACTTAATTGGTTGGTTTAAAAATTATTTATGCCCTTCATGCATGCATTTTGAGCACATTAGAAAACACCAGCACATATCAAATTATTTTTTTCAAAAGAAGTCATTAAACACTATGAGGAAATATATGCAGGGTAGGATCAATGTTAATGTATGAGGGTAATTGCTCACTGCCTTCCTTCCCAATTGCTCTGTAATAGCTTCTTATATTTGCTTTATTTTTATCAATAGAAATGGCTGGGAAAATTTTCACCACACCACCCATTTACCAAATGTTTCCAGGTAGTCTCTAAAAATAGCCCAATTTAGGGGCGCCTGAGTGGCTTAGTCGGTTGAGCGTCTGACTTTCGCTTAGGTCATGATCTCGCAGTTCGTGGGTTCGAGCCCCAAGTCGGGCTCTGTGCTGACAGCCAGCTCAGAGCCTAGAGACTGTTCCAGTCTGTGACTCCCTCTCTCTCTGACCCTCCCCTGCTCACGCTGTCTCTCTCTCACTCCTAGAAATAAATAAAACATTTTTAATAAAATAAAAATAAAATAAAATAAAAATAGCCCAATTTAATTTCCAGGAGCAGGATTGTTGAGTCACGTGATTTGTGCATGTATAATTTGTTAAATACTGACAAACGCTGTCTTAAAAGTGTAAGATAAGTCACAGCCCCACCACTGGATATTATGAACATACACAGCCTTTGCCAATACAATGAGTGAAAATGGGTATGTTGGGGGGGGGGTCATTTTTATTTTTATGAGTTTTGTTTGTATATTTCATCATATTTCCCTGACTACTAATGATGTGAATGTCTCCATACACGTATTAGACATTGGCCTTTCTTCTGATGTAACAAAGCCTATTCTGCCTTCTTCCTCCATGTATATTAAATCATTTGTCTTCTACTTATTTGCTTATTTTGCCCTACAAAAGCAAAAGAACCGTGTCATGATTTTATATGAATGAGTTGGCTCATTCAACCCTTGTTGGTTATGATTGCAAACTGAAAACAACCAAAGAACCATGAATAGAATTTTATTGTTTAAATTATGATGGAGACTTCTGAAACACTGTTGGGGCATTTAAAGATTAAGGGAGGTCTATACATACTTACTTAGAAGAATTTGTGATAAAATTATTCAAGAAAAATAATAAATTTTACAATATCATATATAGAATGTTTTGTAAAATATGGGGCGCCTGGGTGGCTTAGGCGGTTAAGCGTCCGACTTTCGCTTAGGTCATGATCTCGCGGTTCGTGGGTTCGAGCCCCGCGTCGGGCTCTGTGCTGACTGCCAGCTCAGAGCCTGGAGCCTGTTTCAGTCTGTGACTCCCTCTCTCTCTGACCCTCCCCTGCTCACGCTGTCTCTCTCTGTCTCCTAGAAATAAATAAAAAACATTAAAAAAAAAAAGAATGTTTTGTAAAATAAACAAAAAACAAAAACAAACCTTTGGACATGCTCATACATAATTTAACATCCAAAAGATGGAAAAGTACACAACAATTGTTTACCACATTCCCACAAAAGGTTATTACCAGAAAAGGGAAGGAGGTTGTTTCATTTCATACCGAGGACATCTCGTGCAGTTGCCAAAATAGCATATATTATTTTGTAAGTTAAATGACTGAAATAAATTTTAGAGGATAACAATAAAATATAGAATTGTGAAAGTTCTAGTATAAGTTTAATGTGATTGTGTGATTCTTTTTGAGCAAAAGAAAAAAAAATCATGTATAGGTCAAAAATAGTGTTTTTTTTCAGAGCGCCTGGTTGAGCATCCGACTTTAGCTCAGGTCATGTTCTCATGGCTCATGAGTTCGAGCTCCGCATTGGGCTCATTGCTTTTACTGCAGACCCCATTTCAGATCTGCTGTCCCCCTTTTTCTCTCTGCCCCTCCCCAAAATGCATGCTCTCTCAAAAATAAATTTTAAAAAATAGTACATTTTCAAATATACTGAATTGTTTCTTCCATCAGAAAAAAGAAACCTCCTCCCATTGACAACGGACTATGGGAAAATATGAGAAAATCGTTCTACAAGATTACCAAGTTTAAAACATTCAAATATTTTTTTAAGAAAGTAGAAATCAAGTATCAACCCTTAATAGACATTGATAATCCAGCACCATGGCATTGGGATGCCATAAAAATTTTTAAATACATTAAGGTTTACCAGGGAGCTGAAGGCCAATGGGAAAGTCAAACACTATTGGCAAATAAAATCAAGGAAGTTAATTTTTTAAGAGATTCAACTAATCAGTATGATAGAGTCAGAGAGTCCAAAGAGCATGAAGGTCATTCATACAAGTTTCAGTCTTCAAACCACATGCCTTATCTCCCTTAAGTTTCTATATGATACCACTTTGGTATGGAATCTTCCATGTTCAACATAAATATTGTTTTACTGATGATCTGAATATGAGATCAATCTTACCTGATTTGGTAGGTTCAAGAATCATCACCCATTATGTGTCTAGTCTAGACATCTCTCTCTCCCTCTCTCTCTCTCCCCTCCTCTTCACTCTCATCTCCTTCTCTGTTTCTCTAGTCCCAGGTTCCGTGCTACCTACCGCAGACTGGTCCCCTGTCCCACTGACACTGCCACTCAACACCTGAACTGTCTGCTGCCAAACCTCCTCCCCACACCACCCCCCGCCCCGTCTCATTCTGCTTTGTGAATGGAACAATGTGTTCTGTTTCCATTGCTCTGTGCTACTACTTGGATGTGTTTTCCTTCATTTTGGAGAACAAGTTAGGGTGTTTCATTATACCACTTGTGTAACAGACAGACATAAATCTCCTATGAAAATGTATGATGAAACATAATATGAAACAGTGGCTTGCAGAGCGTTCATCACAGATGCACTCTGGTTCACTGAATGTCCTTGTACCCGGTTGTGCAAGTCAAACCTGGCGTATCTGCCTCCTCCCTCCCTTAATCTCAACCCTACATCCAGTCCATCCCATGTTTTGCCAATGCTACATCCTAAAAATCTCTTTGCTCAACCTACTTGTACCAATTTCCGCTGTCATTTGCACAAGACATTCTCATTTCTTGGTAAGTTTGTGTGTGTGTGTGTGTGTGTGTGTATGTATGTGTGCAGTCTGGGCTTCCTCCCAACCACGTCCCACGCTGCACAGAGTGACCTGTCAGAGAGGTGCTAAGAAGCTCTGTGAGATGCTCTTGCTGTATCCTGGGCTCCTTTTCCTGACAGTCTCCTCTTGGAGTCGTGTGCTCCAACACAGAGACATTCTCCAGGATTTGCACTTTCCTACTCTGCTCTAAATGGACAACTTGTTCTACTGGCCCAGTCCCTGCCTCTCCTCAGGTCTCAGCTTAGATGTGACTTCCTTCTGTGACCCTTAAGGCAGGCTGTGTGCCCCCCAAGTGCCCTGAAGTCAGCTCGCATCAGGTCTTTCCTCTTGGAGTACATACTTGAACTTCCCATGAACCCATGGTTTCCTCCTTGGAAAAGAAAGGGGCTTGGTCTTGTTCCCTATTAGATTCTACTTCAAGACACAGCAGGGGCTCCAGAAAAGTAGGTTGAATTGAAGGAAAATTTACCAAAAGATTGCATTTTTGGTGTCCTTTCTATACAGAGGTGAAGCTTATACCCTATTATTGGTAAGACGCATGCTTTACGATGACACATTGATGAGATCATGGCTTTGTTCAAGTTTCAGTTCTGTGGCTGCAGAATGACAAAGACATCTGTTCCTCCTGCAGCTGGGACCACTACCCCAGCTCCACCAGCACATGGAAGGTAAGAGCACCATCCAGTATTCGTAAAGTTACAGTTTACAAAGTCCTTTCAGATACGCTGAACTAATTTTATTCATGACCTAGTCCTCTAAGTATTCATCATCCTTCATGCATCCCACACCAGTGTTCTTGTTTCTCGGACACTCCTCTGTCAGAAACGTGACGCATCGTGCAGCCAAGCTTGACTGACCCCTCTGAATAACGGTCACAATCCAGCGTGGCCTTTTCAATCTTGCATATCCAGTAGGGCTGCTGGTCCACTGACCAAAGGCTGCACATCTCCCGGGAGTCTCAGCTCCCATGGATGGTATGGGCACTTGCAGCCTCATCTTTCTCTGGGGTCATTTCTTTCCTCCGCATGCACCTCCCTTCCTTTGCCTTAGACTTTCTCATTCACTGTCCTCTGCTGCTCAAGCAATTCTCCCAAACCATAAATATGACCATGTCACAGACAGCTGCAATCCCCACCAGTCATCTCACCCTCCACACCACATACCCCGGTGAGAAGTGCTTGGGCTGTTCCAGCCTCTCTTTTTCCAAGTTCACTGGTGTCATCTGCCTCACAAGACCCCTGAGCCTGTGCCTCACACTCCAGCCACATCAGGCCAGGAATAGTTTCAAAGCACATTGGACTGTTTCCTGCTTTCACCCATGTGTAAAGCCTTTTCTGTTTGAAATCACTGTCCTGCCCAATCACCACGGAGAACTCCTATTCATCCTTCAGAAACCTCCCACTCTGTAAAACCCTCTCTTCTCTCAAGAAAAGCTGATCGTCCCCATTGGAATCACGATTGTGTGTTGTCTTCCCTTGTCACGTTGTGTGGTGCCCATGTGGATATACATCTGTCACTCCTTGCCATCAAGCAGATGCTAGAGGACAACTCTGGATTTTACTTTTCTTTGTATCCCTAGAGTGGGCCAACCACAGGTGTGTTTATTAAATGAACGATGAACAAAAACCTCAATCATCAGAAGCAGCAGAAACTCAACACTGTGTTAGAATTTTTTCCAGCCACATTATAAATGCACCAAGACTGATTCTAGACATTGGCTCCAAGTTTTCACTTGGCTTTGATTAAGGCCAGAGGCACAGTGGTGGGGCTATCCAAAGAAAAATCCTAATGGTCATTAATCCCCCTGAAAAATCCTAATTTTTCCTGCCAGTTGTTTTACTAAGTCTTATGACTAGTCACCAGTCTACCCCATTAAAAATCATAAAGACCCTTACAAATGGAATACCGCTCCAAATTGTCCTAAAGCACTGAAGTTACCACATAAGAGGTCAGCAAAAGTCCACTGTTAAACAGAGGAAGACAGGAGCATGAGGAAAATTAGAAAATGAGACCAAGAATTGGTCTGAAGAACATATACATTGGTCTCAGAGCTCAAGGTGCTTATTAAAAGAAAAAATATATAAATAATTAATGATAAAGCACAAAGAACCACCCCTCATGCAGTGCTCTATTACCTAACTTCGCTGATGCATTTGTTTTTGATAGCATTGGCACCAACTGCAAAGTTAATATATAAGTACGTATACAGGAATTTAGCATCGCAGGAGAAGGGGGAACATGAGTTTCCAGCTGTGTGCTTCAATTGACACAGTTTTACAGAAATTACATTTGATGGGGATGAAAAGCGCTTGATGGGTCCCCTCGTGCATCGGACAATATCATGGTTCTGACATGACTCGTCCACAGGAAAGAGACAAGCACACACCTTGAAACTTGCTATCTGTCCACAATCTCTGAGTCTAACATTCTTCAGCAACTCATTTGGTTTCATAAACTACAGCAACTTATTCAAACTTCTAAAAAGCTGCCAAGTAAAATGAGATGATTTGACTGGAATAACATGTTCTAACTGCTCTGCAATTTAAAAGAGGTGTTATTCTACTTTTCACCGGACCCAACGCATTCCACAGGGTTTGCCCCAATTGTCTTTAATAGTGTGACTGTAAAACTTACATAACGTTTGCTCTTTCAAAGTCCTATTTCATGTAATGGGACAATAAGCAGTCAAAAACGTGCTTCGTCTGGTTAGTTTATCTGGACGTTTCTACCTTTTTATATCAGAATATATTAATCATTATCAATATGTTTTACTACAGAAAAGGGAGATTTTCTATGAGTTCATTCCAACAAAATTTGGTTACCATCAAACAGTTTTTATTGTGTAGTTATTTTTGTTACCTATTAAAAGAGGAGAGAGGTGGTCAGGGCTAGGTTATCAAGGCTTACCAAATATTTTCACACTTCAAATGGGTTTCTGTCTCAGTGGGAAGCAATTTTATAACAATTCAATTTTTAAAAGAATGGATTCAAAAGAATAACATGTTTGATTAACATCTAGGAATAAACCCAACTGTAATAGAAAATTACTCCCTAAACAAGATCTAGAGGCATATCGACATCTTTGCCAGTGACAGTCACCCACACAAGGCGACCAGTTCCCTTGTATGGTGTAAGCCCCACCATGACCCACAATACGTTACAAGGAAATGTTATAGAGCTTATATGTTCTGACATGTCGTATTGTGGAATCCTGAAAAGATTTGTCTCAGGAGAAAAGAAAGACAAAACAAGATCACATTTCTTAACTCATTTTGCATGAGTAGATTCAATAAATAAGGATTATTTAGAGGAAATACCTACTGGTCTTTTAGAAGCCTAAAAATTATGTCATTAGAAGTGAAAGCTGAAATGTATTTCCTTTTGTATATATTTCTTTTTCTGATGTACTTTTGATTAAAATTCTTTTTGTTTTTTTCCCATCGACAATCAGTTGTTAATGACTATGATGAATAAAACATGTTATAGTGAAGAATTCCATGATAACATATATTTAAAGTTGAAAAAGTCTCAATCACTCAATAGGAAGAATGTGATGAATAATCCCTAACCTGCAAGGCACTTTTTCACGTACAAGGACTCCTACTTTTTCCAGATGCTTTGGATCAATAATATGAAAGAATCAAATAAATCTTTAATAAAGAATACTTTTTTTAGAGATCAGACTTGTGATTACCGGAGGTGAGGTTTGGAGGGAGGAAGAAGTGAGGAAAGGTGGTCAGAAGGTGCAAACTTCCAGGTATAAGGTAAGTAAGTACTAGGGAAGTCACCTCCAACATGGCGCCTGTAGTGAACACGGCTGTGTGGAATCCAGGAAAGGTGTTAAGAGAGTAGATCCTGAGAGTTCTCAACACAAGGAAATTATCTCTTTCCTTTATTCTTTTCTTCCTTCTTTTCTTTTTATTGTGTCAGTAGTAGCTGAGCCTACTGTGGTCTTTATTTCACAACAGATGCAAATCAGACCATCAGCTGTATGCCTTACACTTACTCAGTGATATATGTCAATGAGTTATCCAGAAAAACTAGGGGGGGAAGAGGGAAGAAAAAACGTTTTTAGAAAAAAAAACATTTTACTAAATGCTTGTCATAGAGCTAAAATGTGAAATAAATTAACTCAAACCTGTTTTTTTCTTCCTGCCTGGGGATTTATAATAAATATGAAAATATAAATAAGTTGTAGAGTAGGATTTTATTTAGGTCCATTCAAAGCCTCCTACTGAGTGAAGAAAAGGTTTTAAATCGGTAAACCAAAATATAGACTTCAATTAAACCTCAATACTCCCATCCAGGCAACACTTAGCTTATAATGAAGGATTTAAAACCCATTAAAAAGGAACTTTTAGGGGTGCCTGGGTGGCTCAGTTGGTTAAGCGTCCAACTTCGGCTCAGGTCATGATCTCACAGTTCGTGGGTTCGAGCCCCACGTCGGGCTCTGTGCTGACAGCCAGCTCAGAGCCTGGAGCCTGCTTCAGATTCTGTATTTCCCTCTCTCTCTCTGACTCTCTTCTGCTCACGCTGTCTCTCTCTCTCTCTCTCTCTCTCTCTCTCAGAAATAAATAAAACATTAAAAAAATTTTAAATAAATAAAAGGAACTCTTATTTGTTGCTGCATTCATGAGAAATAGACACTATTCCATGTAGGTAAAATTCTATTGACTTGAGAGTTCTGCTGAGGTTTCTCCCTGTGTTGGATAGGTTTATGCAAAGAAATGAAACAAAGGAGCAAAACCGATATTTCAGCATGGTGGCGTTTTGGGTTTATTTAGGTCGCTTTAGGTCTTTAAACTAACCGAAATCAGAATTCAGACAAAGCTTTTCATGGAAATTTAGCACAAGATTTTTAAATGGCCCAGGTCATAAGACACTTGGTCAATTTTCTTTCCTTTTCTTTTTTTTCTTTCTTTCTTTCTTTCACTCTACTTGTATTTTAACTAAGATAAAGGAAATAGTAATACCTTCCCAACAGTCAGAGAAAACAGGACTTTAACTGAACTGTGAAAGCAGGCTAGTGGGGGTAAAAGTGGGAGTTTTGGTAAAAGCTGAATTTACCAGAAAAAAAATTTTAGGCTTCTAACTTGTAAATCAGAATTGGGTTTTTCATCCTATATTAACACAAAATAAAAGATACCTGGATTTAAGTGCTGTGAAATAAGAAGATGCTGAGGCTATAAAAATAGGAGAGGTGCTCTATGGAAATTGTTCATGTCCAGTAGAAAATAAAGAAGTGCACCCTTATTGTTTTTTTCTAATTTTTTAAATGTTTATCTATGTTTTCAGAGAGAGAGAGACAGTGTGAGCAGGAGAGAAGCAGAAAGAGAAGGAGACACAAAATCCAAAACAGGCTCCACGCTCTGAGCTGTCAGCACAGACAGAGCCTGATGCAGGGCTCAAACTCACGAAACACAAGATCATGATCCGAAATGAAGTCGGACGCTTAACCGACTGAGCCACTCAGGCACCCCAGTGTACCCTTATTGCCTACGTTGTAAGGAAAGCTGCCTGAGGAGATGGTAAGAACTCTGAAAATGTCCCAGTGTGTATGCATCAACCAATAAGGAAGCATATGTATAGTTCATTGATTAGTCCACATTGTGAAAGGTGAATGTACACATCTAGACATCAACTGACTGGAGTTGGGGGCTCTATCTAGACAAAGACACGAGCAGTGCACCAGGTGTACAAGATGGAACCTACCCCAAAACTATTTATGAAACGAAGACCCAAAACTATATCACCAGTTGCCTCGACCACAAAGAGAAATGTAACCAGTTTGTGACCCTGAGTGTACAGCACATATCATTGGAAGCAGAGGGCAGGTGAGAACAAAAACATGGTGCTCCCACAAAGGAATGAGGCCCCTGGGAAACAGACATCTTGCTAAAATGATTCATATTTCCTTCTATAATTTAATTCAGTATGTAAATTAATTTAATTCAACAATGCGCATGAGCTAGCAAAACTAGAGCCTGTTGATGAAATACTATGTGTAACAGTTTAATAGAATATTTAGCAGAATAACTAGGTAAGTGGCTAAGTATACCCTCTTAGTAAATTATGCATATGTTCATATGTTGCCTAATAAAAGTATAAAATATACTATGAAGTACCCTATACTCTTTTTTCAAATTTTTTAATTCATTTTGAGAAAGTAAGGGGAGGAAGGGCATCCAGAGGCGGGGAAGGGCATCAAGAGGGGGAGAGAAAATCCCAAGCAGGCTCCAGGCTCTGAGCTGTTAGCACAGAACCAGCCACGGAGCTTTATCTCAGGAACTATGAGAAATCAAGTGTTGGACACTTAACTGACTGAGCCACCCAGCGCCCCATCCTATAATCTTAATGAGACTAGGGAATTTCAAATACAGTTTGGACCCTGTCTTTCCCTTCTTTTGGTCTTTATTTTTATTTTTAATGTTCCTTCAGCATAAGATGCATCTATTCTCCAACAGAAAGAAAACTTGCTTTTCCTTTCACGGTATGTGTCAGTTCTTCGTATTAAATATAAATCTACTAGAACAGGAAATATACAACCTGAATAGCATTCTTGCCACCTATAAATTATTTGCAAATTTAAAACTATATGCTATTGTAATATGACACATGACAGCATTTAGTATGCTTGCCAAGTATTTTTTAAGTCCTTAGAGTAAAAACCATTTTATTAGTACAAAAAAATTGCAGTAGAGTCTACATAATTATAATTATTCATGCAAAATATTTCACAGAGCTTTCATACAAAAACAAAGTGATTAAAATCCTGCCGTTGTGCAGGAAAAGGAAAAATATGCTTATAAGTTTAGTGGTTTGGTCAAGAGCAGAGTGGCTCTAAATCCCAGACCTAAAACTGAAAATACAGCTGTGATTTAGTGAAATTGAAACTTTGAATCTAGTCAAATTGATGATCTTTAAAAGTTAAGACTCATTTTCCCTAAAGAGCAGTAGCCAAGAAATCCCCATCACCGCCTTGTCTCCTCCCAGCCCTACTCCACCAAGAGCAGAGAGTTGAAGCTCATCATCATTCACTTCCCGTTCAAGATGCTCTTGAATCTAACACTTGCTGGGGTCACCAAATCTATCAGCAGGTGCATTTAGAAGAGCTTGGTTCTAGCCAGTAATAGGCCATCAGGCATTCTTCTGCCCAGACCAGACCCCCCCAGGGGATTGATATGAATGCATTGAGGCTTACTCCACACCGCTGGTTCTCCAAGTGAGATCTCTGGGCCCCCAGAAGCAGCAGCGCCTGGCAATTTCTGATAAGTGCAGATTCTCAGTTCCCACCCCAGCCCTACTGAATCAAAACGTCTGGAGGTGGAGCCAAGCAGTTCGTGTTTTAACGCGCCCTCCATGTGACTCTTTTGGGCAGAAATATGAGATCT
Organism: Hyaena hyaena; assembly: GCF_003009895.1. NCBI lineage: Eukaryota > Metazoa > Chordata > Mammalia > Carnivora > Hyaenidae > Hyaena > Hyaena hyaena. The sequence goes on from NW_024080654.1 coordinate 1,199,793, forward strand.
GTGGCTCCATATCACGTAACAACCTGCTATAGAAGGTACTTTGGTTTGGTTAAAAAATATGATGTGGTGTCAAGGTGTTTCTAGCTGTTTAGTCTATTCCTTTCTTCATAGGAAATAACTAGCGTAATGGTATTGGTTTATCCAAACGCAGCCCAGCTGGTGTATCCATGTTCCACGTAACCCTACTTTGCCCTTAATTTTTCTTTCTCATCTAGAAAAGAGACCTTTTGGGGGTCAGCCACTATTTACCATTTTCTCACCATTTTCCAGTCCCAGAAGCCAGCCCTAAGAAAGCTCCCAGGGATGGGCAGGTGGATGAGCAGTTGGTTGCTTTAATTTAGCCTGTCTTTCTCTCCAGACAAAAAAAAAAATGGACTTAGTTTATCTTCCTTCAAAGACACAAGGAACATGAGGGTATGACATCAGGCTATCTCTATAGTCTCTTGCCCATGACTCTCTGGACCTATCGGTCCCTTGACTATAGCAAAGCTACCTGCCCCCCCCAAGACACTTTGCATTCACTATTCCTTTGCATGGAACATTCTGGAACCCCAATCTGGCAAGACCACTTCCCTCTGGTCATTCAGACCTCAGTTTTTAAGTACCCTTCTCAGAGGAAACAACCAGGACCACCCAGCCAACCCCAGCCTTAGTCATTTATGGTACGTCATCTCTTTCTGTTTGATTTATTTATTGTCCTCCAGAAATATTCTTTCTCTTTATTTCTTTATTTGCTTGGGCTTTCCAGGCATAAATGTAAACTCATGAGGACAGAGACCTTGGTCACTGTGGTATACCCAACAGTATAGCACCTGGCACCAAAGAGTGGATACTCGCCAAATATATGTTCAGTGAACAAATGGATATATTGGCATCATTTTACATCTACTCATTAGCTACAACTTTGTTGAACTGAACCATTTCAACTTCAACCATTTCAACCCTGTTTAGTCAAACAGAATACTTGTTAGAGTATATAAGAAGGTCGCACAGAAATCCAGGGGAGGAGCACATCCAGGTGAGAACAACTGGAAGAAGGGTGTGAAGTGCATTTCTTCTAGGTTCTCCCCTTCTCCCATTCCATTCCTTTGCTCCGTTTCCCAATCTTTTCTTTCACACCTTGTTGGCATGCCTCATTTCTCTGGTCCGCCCAGAAAGTGGGACACCCATACTTCAGAATTTGTACCTTTCCCATGTCAGCCCCCTGGAGAAAGAATGTGTTCTCATTCTCACCTCCAAACTTTCCAGGAAAGCTCTCCATCTGCCCCAACCGTACCAGGTTCTGAGCCGTAGCGGGCCAGAACAGTGTGATAAAATGGGAGCTCCATATTATGTTGTCACAAAAGTATCTCAGTAATGATGCAGGTTTAGTAGGAGAGAAATGGCATTTCTTCAGGAAAAGGATGATAATTCTCAGGACAAGAGAGATGCTGATCAGATAGAGCCATGAGTTCCCACTCTAATTGAGATGCCCATTGATAAACTATTGAGAGGCAATGTGGTATTTGGTGAGGGCTATGCATTCTACAGCCAAACTTCCTGGCTTCGAATCTCAACCCTGTTCCCTAAAACCTGTATGATCCCGGACAAGATTCTCTTCCTACATATGTCTCGGTTCTTTCTTTATAAAATGAGGACAGTACAAGGCCACCGTGAGGGCAAAGAACTCCCCACAGCATCTGGCAGACAGCAAGTGCTCAACTTGTGTTAATTGTGTTCTTCTTGCTGATCTCGAATGAGTTAATATGGCTTCCAAAACAGCCTAACAATTCGAAGGAAGCGTTGACACCACCGAGTGCCATCAGACAGAATGGTTACAGGCACACCCTAACAAGCCATCTGCAAATGTACGCTGTCGAAAGAAATGCTAGACACACTTCAGTCCTTTCAGATGCATTTCCACACATTAGGAGAAATACTGTCATCTTGACATCGAAATGGCAATCGCTTGGACATGAGAATGTGGTTTGTATGTGAGAGAGGGAGGATGTTTTCCTGTGAGCAGACAGACATGTGATCACACATGACCGGCCTGCCTTCTTGTTCTCTCCCGCACACCGCACACAGATGCCCTCAGCCAGAGGACTCTCCTCTCCTCACCCCTTCTCACCCACAGACTGGGCCATCCACTGTGGAAAACAAAGTCTGTGAAAGCAGCTCCAGACAGAGATTCAGAGACATACTTGAAAAGCCTGTTTGTCTGGTTGCTGTACAACAGGGGCCCACAGAGAGAGGAGGAGGAGGAGAAACACAGGGACAGGAGGAGGCGCCCTGAAGCTCGTAGGGAACAGACCCTCAGGAAGGTCCGGCCAGAACGTGGGAGAAGACGCCCCCCAGAGCTGACTGTGTTCCTGCTTCCGTCTGGGACTCCCCAACTCTCCAACTCCCACAGACGCACAAGGGGCAGCCCAGTAGGGAGTGACATTTCTTAGTGCCACCGGGAGACCCGCAGCCACACTCCACACAGAGGCGCACATCTCACTGCCGAGTCCACCGGACACGTGGACATCCCCGAAGGCTGACGATGACCATTCACCTCACCAAAGTGTGTCTAAACAAGCAACCTGTGACTCACATATGCACCTGCCACATGAACTTAAGGGCACCTGCAGCAACTTCATTAGCTGGGGATTCAGAGAGAAAAGCCTTGGTTGAAATCACAATCTGTGAACGAGGGTATGACTACAAGGAAAAACTCAAATGCTCATAGTTGACAAAAATTATTGAGCGATTTGTAGCTATACCAGCTATTTGTAAAATCTACTACCGTTTACAAGTTCACCCCCATGAGGGAGGGGGGAAAAAAATCCCAAGACTGCTAAAAAAAATCAAACAAAAACACTTCTAGTTTTCTATGGTCATTTCTCTCTCTTCAATTGTCTAATTAATCAATCTTCACACTTCCTATAATTTTCTGTTAATGCTTGCTGACTGGCTTTCTACTTTCACTTTTTTTTACAATCAAAACACAGATAGGAGTCCATGTGTGAAACGGTTAAGCACCAGTTTTCTCACATCCACTTAGAAAGTTACTGTTTAAAATATTTTGCATTCCTTCATGCTCAGCTATTTCAACCCTTTTTTCCTCTAGATCTTGAAATCCTCCAAAGCAACGTCAAATAATAAATATTTTCAAACCAAACAGGGAAGCTATGTGATTTTTAAATTCAAGAATTCTTAATTATTATCACAAGTTTAAACAAAAATAGAGTAATAAATCACATGTGGATGGTATACTATTCAGTAAGTTGCCACTTTCTAAAGCAATAGAACTTTCTCATCAAGTGATAATAATTTGACAAAAATAGTAAGTGACTCAAAATGAATACTTAAGTTATCATTATATATTTTTAAGAAATAATCAAAATATCTACCTTTAAGGGAATACATTCTCCGTCCCCGGAAATGCTCCAGCGTTCAATGTCAGATACAAAATGATATTTTTTAAACATTCTAGTGAGTGACCGGAAAGTCATTGGTCTCACACTTCCAAAGCCATTGAGGACTAAAGATGGCAGACTTAATGCAAACAGGTCCTACTTCATCTGCTGGCTTCAAACTCTTGAAATCACAGCTGCCTTTGTTGGCCCCTCACTTGAGCTCCCACAGGCCATTAGTGGGATATTCAGGAGCTAGTATCTTGAGATGTTTTGTTTATTTGTGGTGTTTTGCTAATATTTCCCGCAACTTCTCCAGAGCATGGCTTTGCTTTCCACCCCCTCCATTTCCTCCTCCTCTGATACAGTTTAGGAGTGTTGCAAAGGAGAATTCCTGCTGAGGGGGTTGGTCTAAAATTATCTTCAATGACCCCTTAAAAACGAAGATTTTTATGACTCTCTGTGCATGAATAGGCAGGATTAAACCCATTCAACTGTGGGTGATATGAATAGACCGCGTTCTGGCCCCACTCCTCATAAAGCTGTAGAGACCCAAGTAGGAATGCTCCATGAAAAAAAGCATGGCCAAAGTCATTCGCTAAAGGATCAGCTGTACCTAGAAACCATAAAGAAAAGTCAGGCATCAAAATCGCATTTGCAGTGACTCCAGAGATTAACTCTGTCATCATTGTCCAGCAACAAAGGAAAAGAAAAAAAAAAAGACAAAACATGGCTGATATTCATTTTGTGTTACAGAGTCCTAGGGAAGAGGAGATTTATTTTATTTCTTTCGCGCCAATATTTCTCCACAATGGAGATATTGGATTACCTCATTCTTGAAAACACACAAATGACCACAAATGATGATGACATTTTCCAGTGCACATGTTGTCCAAGCATTTGTAAGTAATTACAGAAATGATTTTAAAGTTGAGGGTCATTCCTGGTTGGTCACATGGAAATAGCATGGCTGACATTCACAACACTACTAAGAACCCGACATCCAACAGGTAATTTGAATGTACAACAGAAATGTAATAACTGTGTCCTTAAAGAACACTTTCTTCCATATTGTTTTATTTTCTTTAAGATTCTCCTGAGGTAGTTCTGCACCATAACTGTTGTAAAAAATACTAAAGTTGTCATGATACACACCAAAATAGTGAAGCATCTGCCACCCACAGCTTCCTGATATGATTTGCTGCATGTTACGTGTCTCTTCAATGAACAAAAACCCATGTGATGGGTTTTTTCCCATTTGATGAATTTCCTCATCAAATCCCTGGACGTCTACAAAAGTGGGCTGGGCTCAGGGGGGTAAGCCCTTACATATTCTTATCCCACAGACTCAAGTACAAGTTTTAACTTGAACTAAATTCTGCTCTGCCTTACTCCCAAAGTTTTAAACAAATGTGTGAGGTTGATCCTTGAATCGTCAGCTGAAAACATCAGGCAGAGTAATAATCATTTCTCAGCAGCCAACTCATGAAACTGCTCTAGCGTTTATTTGTATTGCTCTTATTGTGCTTACATGGGATTGAAAGTGTCAGCCTCTGCTTGCCTTCTAGCCCAGAATGCTAAATAGCAGTTTCTGCTACAGTCAAATAAGCTTAGAGTAAAACTACTGATGGCCTTGGAATTGTGTACAACCCAACTACTTCAGCTGTTAACAAAAATGGTCTTTCAAATAATCAGAGCCGTGGACCAAGGTGACACATTGGACTGTTTACCAGAGGAGCTGCTGTCACAAAGAAGACTTGGGCTAGTCCGTAACACATGCTTTCCCTAACGGACACAACCTTCGTTAGAGAGAAATGGAGTCAGTGAAATTACCCACTTAGCTCCAACTTTCTTACAAAATCACACATTATTGTTAAATTACAGACTCAACTTGTGCAACTAAATATATTCCACATTTTCTGTGATAGGCCAAGATGTCATATTCTCAAGTGATCAGAAGTATTGGCAAACAAAGGATTTCATGGACTGGACACTTCTATCCATGTCTGGCCCCAGAAATAGATTTTTTAGAAAGTACTGTCCAACTACACATTCTTGAAGAAGCGCCTATATGAAGGAAGTTTTGTAAACACAATCAATTTTATTACAAGAGTTAGTTTTTTGCCTGTAACAACACTACAACAACCTTGTTGGAGTTTTGAAAAGTACAATAAACAGGTAATGGACCGACTCATAAACACAAATCTTTTCTAATAAGTAATAATCTTTTTTTATTATTTAGCAGACACCCTTATGTTTTCTTCAAATCAATTTTCCTTCAAATATTTCAAAGGAAAAAAATCCCTCAAACCAGAAAATAACTCAGATGCTTTTGTTTAAAATAAGCTTGGCCGCCAGGGAACTGTTACTTTATAGTGGGTGGTTGTCAAATAGAAATTCAAATGACCATTTCACGAGAGTCCGTAGTACTCAGAGACACATCACCTTCCAAAGTTAGTTTATTTTGGATTAAAGTTTGATTCCCCAAAGATTTGGACATTTAACAAGGAATTACTACCGCTTAAATAACTTCACGAAAGATACTAAGTAGGCTCCGTATGCTACACACACGGATACAGAGAGGTAACCGTGATGGCCAACATTCCTATAAATGTGCGATTCATTTTAGCCTGATTAGCAACGGTTTTCAAAATGGCTCCACTAATCCTCACACCACCACCCCCCACCTCAACCCAGAACCAACAAAATCTTCAGCTTATTTAAGCTTGAAACTTGAGAAAATAATCTTGCACTCTATTGGGGCCCCAAATGCAGCTGTAGATGTCCCTCTGAGACCTTCACAGGGTTGGTAGGCACCTCACTAAAAGAGTTTTATTAGCATTTAATTTATTTAATTTTGAAGGGATTAGACGAGATGTTAGCATAACTGACTGCCATCCACATTCCACAATCTCCAACCCAACACCATGACTTCTTCCAAGAAAATGACCGTGTATTTTGAGAAAGGCTTTATATAGTCAGCATTTTTTGTAGCCTGAGGTTTCCTGGGGGCAGGGGCGGGGGGGTGGGGGGGGGAGAGAATGAACAATTCGAGGTTTCTCAGCTAACTGGCTTCTTAAAAAGGAAGCAGTCATAAGCCAAAACCTCAGTGAATCATGTCTACCTGTTTAAAGACAAATCCACGCCTTAAATTCTCATTCCTATGCGAAAAGAAATTATTATCCTCAATTTATTATGCAAGTTTATGTTCATTGCCGTGCATCACAGGGGCTGGGTACTAAATTAGAATACACTGTAAAAAGAAAACCAAACTCTTCAGGTCATAACTAAGCATTTGAACAGCTTTTCTTGTTTTACTGGCATAGTAAGGAAAGCATTAACCCTTGCAATAAGGCCTTTCGGGTTCGATTTTTGGGGAAACAAATCTGCCAAAACCCACATGGGCGGCATCACGCACACACACACACACACACACACACACATCTTCACAAAGTGCATTTTTTTCGGACTGCCTCCCACGTACCAGGTATTTCATAAACCCGTGTATAATGGGCAACGATGTCTAATTTCAAGAGATTATTTCCAGCCAGAAAATTAATTATGAATCATGAAAGGGGGGAAAAAAACCCCTCATCCCTCCAAACAAAGAAAATTACCTGCTGGTTTCATACAAATCTGAGCTGGCATGTGAAGCGCAGGATTGTGGCTTTTCTGGGCAGCACCCAGTGAAAGCTGGCGTCTGGTGGCAGCGAGCATGTTGCCAATATCAGCTGCAAGCCAACCCTATCACTAGTCGGGCTGACAGTCCCGAAATAAAACAAAGACCAGATTACCGGCCTTGAAAATATCAAGAGGGAGGAACTGCTGCTTAAGAGGCATTTAAATAATCTTCCTATGTTTCTTAACAAGATTACCCCTAAAAACCCCTGAGAAACCAACTCCTTCTTGCTCCGGGTCTCATGCTCTCCCGCCTAGGAAGCTTCATTGTAGACCTATTCTTAGAGCACCCCTCCACCGAGGGCAGAGGGTGGGCCCCACCAGCCTGGCTTGTCACTCTTAATGAGGATGTTGTCAGCCAGCCGAGACCCACGCTGGGAGACAGGGGTTCAATATGCCTCTCATCTGAGCCAACAGTTGGAACGCAGTTCTGTTGGTGCTCCCGGAGGCACATGCACGTCCCTTTGATTGGCCTGGCATTTTCTTCCCGTGAGTATGCCTATCTATCCAGCAAACCTAGGAAGCAAAAGGAGGGTAATCCTCCCCATTTACAGCTGGAAGACTGTGGGAGTGCAGGAGTCAGGCCATTTGATGGCCAGCTCTTTCCACTGGTCATTCCTGGTTCTCTACCCCGCTGCTTGTCGTAGGGCCTTTTACCACTCAAGTCTGTGAAGGCGACCGAGGCACACAATACCCCAGCGGCGAGGGCAAGAGATAATCCTACAGTGCGGTCATAGGTAGCATCCAGATGGATGGCAAGCACGACTTGAGGGTACAAATGGCAGCTCTAAAGGCTCCTGGGAGAGCACTCCGTGGTGATGGGTATCCATACCCCAGGCCGTCTTCATCCCCTTCCCCCAGCTAACAGGAGCAGGCAGGGTACGGCTCCCTTCCAGTCCTGGCAACTCTGTAAGTTAGTGAGGTAGATACAGATACAGCTACGTATAGATATATCCTTTGAAATGCCTATCATTCTACTAAATGACCTCCCACAAGGGGTTTTCAATAGCAGAGAAGCAAGGCTGTTAATGGAAATAACATCACCTCGAAGTGTCCTCTCCTAAGTAAGAATTTAAGAGTTTCCCTGGGGCGCCTTGGTGGCTCAGTCGGTTAAGCTTCAGGCTTTGGCTCAGGTCATGATCTCACGGTTCATGGGGTAGAGCCCCGTATCGGCCTCTGTGCCAACAGCTCAGAGCATAGAGCCTGTTTCGGATTCTGTGTTTCCCTCTCTCTCTGCCCACTCATGCTCTGTCTCTCTCTGTCTCAATAATAAATAAAAATCTATATACAAAAAAAAGAGTTTCCTAACACATGCTAGGGATCACTGTAAAGATTTGCCTTTATGGGGCGCTTGGGTGGCTCAGTCGGTTAAGCGTCCGACTTCGGCTCAGGTCATGATCTCATGGTTCGTGGGTTCGAGCCCCACGTTGGGCTCTGTGCTGACAGCTAGCTCAGAGTGTCTCTCTCTCTCTCTGAACTTCCCCTGTTCACGCTGTCCCTCTCTCTCAGAAATAAATAAAACATTTAAAAAAAAAAAAAGAAAATTTGCCTTTAGGATGACGAAACATAACCATAGAGATCGGATGACCCTCTACATGTGGGGCCATGGCCCAGACAGTTGGCTGATGAAAAGACCCCCCAAAAGAGAGGACATCGATTCAAAAAAATGCAGACATGTAGATGAACTCTGCTGTGGGGTATTGAATTTCTCAGTTTAATGTTAATCCTCGATTGCTCGGAAACATTGTTTGTCTTTAATTATTATAATATTCTCATTCAATTAAAAAATAGGTGCTGTAATTCAGACTTTTAATTAAGAGAATTAGCTTTTGACATTTTCTTGGAAAAAGATGTTCCCAATGTGGCTTTTCCCCTTTCCTTGCAATTAAACATTCCTGAGCACTATTTAAATACTTTGGGAAGAAAAATGCAATTTATAGACAATGTGCCAACTTTTTCAGACGCTGTCAAAGCTGCCGTGAATGTCGGGCACCATGCATTTCAGCGAGAGACGGAAACCTGCATCGAATCCGAATGACCTTTTAACAGCGAGGGAGGTAAATACCACAGTTGCACCATAGCAAAATCATTTCTGGATTCTCGAGACAAACCCTGCTGGTGACTCCTAGGACCGCGGCTTCTTTTACGAAAGCAGAGCAGATCCTTGCCATCTTGAGTATGTCTTTGCTTTGCTTTCCTGTCTAAACTATAAATTTTCCGCTGCCACATTCCTGTTGCTTCTGTTACTTGAAGTTGTCAGACGAAAAAGTTAACTCTGTTGTGGAACAAAGGCCTCCTTATATTTGCCTAAAGTGTAGCCGAAGGAGGACCATGAACCGAGCATTAGCTGCAGGAGAAATACCACCTTTGTCGTATGTAGTCTACATCTCCTGATATCACACTGTTCCTAATAATTGGTCGGGGACTGACGAAGCCTGCTGTCAACCGCGGTGAGATCATTAGCAATATCTTCTTACCGCCTCTGTCATTCCAGGATTTGTTTTATGATGAGGCTAATGAGTCTCATCCTTGTAGCTCATCAAAGGTAAGTCTTTATATTTCAGGGAAAAAAATAATAATAATAACGGTGCTTTATTTCTTGTATAGTAAGAACCCACTCTGACATTCCTCTAATTAAGAAGTCAGACTTTTCAAACATGTTCTGTTTGTTGCCCTGGGTACAAAACCTTCGCCAGAATGAAGCTGGTCAGGGAAGGGAAGGTCTTGAATAACACCTCCGCCTCCTTCATTGAAACGCCCTTTCATTTGGGCAACTTGATGCAATTCAGGAGCACAGAGAATTGATCTTCTGTGACTCATAAAATATTTGCTCCTTCAAAAAGAATGACGGAAACAAAATGCAAGCAATTGTGTATACGTGTATTTGTGGCTATTTGAAATCAAGTTCTTTGATATGCAATACTGATCCTATCAGCAGGGAAAAGAGAAAAACATTTTAAAGAACACTTCTTAAAAAAAAAGGAGGTTCCACTTCATTTCATCAAACCTGAAAAACTCTAGAAGCCCATCTAGTTATTCATCTTTGAAGTCACCTGCCCAAACAGCCTTAGTTGTATATCTGTGGTTTCAAATGTTTGCTTTTTGTAATAAAACAATCCTAACCTTATGAGGCTGTCAGCTCTACAGAGTAAGATCAGCTAACTAAAAGCTTTTGCTTTAGTTTTTCAACAATGCAATAGGGGAAAAAATAAGAAGGAAGACAAGGACCAGAATAGCATGGTATTCAGGCAACCTGAATGAATATGGGAAGAGAAAATTATACTCTTGCAGCTATTGAATAATGTCCGTGATCTTATCAATGTTCATAAATTAAGCAGGTCAAAACTGGTCAGTGATGAGCTGGCAAATGTGAGTAGCCATAAAGAAATAGATGAGAAAAAGCAAATACCTCAACTTATTTTTCTCTGCGGGCAGATTTACCCACCTGTGGGCCAGCAGCACTATCCAAACATTTGCCCGCCAACATGCCTTTGTGCTGTTCCAAAACACAGGCCACCTGGTCCTGCCGGGTAACCTCTCGTCAGCCCCCCAAGCCACTCTGGTGACTTCCCCCAACTAAACATGGCGTCCCATGGCCAATCACTGCAGGGAAGACAATGAAGAGAAATTATTTCTCCCAATTCATCGTCAAGGACGTGACTCCCCTGTTTTGAGGTGTGACACTTCTCTTTTTACAAATGCTATTGTTTGCATACTTTGTGTCAGGGATTTTGCCAGAAACATGTACACATTATCTCATTTAACCCTTGCAACACTATAAGGAGGAAACCATTATAATTTTCACCTGAGAGGTGAAGACAGAAATTTCAAATGATTAAGGTCACACAAATAGTGAAGGAGAGAGGTAGGACTGGACCCGTGTACACAAAGCACTTTTGATGAGGACGTCTATAGCTTTGGTTTATCCAGAAAGTCTTTGTCCTTCCTTCTGGTGCCTCTACTTCCCTTGGGGAAACTGTCTCTTCTGCCTTCTTCGTGGTAGAGCCACGGGTCCCAGAGGTGGTTCGTGACCCAGGCTAGACCATTCAGATTCTCCTGGGCATTTGAAAGTTGAACAAAGACCCCATGGGCAAGAAGCGAGCTAGGATTTAGTCATTAGGTGGCTGAAAACCAGAGTCGAAGAGCTTTTGCAGGGACATCAACAAATTACTGTGGTTGTTATCTTCCACAGTGGTCATTCAACTCTTCCTTTGATTCCAGGAGCCACTCAAGACCTTCCCATTAAAACCTCTTTCTAGTGTCATTCACAGTTGATTTCTGGTGCTTGCAAGCAAAGGATACCTCCCAGAGGCTCTATCATAACAATGGTAGGTACTAGGTGCCTAGTACCAGAATTAAGGAAGACGTGGTCCAGCTCCTCAAAGAATTCAGAATTTTCACAGAGAGATTCATACGTGTTCTTTCAGGAGTATGAAAATATATTACCTGAGCTTGCGTGGATAAACAACTCATTTTGTTCAACTTCGGAGAAAGTTCACAGAGAAACTCCAGTAGTTAACCAAGAGCAACAGTTTTGTTCGTAATACATGAGGATCCCATGACTAAAATACCACACCTCTTTGGAGCAGCAACCAAACTTGTTCATTGACTTATTTCTACTTTCATTCTCTCAGTATTCCAATAGTGAGCAAGTCTTGTGTTCTCATTTATTTAAATACTATATCAACAGCATATTTCAAAAGTAAATAAACCCTAAACAAATAAACCTGCTTGCTGACTGCAAAGGACACATGCCCATCAGATACTTCCAATGACACTTTCTGTAACTGGTAGACTAAGAAGACATTGTAGCAGGGACGAGAGACCAGATTTTATAAGTCAGACACAAGTGAGTTCAGGCTTGCCTCTGACACCAGCTCTGAGTATTAGACAAGCAACTTAAAATTTCTATTCTTTGTTTGTTAAAGGAAAATCATAATCCTTGCCTGATACATTTGTTGAAAGATTCAGTGAGAAAACCTTTAAGTAAGCTGTCTGATGCAGGTCTCCTGGGCTAAAATCAAGGTGTCGTTCAGCAGGAAGGACTGAGTTCCTTTTGGAAGGTCTGAGAAGAACTTATTTTTTGCCTTTCCCTGTATGACACTTGTCCACTGCTCTGATTCAGGGTTTTATTCCATCTTCAAGCTAGCATGGCCAGTCACATCTTCACATGGCATTATCCTGACTCTCTCTCTCTCTCAATCTCTCTCCTGACTCCCCTATTCCACTTAGAAGGATCTGTGTGATTACATTGGACCCACCTAGATAATCCTGGATAACCTATCCATCTCCGGGCCAGCTGATAGCAACCTTAATTCCAACCGCAATCTTAATTCCCCTTTGCTACGTAACCTGACAGAGTCGAACATTCCCTGGCGTGTAACGTAAACACTTTTAAGAGCCGTTACTCTGCCTACTGCAATAATGAAAAGCAAAAGCCGTAAGCAAGCCAGTACATACTACAAGAACCATATTCACCATTGTCAGGTCATGTATTTAAGAGTTACCGATACCTGGAAAGTCTTCTTATTCCAACATATATGTGTACTCATTCACACAAGGTTTGGACATTGTACTGTAAATAAATTGTAGATTATGGAAAGATACTAGCACGTACTGTCTATGACATTACTCAGCTGGCATCGTATTTCTATTTTGAAAGTTTATTCTTTCCATATGAGTATATTAGAATTAGCATCATATAACTTGTCCTTTTTTAAAGATTATTTTTTCTTCATCACTTTGGTGTAATCTACTTTCCTACCTTTTAAGAAACCCAGCAAAACTACAGTTATCATGCTCCTCCATTCCCTAAAATATACTTGGAAATCAATGAAGTGCCTAAAAACTAGTAATCGCTGAGCAGAAATGTTTCCTTGAAACGAGCTTGACAGTTTGCCTGTGGACTGATAAGAAGTGCTCAGGAAATTAATTAACAGAATATTTTCCTAATTAACTCCCAAATTGTAAGCTGTAATATGAAACACAGTCGGCCGCATGTGGCCTTCAGAACCCTTTGTTGAACGGGGAGATGACAGGTGAAGGGTGTAGATCGGAAAGAGCATCCATTGGAATTCCTCTTTCATCTTTTTAAATTACCCTTAAAAATCCTAACGTTACGATATATATAATTAGTCACAGGCCTTTACCATACCAGAAGAATAAAGTCTGTTCCCCCTAAATTATATTAGGTTGGTGATTAATTTGTCCTTGAAATGAAGTTGACTTCTCCACATTCACAGAAAGGTGGCCCTAAACTTTGGTAAAACCCATGGTCAGGTTCTCGGCCCCACAGCAATGCTGTACAAGATGAACAAAACCCAAAGCTGTCCAAATATGTTTATCTCCATTTCTGCGGCAGTGTTTTTCTCAACCATTTTGCCTTCTTCATCCAAAGAGATTTCATAGATCCTTTTATTTCCCCTAAGTGGCCCTCATTATGAAATTGTCCTGTTACAGGTCCACTCTCCGTCTGTGTGCTGTACAGATAGCCACCATTTATATACAGAAAGAGTGAGGTGCCTTCGCTTCACGTTCCAGAGCTGACACTGCCTTGAGGAGAGCGCACACCTGGGTAATGCATCCCTACGTACACTTGTTAATTCACCGCCCCCCGGAAAGTTTTCCGGGTGTGTACTGATATATAAGCAACTTTCATTGCTTCAAGACGGAGCAAGAACACCAGCAAATATACAAGGCATCCTGATACCGATTTTAAGGAGAAAATGTCAAGAGCAAGAAAATGTTTCCATGGGCAATTTCTTTTGTAATTAAAATAGAAACAAAAGGAAAAGTTTAGTGGCTGCAACACCAAATGTCTAGGGAGCCTGTGCATCCTTGAAAGCAGCGGGACAGGCTGGGACTGACAGCGGTTCTCCAGGGTTCCGGCTCATGGAGGCTCCTGGCCACCTGCCCCAGTGCTGTCCTTGTCACTGGCGGCATCATGTCCGTCGTCAGCTGCGCCTCCAGCCTGCCCCCTTGGGAGGCAGAGCAACTTGGAGGACAAAACAATTAGCTCCCAGGTCAGGAGAGATAAATAAGTTTTGACTGTGTGAAGCTGGCCAGATTCCTTGCTTTTTAGTTGTAAGTGGTGGAGACGTAAAAACAAAATCTATAATCTATAGTTACTTTTTAAAGCATTTGGGGACTATTGTGTAGAGAGAGACTGATAAAAAAAAAACAAAAACCCAACCATGTATTATAATGAACAATGTTCCAATAGTATTTTTTTTAAGTATAATACTGTACAATATATGCTCCCCTGACAAAAGGTAGACTCTTGAGAGAAGTCGAAAGAATAAATGACTCAGGGTCCCATTCTACTAATAGAAGCAAATTTAGCATTTAGTTGCAAGCCTGGGAGAGTGGAAGTCATGAGGAAACAGCGTCCTGGAGGCAGAGGGAATGGAAGGGACCCCAGAGTCAGAGAAGGGCTCGCTAGTGGCACAAAGAGCAGGGGCTGTGGTCCCGGAAGGACATCAGTGGTCACTGGAACACCACAGCCACAGCCAGTGGTCAGGGCTATGGCCGTGAATCATGTTTTGGTTTTCCGCAGACTGGCCACGAGGCCGCTAATACACCTTTTCCATCTGCATTACAATAAACCTCTATTAACTGAGACGCCCAGGTGGTATCTCTCTCCCTCGAACCTGCAAGTGATTGACCCCACCCCTTTTATCAAGTGGCTACACTTCTAAATGAATCCCATCACACTCAATGATTTGACTCAAGATGCAAAAAACAAGTTCTGTTTATTTCCACTCTCTTTGTTCTAAAGAACTTTTTTCGTTGACATCCTGCTTCTTTCGGTGCAACCATGCTCCATGTCTAGGAGTGTGGCCAGCTAGCAAGGGGACCAGTGAGCCCGAACGAGAACCAATATGAGGTCTAAATGGAAGATCTAGAAATGCCATGACTTGGCTTGAGGACCCTGGAAACGGAGTGGGGATGTATGAAGCCCAGGCTGGGGACAGCCTGGGAGCACAGGGTGACGCAAGCTGGCTCAACGGGTGGCACAGAGCAAGATGGAGAAAAGCACTTGGACGTGACTCTGAGTCCCCACCGTGGCATGAATAGTGCCCCTCTCACTTACTGTTGCAGGAACAACTTACCTGACTCGCCTGTGCCTCGGTTTCCTGTTTTGCGACACGTAGATAATAGCAGTGCTTATCTCTTGGTGTTATTATGATTGAATTACTAGTAAAGCACTTGGATCAATGCCTTACATAATAAATACTATGTATAAGTGTTTATTAAACAAAGTGACTAAATCAGATTAGCAAAGAATCTGAAAGAATAATATCTAGGATGCGGTACCCCCAGAAAACACGGCTCTGATGGGGAAGCCCTTGGCCAGATCCTTGAGTGGAAAATAGCAATGAAGCGTGCCTCCCCAGGTCAGATTTGAGAGGACCTTGAGAAATAAAAAAGAGAAAGATGTTTATAAATTGAGAGCATGGTTCTGAGAGGCCACATGATTGCTGTAATTCCCATCATGGCGGGGGAGGTTAATTTGACATGCGAGTCGGCCCCTCTCCCACCAGTGCCCGCCAGTGAACAGTTCTGGGAACATTGCCGGCCCCGTCCGTTGCAGGGCTCCTGAAATAGCAGACCTGCAAAGCGAACGTTACCACCAGGGCGTTAGATTACTAACTTTCTGTATCCGTGATTACTACATCAACAGAACCCGAATCAGGGACGGGTGTGTGGGGTGAGGAGCGCGCCCATCTTGTGGGTCCATTCCTCTCATTTCTGGTAGTTTGAGGCATGGGAAGATCTTCATTCCTGCTTTCTCACTGCTATGCCACCAGCACGTAAACTATGTCCCAGAAAAATGGCAGGGATGGCATTCTTGCACCACCAGCAACATGTAGATTTGCGTTTGCCTCAGCAGAGAACTGTCTGGAGCTGCTCTGAGACGCCACGCAGGCCGACTTTTCTCTCATGGCATCCATTTTTTTCTCCCCGGCATGTTACCTGTTTTACAACATTTCTAGATGAGATGATATGCCCATTCTTTATTCTTATGTAAAATATGTTTTGGGGACACCTGGGTGGCTCAGTTGGTTAAGTGTCTGACTTTGGCTCAGGTCATGATCTCGTGGTTCACAGGTTCGAGCCCTGTATTGGGCTCTGTGCTGATGGCTCAGACCCTGGAGCCTGCTTGGTGGATTCTGTCTCCCTCTCTCTCTGCCCCTCCCTACTCGTACTCTGTCTCTCTCTGTCTCAAAAATAAATAAAACATTAAAAAAATGTTTATTTTATTTTAATTTTTTTAATGTTTTATTTAAAAGTTTTTAATCAAATCAAATCAAATATGTTTCCTACACTCCAGGCACCATGCTAGCCTCTGGTATAATAATGCTGAGCAAGGCAAACATGCTCCATACCTCCTACAGGCCTATTTGGAGAAATGTTTAGTCAGGGTTCTTCAGAGAAGCAGAATCAACATGGTGCAGGTGGACAGAAGACAGAAGGATGGATGGAGACACAGACAGACAAATACATAAACACATGCATACACGCAGGTTGATTTTAAGGAATTGGCTCATTGGATTGCAGAGGCTGGCAAGCCCAACATCTCAGGGTAGACCAACAGGCTGGAGACCCAGGGAAGAGGGCGTGTTGCATTATGAATCTGAAGACAATCTGGAGGCCAAGGATTCCTTCTTCTTCAGGAGATCTCAGTCTTTTTTTTAAAGTCTTCAACTGATAGAATGAGGCCCACCTACATTATGAAGGACAATGTGCTGTACCCAAAGTCTGTTGATTTAAATGTTAATCTCATCAGAGATGTACCTTCACAGCAATATCAAGACTAGCGTTTGGCCAGATGTCTGTGTAGGGTGGCCTAGCCAAGCTGACACATAAAACTAACCATCACAAGTAGCAAGCAGACATTTTGCATTCAGAGTGAAGGAGCTTACAAAAAGAAGCACACGGCGCTGTCCAAACACAAAAGGGGAAAGCAGGTCTCGGACGCCAGTGGTCATGGGAGGTTTCCCTGATGTATGACATCTGATCCAGAGGCTACATTCAGACTTAAGCAATAACATGTGCAGAAGCGCAGAGCAAGAAGTCACATGACACACAGGACGACCTGAACGTGGTACTGATGCATATGGAACAGCGGGAGTCACAGCACAAGTTGCTAAGGAGAGGTACCAGTCTAGCTCACGAAAGTTCCTGTTGACCATGTCGAGGAGTTGGATTTCTTTCCAGGGGCAATGGGGAAGGGGAGGTCATTGAAGGGCTAATGAGAAGTAGCATGACGAGAACTATATTATATATAATGACTCTCATTGTATTGTGGAGAATTGGATTTGGGATAGCAAGCAGGGAGTCCCTTTAGGAGTAAGTTGAGATAATTAGGATGAGTTGCTATGGTGACCTGTATGTGCGTATTCTCTACGGCAGGGTTCAGCCAGCGTTTCTACGAAGGGCCACATAGTAAATATTTTAAGCTCTGTGGGCCATATGTTCTCTGTCACCAAAACTCAACTTGGCAGTTGTAGAATAAAAGCAGCCATAGACAATATATAACAAATGGACATGGCTGTGTTCCAATAAAACTTTATTCACAAAAACAGGCAGTGGGCCAGAACCTGATCTGCAGGTCTTTGTTTACTGACAGCTGGTCTAGGAGAACCAAAAGCCACAGACTGATTCAAGAATTGTTTAGGAGAGAACCAACATGAAGTCGTGAACAATAAAGAGGGCGGGTCAGGTGGGAAGGCAGCATCAAGAACGCCACGTTTAAGAATGCATCCAGGGGCGCCTGGGTGGCTTAGTCGGTTAAGCGTCCGACTTTCGCTTAGGTCATGATCTCGCGGTTCGTGGGTTCGAGCCCCGCGTCGGGCTCTGTGCTGACTGCCAGCTCAGAGCCTGGAGCCTGTTTCAGTCTGTGACTCCCTCTCTCTCTGACCCTCCCCTGCTCACGCTGTCTCTCTCTCTCCTAGAAATAAATTAAAAAAAAAAAAAAGAATGCATCCAAGTGAAGATGTTCAGTTAACCGTTGAACATAAGAGCCTAGGGCTCAGAAAAGAAGCCTGGACTAAAGGTTAGAGTTCAGAGTTGTTTGCATGTGCATGCTCATGAAACAAATACACTGTCACCGGGTGGGGGTGGGCAGGGTAGAGGGGAGCTGGAGAGTGGAAGAAGGTTCAAAAAAATAGCAGAGGACTCCCAGCACTCAAGAATATCCCACGGAAGAGGAATTCACAAAGGCAACTGAAAAAAGTGCCCAAAGAGGGAAGAAGAAAAACAGAACATTAATATGTAAGAAAGAGGGAGAGAGAGACAGAGACAAAGAGTAAGAGAGAGAGAATCGGCGCTGCCGGATACTGCTATGAATATGAGCAAGTTCAGACCCCGAAACATAGGTGGATTTAGGAAGAAGGAGGCATGTGGTGAGTGTGGGTTCCCAGTGGAATCGTGAAGAGGAGTCCATTCCAATCCCTTTGCGGAGGACTCCCCGGACTGCCTCCAGCCGATGACCACCATCCAGCCCGTCCGCTACTGGTCATCACATTACATAAGTTACTGCATTTGGGCTTTTTGCTTCCAGCCCATGAACATTCTTAACTGCAGTGCAAATTTGAAGAGACAGTGCAGAGAAACCTTAACCAGACACGCTTTTACTCCAAGCATTATTTTTAGAGTCTCCCATTGAGTCTGTACTCATACCGTGCCAAACTGCCAAATGAAAACTGGAAGGAAAAAAAATCTCACCGAGGTTTTCAGTCATTTGAATACTTGGCCCCACGTGTATTAACTATAGATGGTACGTGATAGCCTTTGGAAAACAGAAGTTTCACTGAAAAACAATATCTGATCATTATTACGATGATTAACATAGATTATTATATTTTTAGATTCCTACGCATTCTAGATGCGTGTGCGAGCACGTGTCTGCACACTACACTTTATTAGCATCAAATAAACACAAAGAAAAGTTCTGCTGCTTTAATTAATAGGTGTAGAATAAAAATCGGATGAGGACATTTTATCTTTAAATATCTTTCATTAAGGCACATCTGTCACCGGTTTTTTTCCAGATGCTATTTTCAGCTTCGCCCGCTTACTCTGAAGTATCTGGTAGAAACAATATCCTTTCTCTTCACACCTTTCTTGACGCATGTGGCGGCGGAGGTAGAAACATATCCAAGCAGAAAGAGCAAAGATGTGCAAACCCCTTTTCTTCCTCTGCCCTGACTTCTAAAGTAGTGCTCACTTCACATGGGCTCCGCGAAGACAAGAGCCCAGGTTGCAAACACAGCGAACACTCTCAACATTAATTGGCTCTTGGCCGAGCTTAAGAGGAGAAAAAAAGAAAACACGAGAGTAATTTTAATTCTGGTAGATAAGTTATGTTTTTCATAAGTTCAAAACAACTTTTGAGGTTTTCAAACTTTGAAGTCATTTAAAAAGCATTCACTCTATTTTCTCATCAGTTGCTTTCAGAAAGAAATACGTATTTCCCATTAAACTAAAAGCAGCTCCTGTTATCGTTTTAACTAGCAGATTAAAATGCATATTTATGACATGGAAAGATCCAGAAAATATCTTCCTATTGATTAAGTGATATTTGGAATTAGATTGATAGGAATACACATTAGACCCTTATGTCTAATCTTTCTAAATAAAGTGGAGTTTGGTACCACATTGCACTTAATGATTTTTAACAGTGCATCATTTTACAGTAACTTAGCTATTGATTTACCTTAAAATAAATTACAATTATGAAGTTTCTTCAACATTATATGTAAGATAGACATTTTTTCCATTGGTCTCAAAATAAGAGTTTACAACCATTTTAATAATAAAAATTTGGGGAGAAATGAAGAGCTTGAATTTCATTAGGTACGAATCAATTTCTTTCTTTATTAGAATTCCTTCACGAAAGGTATTAGGTAATTACCCTGTTATATTGTAACTCATGCACATTGAATATCTCAGCAACGAAGGTTAATTGAAGCTCCCTCCTCAGTGAAAATGTCTCTAAACTGCTTTGTCTTGAGCAATTTAAAACAAAAGATACTCTGTAATAAATGCTCAGAGAAAATTATTAACGAAGAAATACTAACCTCATAAGTGATGTTACCTGATGTATTTAAGGTTTCATTTTAAACATTCCTCGTTTATTTTCCAGTCTTGTTTTATATCAAGCATAATGCATACAGAGAGAGGAAATAAATATAGGAGCCATATTTTATTTTCTTAAAATAAAAATCCAAGAGAGAAATAAAAATTACTAAGTACATTTACAACAGTTTGATTTTACCACATATGACTGACTTCTTTTTTTCCAAATGATTTTATTCTAAACTTGTGCAAATATTCAACAATATAAAAATGACTTTTTCTGGGGCACCTGGGTGGCTCAGTTGCTTAAGTGTCCAACTTCGGCTCAGGTCATGATCTCACGGTTTGTGGGTTCGAGCCCCGTGTCGAGCTCTGTGCTGACAGCTCAAAGCCTGGAGTTGCTTCGGATCCTGTGTCTCCCTCTCTCTGCCTCTCCCCATTCATGCTTTGTCTGTTAAAAGTAAATAAATGTTAAAAGAAAAAAAATGACTTTTTTCGAACACATCAGCAGTTTTATCATATTTTCTTAACTTTTTTGTTATTTAACAGTGGAAAGTTCT
This sequence comes from Hyaena hyaena, assembly GCF_003009895.1. NCBI lineage: Eukaryota > Metazoa > Chordata > Mammalia > Carnivora > Hyaenidae > Hyaena > Hyaena hyaena. The sequence continues at coordinate 1,220,491 of NW_024080654.1, forward strand.
ACCTTGTTAGTTATTTTCTTAAATTTTGTTAACTTTTTTAAAGTAATCCAAGTTAAAATGTGTTGTGGTTTGTCCTTTTATTTAGGGAAAAAAAAACAAAATATGGTTGCACGTACATTGTATGTCCATATTTCATAAGACGATACATATATTGTTGGGAACGAACATAGTATTGAATATCTCTTAGGAGCAGGAAGGAGAGTCCAGCTAATACTATGTCTTTGGATTTTTTTAAATAATATATCTCCCCATTGCTTATTATAATGACCAGTAAATAGGAGTCCAGAGAGCAAAAAGCAATTGTGAAAAGAAAATTCACAAGAAAGTAATTCTAAGTTTTCACCTAGAAGATTAACTTAAAACCAGGGGCATCTGGGTGGCTCAGTTGTTTAAGCATCTGACTCTTTTGGCTCAGGTCAGGATCTCAGGGTTGGTGAGTTCAAGCCCTGCATAGGGCTTGTGCTGACCTCTCAGAGACTGTTTGGGATTCTCTCTCTCTCCCTCTCTCTCTGTCCCTTCCCTGCTCTCTCTCTCTCTAAAAATAGGTAAACAAACATTAAAAACAATATATTAGCTTAAAGCTAAACATCAGTGGAAATTAAAAAAATAATTAGAAAAGATCTTTAAGGGCTCCAACCCAACTTTCAAAGGATTCACAGAAATAGCCAAAACATTAAGGCGCAGAGAGAGGAAGGCAACTTTGCCTAGACTGTCACAAGAATGGCTAAATAAAATGTGAAGTTCTTTCACATATTTATAGAGGAATATTTTAATATTAACCAAGTCCCTCCCCCCCCGCCCCCCTTCCTTCATCCGAATCCTAGTCTATTATCTCAAATCCTGACAAGGCAAGAAATGCCTGAATTTAACAAGAGAATAAAAATAAGTTCTTATCAACAAAAAGAAAACCAGCAGTTAGCAGCACACTGCATCTCACCCAGAGACATTTTACCTTTGATTTACACGCCTTCCATTTGAAGGGCATCGATCTCCAAGCACCTTTGATGCTGAGGCTTATTTATGAAGATGGGACACGTTCCTCAGTGGAACCTTCAGGCTCCCCCCCCCCCTTTTTTTTTTAACTTAAGCCACCAGGGCCAGGAAGTGGAATCTTGATTGGAAGGCTCTGTCAGAGCCAGTTTGAGTGATGGTTGCACTTTTCATGAGCATCATCTATAACCCCCCCCCCCCCCCCCACCTTTGGCTGCTGTAATTTCATTGTCACAGCCACACGCACACCTTCTCCTGGGCTCAGGGAAGGAGCCCATCTCCCAGAGAGAAGACGCGTCTGCATCCAATACTGGAGCCACTTGCAAGCTCCGCGGCTGATACACAGGCTGATGTTCACAACGGATCCGCTCGCAGGCTTCCTAGGCAGCACCTGTAGCCTGTAACTCACGCCGAATTCACAGCTTGTCAGGAAAGCCCTGCCCTTCCTTACCCTGCGGTGTCAATCATGGCCCGAAACCTTTTACTCAGAACCTTCTAGCTGTTCCTCACACCGCTCGAGGGAGTTTGACATCTCATAAAATTCGGAAATGAATAGTTTGTGTCACAGGGAGAGAGGGAGAGGCCGGGAGCGCTCCTGGTGCCCCGACGGTTGCATCTGCCGCGTTTCAGCGCCAAGTGCGTAGCTGCTTTGGAACCTTACGGCTCAGGAGCTGGTTTTGATCCGAGGTCCTCTTCTGTTTTCTTGATTTGAGTGTATTCTAGCGTCACCCTGTGAGGGTGGGAGGGGACCTGTAAGGAGCTACGTCGGGTCACAAGTTAGACCCCTCCTGGGCGGGTGAGGGGCAGTCACCGGCGAGGTGCGAGCAGCTGGGCCCATGCGCACCTGAGCGGCAGGTGCAGCGGAGTCCTCCCTGCCCACCTCCCGGGAGCCGCAACGCGACAGCGTTTCACGTCCCTGCGAGCAGAGCTACTGACGTGAGGATCGCTGGCGTTCCAGCCTCGGGCTTTGTTTTTTTTTTTTTTTTTTTAATTTTTTAATGTTTATTTATTCTTGAGAGAGAGAGAGAGAGAGTCCAAAGTCGTCTCCAAGCTCTGAGCTGTCAGCACAGAGCCTGACGATGGGCCCGAACTCACAAACAGTGAGATCATGACCTGAGCGAAGTCAGACACTGAACTGACTGAGCCCCCCAGGCGCCCCTCCCTCGGGCTCTTTAACAGGAACCACTGCAGGCAGGCAGATCTGGGAGCCCCACATCTCCTGGGCTGTGGAGGCAGGTAAACTGAGGCAGCTGGCCTTCCTCCCAGGTGTGTGATTCAAGCTCCTGGTCTGGGTTGGAGCGCTGGATTTCAGGAACTGTTCACTGCCAAGGGAAAAGATGAAGCCTTAAAAGGACCAAAAAAAAAAAAAATGTGGGGGTGTCCCCTATGGCTTAGTTGGTTAAGCGTCAGACTTCAGCTCAGGTCGTGGATCTCACACTTTGTGAGTTCAAGCCTGGCATCGGGCTCTTTGATGACATCTGGGACCTGGAGCCTGCTTCAGAGTCTGTGTCTCCCCGTCTCTCTCTGACCCTCTCCTGCTCACGCTGTCTCTCGAAGATAAATAAATGTTAAAACAAAAAGAAGACAAAAATGTGTAATTAAGAGACCATGTGCCCTGGAGGGTCACCTCAAGGAGACGGCTTGAGTCCCCGCTGAATGGATGCTGCACAGAGGTCCCTTCCACCAGCATCCATCTCGTCCATATTCTCCTGTCACATCCTGGCGAAAAGCTTCCATTCCATGTGAACTAAGGAATTCTAAATTGTCATATGGCATCGATTTCCAGCTTTCTTCATGCATTTGTGTGAATCTGTTTATAAATACATTCAAAAATGAGTCTAACCACAAAGCAAATGGTCCAACACATGTTCTCTCTAAATATATTAATACAAAGAGTATGGTTAAATGTTTAAAAAGAGATGCATTTAGTAATGGATGTTAGAAAACGCGAGTATAATTTAAAAGCTACCTGTGGCTTTGTGCTGACAGCTCAGAGCCTGCTTGGGATTCTCTCTCTCTCGCCCTCTCTGCCCCTCATCTGCTCTCTCATTCTGTCTCTGTCTCTCTCTCTCAACATAAATAAATAACTTTTTTAACTTACCTGTGATGACATCTTTGATTTCTTAGAAAAGAGGGGTCATTCCAAATAACATTTGAGAAGGAGAAAGTGTCATCATAATTAAACCTAGCTAGGTATGAGGTAATGGAGGATAAGGGGTAGACAGATGAGGCCAGTTTAGTAACTGAAGCCACGTACACTAGAGCCACGTAAGCTGGGCCCCATCCCAGCTGCACCAGTTACTGACTGCACAAACATGGACTAGTGATTTTATGCCTTAGGTTCCTCATCTGCAAAATCCTAAGAGCAGATAACCTCCTAAGTGTGTTTTGACACTTTGGTCATCTAATCTATGTTCCAACACATAGATTGAGAACACAGCACTACTGTTCACAGAATAGGAGCACTTAGAACACAGTGCTACTGTTACATACCCGTCTCCAATGGCTGTCTCCAGAAAAGCACCCAACTCATTGGCATTTTTTCCTGGAAGATGATTTTTACCATAAAAATTCATAAAGCATCCATTCAAAATGCAAGATAGAGCAATAGATGTTGGTATGACTTCTAAGGAAGTTCATTTATACAGTCTTGTATTGAACATTGTAACTCGTCTGTAAGTAATGAGCACTTGTTGAGTGTTGGTGTACTATCAAAGTAAACACACCGTAGTTACCTGTTCCCATAACACGTCCGTGTGAGGCTGGATTTTCTTTATATATTTCAACCAAAACACCAGATTACAAGTAATAAGGGAGAAGCAGAAGAATTCAGTAGTCTTTTATTAAACCTTGACATGAAAGAGATGTGATTATCATTTTTTGTTTTGAAAAAGTTATTTTTTTAACTTGTATCATTATACTTTAAAAATCTCAAATTACCTGAATGATGGGGAAAGTAAAAACAATGACAGTGTGTCCATGGATAATGTTGAAGGAACTTTAAAATCCATAATACCAACAGAAAATAAGGGTTTTTTTTAACTGATTATGAATATTTATTTTTGTCACTAACAAAGGGTACTCAATCCCTTAGTTTCATTTAACAAATTTTTCTTTTCATGCTTTCTGATCTCTAAACAGCAAAAGTCCCTCAAGAGGGTGCTGAATTGACCTGATTTGCTGGTTCCCAAATCTCGGTATTAGAAAGTTTGAGAAGAATGGGGCACATGTCCTGAGAATCCCAGTACCTTGTGATTTTCCTGGGAGTCCTGGGCTTTCATTTCAAAGGGCTCTTCTTGTCTCCAGATAAAATGTTTTAAGCCCATTCCTCCTGTTATGGACTGAATTTTGCCCACCATCCCCTCCCCCAAATTTCTGTGTTGAAGGATCTCAGAATGTGACTATATTGAGAGATAGGGCCTTCAAAGAGATAATAAAGGTAAAATGAAGTCATATGGCAGGCCATAATCCAATATGACTGATGTCCTTTCAAGAAGAGATTAGGACATGGAAACACACACAAGGAAGTCCTTGTGATAACACAGGGAGAAGATGGGCATCTACAAGCCAAGGACAGAAGTCTCTGAAGAAATCAACCCTGCCAACAACTTGACCTCAGGTTTCTAGCCTCAAGAACTATGAGAAATGAATTTCTTGTTGTTAAAGCCACCCAGGCTGTGATATCTATTATGCAGCTATAGCAAACTAATAGACGCTCCCTCTTTCTTTCTCTCATGGGCTGAGCTCCATTGCTCCATCCAGCTATGTCCTAAGTAGCCTTTGGAAAGTGGAATTTTTGCAATTAGAGATATATCTAATTGTATAGTTTAGGCATCTGTCTCCCTGATTTTGAAGTAGAATTTAATCATACAAAAATAGTAATAATAAGCATATGTAAACCCCAAATGACCTGCTGTTTACTTTATATATTACATACAGTGTTTCCTGTTCAACTTAACCTACCCTTCCCAAAGCATTAGAAATGGCCTAAAACCAAAACTGCATATCTAGTCTTCTAGACAGTAGGGATGGAAGACGAGAAGTCATGGAGTAGGGGGTGATAAAATAGGACAAGAAGAAAACAAAAATCAGGCAGAAATTGGGGCTCTGAGGTGTTGGAAACGGACGTTTCTGTAGACTTCAAAAAAATCTATCAGCTATTATAGAACTCAAAAGATTTCTATGACCTCACAGGGATCATAAATTCATGGTGTTGAAATACCGAAACTTAAATTTTCAGTTTCTGAATTATTAGGACTAAATGAATAACTTCCAATTCAATATGTTTTAGTACTTTCTTGGGATAAGTAAATGCGAGAAGCATAAACATTCCTTCAACCTACCACAAAGACCTCACTGTCACTCTTAGGTTTCAATCAGAGAATACCACATTAAAAAGATCCTGTACCACAGTGACACATCAAAAGAGAGCCTATTACATATAATATCCTCAACAAAGATACATTTGCTTATCCAAGCAGGGCAAGGTTTTCCTTAATTTTAGTTCTCATGAGATGGTTTCCAAATGATTTCTCATATGTATGATTAAAAACAAAAACTAATTTGATATTGACCTTGGCCTTCAACCCTGCTCCCTGCCCCTGCTCCTCCCCTCTCAGTTCATGGCAACTTCATCCCTCTTGCTACCTTGGAATTATCCTTGACTACACAATCCAAAATGAAACTCTAGGGGCACCTGGGTGGCTCCATTGGTTAAGTGTCTAACCCTTGATTTTGGCTCAGGTCATGATTTCATGGTTATGAGATCCAGCCCTGCATCAGGCTGCATGCTGAGTAAGGAACCTGTTTAAGATTCTCTCTCTCTCCCTCTAACCCTCTCTTTCTCTCGGAAGGAAGGAAGAAAGGAAGGAAGGAAGGAAGGAAGGAAGGAAGGAAGGAAGGAAGGAAGGAAGGAAGAAAGAAAGAAAGAAAGAAAGAAAGAAAGAAAGAAAGAAAGAAAGAAAGAAAGAAAGGAAGGAAGGAAGGAAGGAAGGAAGGAAGGAAGGAAGGAAGGAAGGAAGGAAAGAAAGAAAGAAAGAAAGAAAGAAAGAAAGAAAGAAAGAAAGAAAGAAAGAAAGAAAGAGAAAGGTAAGGAAGAGAAAAAGAAAATAAAACAAAAGGATAGGAAAACAAAACAAAACAAAAGACAGAAAAAGAAAAGAAACAGAATGAAATTCTGTTGACTTCAACCTCAAAATATATCCAAATGTGACCACTTCTCTTTATCTTCACTGCCACACTCCTTGGGTACCAGAATCTCTAAGCAGGATTATCGCATTGGCCTCCCAACAACATGTTCCCTTGTTTCCAACAATGTTCTCCTAATGATCTGTTCTCCATGCAGCAGCCAGAAGATCCCATTAAAACATGAATCAGGTCATGGGACTCCTGTTCTTAAATCCATTGAGTGGTTGGTTCCCCAGTGGTTTCATCCAGTGACCTCCACATCTTCTCTCATGACCTCAAGGTGCTCCCCAATCAAGCCCCCCGTCACATCTCTGTAAGTCTTCCCCCACTCATCCACTCTATTCCATCAGCCAACTTGTTATTCCTAAAATGATCAGTCTCGCTTCTACCTCATAGCCTTCCTATTACCTGTTTGCTTTGCCTAGAATCATCTCCCTCAACCCCGAAATCTGCATAAACAGTTTCTCTACCTCCTATAAGTCTTAGCTTAAATGACACTTTCCCAGTGGGCCCTCACCCATCTCTTCTGTTTAATAATACAACCCGTGCACCACACATTCTTGTTACCTTTGCTCTTTCTCTTATAGCACTGAACTCCTAACATGCCAGATAATCTCTAACATACTAGTTAGACATAGCATGTTATATAGAAATAATAATCACTAATATACTATGTGCTTTACTTATTTATTACATTTATGGTCTGTCTTCACCCACTACAGTGTGAGTTCCACAAAGGTAGGGATTTTGGTAGGTTTTGTTTGCCAGTGTGTCCCCAGGGTGTAAAACAGTGCCTCCACATAAAAGAAGCTAAACCAAAAATTGTTGAATTTGTTAAACTTCCTGCAAACCTCTCAAGTTCAGCCTTTCTGTGTAACAGAAGCTTCTGCAGAGTAGGAATTAAATATTTTGTTTATTTGCTTTCTTTCCATAGTGCTTTTTCCACAGTGCTTTCTGAACAATAGGAAACTCCAGACAGCCAAACACATCAATGGAAACCTCAACATTCATTCAATTATTCAGATGTTTGGTCTGTGTCAAACAAAAGGGACATAAAGTGTGATTTTTCAGAAAGAGTAGGACCCTTGCCCAAAACTTTTCCTATCGTATTGTGTAAGATCTTTTCTTCTTCTACAGACACTCAAAATCTTTATATTTCCATCTGGCTGTCTGGAGGCTGCCACATTGTACTTCACAGATCTCTCTCTCTTCTAAGAGCCTCCCGGTAACTCAACTTCTGGCAAGAGTCTCCCCTCAACCAATTGCCTTTGTGCTCAGGGCAATCGCTCTCAGTAAGGTATTTTGGAGGAAAGCGGCCTTTTCAAGAGTAGCTATTTTAAGATCTAAATGATTAATAGGGTTAACCCTTTCTAGAACCACTGCATTTTAAGAAGAGAATTTATAAATCCCATGGAACGTCTCCTTTTGTAAGGCACAGGGAACAAACGTCTGATGCTCCCTTCCTCCTCGTGGCCCTATCTGATATACAGAAGGGCAAGTCTCTCTCACACAGCACCTATTTCCACAAGACCACAAACCTCTGAAAAACATGACCAAACTGCTAGATAATTGGAAGTTCATCTCCTCTCTGGCGCCATTGCTGAACATGATCACAGCAAAGAGAAAAACAGTGCATGTTGGTAGTTCAGTTTATTTTGAGGATGTTTGCATTCATTGTCAAAACACCTTGAAGACGTCAATGAATATATTCTTTCAGTCTGATGTTTGGTTTACATTTAAGTATCAGAGAGAAGAGACAATGGGATAGAAAAACAGATCTGAAAAAAATATATGGTGTTTAGTGTTGTATTAGCTTCATGGATTGGGTGGAATTTTCAAATCATGCACCCTTAATCCCTATTGCAATGACATAGCATATAAACAAAATCAAAGCACATTTGTGTGCCTTGACTCTTTTGAAAGTTTTATAAGCATTTCTTATTGGCATGATTTTGCTGCATTCTAAACAGCTCTTCAATTGACATGTGCTTTAAAGGTCAAATGAAATGTTTTATGATGCTAAATAATATTTTAACAACATTATGTGTGTATTAATTAAATACAGAAAATGCAAACGGATCATTCATCTCTCCAGCAACTTTTGTGAGTAGACAAATTACTAGTGTAGCTGGTTAGTCAGTGTCTTTGGGATGGTTAAAAATATTTTTCCAGGTTATTGTTACGATCTTATTGATTTGCTTTGTTACAATTGTTTATTTCTTGCCTGTAATTACAAATTACATATTTCCCCCTATGCTGTGTGACAAAAGAAAACAACAAATCCGGAGTTAAATTTGTAATCATTGGAAATTTTTTTTGAGGCTGGTAGAGTTCCTTTAAAATAAAGCACTATATAAAAGCAGGGGGTTTTATTATACTGTACAGAAAGATTTATGCAATATTTTGGTGAAGTGGCATTTAGTGTGGCCACAAAAACAGGCATTATAAATAAACTAACCTAGGCTCATAAGACTGGTTTAGCAGCAGGCAGGAGATGACAGAAGAAAAGGCTTGTAAACTCGAAGATAGATGAATACAAATCATCTAACTGGAAAAGAGAGAAAATGGGCTAGAAAAAAGTAAACAAAGCTTCACTGACGTAGTCCATAATATCAAGCAGTGTAACACTCACATAATTGAATCCCAAACAGGGAGAGAAGACAGAATGGGGAAGGTAAAATGTCCAGAGAATTAATGGCAAACTTTCCCAAAGTTAGTGGAAAACATCAATGTATAGATCCAAGAATTTATAGATCAGTGAACTCCAAGCAGCGCAAACACAAAGAAATCCACACAGTGTTAATTTGCTAAGGTTACCATAATGAGATGTCACTACTGTGGAGCTTAAGCAACATACATTTATTTCCTCACTGTTCTGGAGGCTAGAAGTCCATGATCAAGTTGTCTGCAGGTTTTGTTCCTTCTGTTCTGTCTTATCCCCATTTTTTCTCCAGCATTTGAGAAGTGACTGCTCCTGAGTGGCTTTCATTACTTCACATTACTGGGACCATGTCTTCCTTCAAACAGGCATTTTCTTCAAAGTGAGGGAGTAACAAATCCAAAGAGAATCTTGAATCCAGAGGAAAAAAAACTGAGCGAATTTTAATTTTAATGAATCTCCATATGCATCATCCAGCAAAATCTTCTTTTTTTTTTTAAAATGTTTTATTTATTTCTAGGAGAGAGAGAGAGACAGCGTGAGCAGGGGAGGGTCAGAGAGATGGAGTCACAGACTGAAACAGGCTCCAGGCTCTGAGCTGGCAGTCAGCACAGAGCCCGACGCGGGGCCCGAAGATCATGACCTAAGCGAAAGTCGGACGCTTAACCGACTAAGCCACCCAGGCGCTCCTCAAAATCTTCTTTTAATATCAAGTGTTATTTAGGGTCACCTGGGTGGCTTATTCAGATAAGTGTCCAACTCTTGATATTAGCTCAAGCCATGATCTCACCATTGATGAGTTTGAGCCTCATGTCAGGCTCCACACTGGCAGTGTGGACCCTTGGGATTCTGTCTCCCTCTCCCTCTCTCTCTCTCTCTCTCTCTCTCTCACTCTCGCTCTCACGCTCCCTCTTGCTCTCACTTTCTTTCTCTTTGTCCCTCCTCACTCTCTCTCTCTCTCAAAATAAATTAACTTTTTAAAAGTATCATTTATATGTTTGATTGCAACATTGTTTAAGAACTAATCCACAAGGTTCAGAGTTATATTTAATTTATTTAATGTTTATTTTTAAGAGAGAAAGAGACAGAGAAAGAGAGAGAGAGAGCATGAGTGGGAGAGGGGCAGAGAGAGAGGGAGTCAGAATCCGAAGCAGGCTCCAGGCTCTGAGCTGTCAGCACAGAGCTAGACACGGGGCTCGAACTCACAAACTGTGAGACCATGAACTGAGCTGAAGTCAGACACTGAAAGCCAACTGAGCCACCCAGTGCCCCTGACTCTGAGTTATATTTACCTGGGAGTCAAAAATTTCAACAAGTTGCCACAGGTTATAAAACAGATGTATATGTGCACACTCAGGCTCACACACAGGGGTTAATCAGTGCTAACAGTGTGGATAATGGGATTACATAGGACTTTTAATGTCTTCTTCACATCTTCTCTTTCTGAATGTTTGCAAGTATTCCTAACTCCTTTTATAATCTGAAGAATGAATAGAATTCTTTTTGAAATCAGATGGTTGATTATCTTTTAATCAGATGATGATGCAAATAAGGGATCATTCATTAGACTCAGGACTGAGTAAAGATTGAAATAAAGTTAAGAACAGTTAAGTCCAAAGTAGTGATCAACCTTAGCATCACAATCATAAATGTCATTATGTATCTCCTATATGACAGCATCACCCGTGAAAATCTCTTACAAAAAATGTTTAATCTGAATGAAATCCAGCTTATAAATGTAAATTCCAATCAATAGAATATGTAGTAGGTAGAAAGACAAGTTGAACATCACCATGAAGAATCAGTTACAGGAATCCAGAAGGCCAGATATCCTACAGGAAAACTATCCAGGTTTCTTCAACTTCACAATGTCAAAGGGAAAGACTAGGAGTGGAGAGAGTCACACTAAATGGAGTATAGAAATGTTGACTGTAAAACTGTAAAAGAGATCTTAGGACAAATTCAGGAAAAGTATTTATAGATTAGATATTGGATACTATTAAAAAAAATAGCATTGGGGCACCTGGGTGGTTCAGTTGGTTAAGCGTCCAACTTTGACTGAGCTCATGATCTCATAGTTTGTGGGTTTGAGCCCCGCGTCAGGCTCTGTGCTAACAGCTTGGAGCCTGGAGCCTGCTTCAGACCCTGTGTCGCTCTCTCTTTCAGTTCCTCCCCCATTCGCACTCTTTCTCTCAAAAATGAATAAATGTTAAAAAATGTTAAATAAAAGAAATTAGCATTAATTTTGTTAAGTGACAATATGGGATTGTGACTATATAGGTATGTGTTCTTGTTTCTCTGCAATCCAGCCTGAAATGTTCAAGGACAAATGTCACATAGTCAATAACTTAATCTATGCAGCAAAATTAGTGGGGGAAAAAATATATATAGGCAATGTATTGTGATAGGCTGGAAAATGGCTAGTTGCCCAAAATATATATCCACATTCCAAACCCTGGAGCCTGTGAATGTTGCCTTATTTGCCCCCAAAAGGCAGAGTCATTGAAGATGTGATGGTATAAAGGATTTTGACCTGAGGACATTATCCCAGATTACCCGGGTTGGCCCTAAATGCCATCACATGTATCCTTCTGAAAGGGGAGCCCCAGAAAACTTGAACCTCACAGGAACAAGAGCAATGTGGAGATGGAGCACAGAGAGATTTGAAGATGCTGACCTTGAAGATGGCAGTGATGCGGCCACAAGCCAAGGAATACCAGCAGCACCAAAACCTGAAAGAAGCTAGGGCTCAATTCTCTCTCATGTGCCCCAGCCGTGCCTGGATTTCAAGCAAGCAATACTGATTTTAGACTTCTGACCTCTAAGAGAAGAAATTCACAGGTAAAAGAACAAATTTCTGTAAGGACTGTAAGAGAATAAGTTTCTTTTATTTCCCCCAATGTTTATTTATTTTGAGAGAGAGAGAGAGAGAGAGTATGCAAGCTCATGCGTGAGCAAGGGAGTGGCAAGGATGGAGAGAGAATCGAAGCAGGCTCCATGCTGTTGGTGAGAGCCGATGGTGGGACTTGATTGCAAGATCAAGTGAGATCATCACCCAAACCAAAATCAACAGTTGGATGCTTACTCCACAGAGCTACTCAGGTGCCCACATTTCTGTTGTTTTTAAGTTGCTATGTTTGTGGTATTTGGTTACAGCAGCCCGAGGAAACTCGAGGGAATCACTATGACTTTTTCTCTTTCTGAACGCTTGAAATTCTTCACGATGAAAAATTTTAGGCGTATACATGTTTTGGTTTTAAGATCCAACTGTAATTGTTTGAAGGAAAAATGATAGTATTTAAAACTCCTTCAAAGAGTAGATGACGCGTACACCAAAGAACACAACATTTAAACACCAATCCTTTTTCTCCTTCCTTATTTTTAAAACCTTCTTGGGGTGCCTGGGTGGCTCAGTCGGTTAAGCATCCGACTTCAGCTCAGGTCATGATCTCACGGCTCATGGGTTCGAGTCCCGTGTCGGGCTCTGTGTTGACAGCTCAGAGCCTGGAGCCTGCTTCGGATTCTGTGTCTCCCTCTCTCTCTGACCCTCCCCTGCTCATGCTGTCTCTCTCTCTCTCTCTCTCAGAAATAAATAAAACATTAAAAAATTTTTAAATAAAACCTTCTTCTCATTTGACAATTGCTAAATTACTTCATGTGCAATATGGTGAGCTCTGTAGTAGATCATGGGAATAAAATATGTAGGAGTTAATCTTTCAAGAACCAATTACACCCAAGTGATATGAAAAATGGCATTTGTAGGCTTTCTGATTTTTTTTAATATTGTGGATTCCAAGTCATTCCTAATTTGTAAACTGTATTTTTTTGTGAATTTCCTCTCCTCCAAAAATCATAACATAAGTTATCCAAATTTACTGCCATAATCAGTGTATTTTGGCAAAGAAAGATATTGGCATGTGATAAAAATTGTGGTTTGGGAAAGTGTGGAAACCCCTTCAAGTGATCTATCATATTTTGTATGAGCTCTCTCACCACCCCCCCTCCATCACAAGATCGTTTGGCTTGGAATTTAATAACCTCGCAAGAGCAGATGAACTGTTATATCATCACACACTAAAGGAAGACAGAACAGAATATGTCTAATTTATAATGAATTTTCAAATTAATTTCTTTTTTTAATGGCACTGGATTTTGCAATGTCGATATACTAGTAAATGGTTGGCACAGATGGGCCGGAGTGATCCAATAGAAATGTAGCAGCAGCTTGAAAAGAAAAATTATCCACTCACCCTTTTTCAAGCCAACTTTTTTTCCTTCAGAAAGAGCCCATATTTTAATCTGTTTGTGTATGAAATAGAATTATAGGTAGGGAATTGGGAATGAAGAGAGCTAGAAGTGGGGTGAAGTTGTGGAAATATTTAAAGACAGTGGATAATCCGAAATGTAATTGAATTTGGAATGCAGATTTACTCTTGCATTTTAATGTACATGTGTCTGGCATCCTTGTAATTCACCACACTCGAACGGAATTACACATTCACATTTCAAGGACAACAGAGCCTTGCAAAGCTGGGGAAATGCCCACCTTTTTCCACTTTCCTGTATATTCCCCTTCCCTTCCCCTTGCAGTGTATGTAGAAAGGGTGACCACATGCATCAGGTGCACGAGACATGCTAGCTGCCCAGGAAACCCTGACCCTCGAAGATGCCCATCCCAGGCCCTCCTTCTCTAGATGGGTAGAAAGGGCAGAGAGCATATATATGGTTAAACAGTTTGGCTGGATCTGTGATCTGTGCCAGAGTGCTGCTTGACTTGACGTGTAGTGTAGTAGTTTGGGACCAGTCCTGTGCATATCAAAATATGAATACATGTCAAACCATAGAGTGGACCTGTGCGTGAGGATTGTCAACATCTTGGAACTGCCTTGCGCAAGGAGATATTACAAATTGGCGGAAGCAAAATCTTCAAGTTCAATTCAATTCTGCTGCCAGGTCTGAACATTTTGGGTAAAGAGTCCCAGTCTGGTATCATCTGGAAGTCAAAGGAGCTCTAGGAAGTGCACAAGGCAATTCTACCAAGTAATGCAAAGAGGGGAATGTTGCAATGGTGTAAAGACAGCAATTCTCCACCAAGTAGCGTTTGGATGAAGTGTGATTATAATCCAAGCTTTAAAACAATCTTTTAAGAATTTCATAAAACCATTCCGAAGTTTACTTGGAAAGATAGGTTTTCGAATAATGAGAAGAATTCAGAAGAACGAAGAGAAAAGCAGATTTCCAAATAATAGCTACAAGGGGAGAGTGAGGATGCAGAGAAATAGTGGTGAGAGAAATTGGAGTCTGGACAAGAGCACACTACGTATGGGCGCAGCACGTGATAAAGAGGCAGCTGAGTGTGAGCACGTTCACTGTCACCCACGAGGCTGGCAAAGGTCACCAGTCATTTGATAAATGAATGAATACACCCACATCCTGTACCTCCCTTTCCAAGACCAAAGTAAAATCTAGGTGGAACAAATACTTGAAGGTGAAACATTAAGATAATGCAAGAAAAGAAGTCTAAATATTTTTATAATTTTGGCACAATAATTGTCTTCTAAGCCCAATGCAAAGGTTATAGTAACCTATCTATCATCTATCTATCTATCTATCTATCTATCTATCATCTATCAACCATCTATCTTCTATCATCTATCATCTATCTTTCTCTCCTCTATCTATCAACCATCTATCTATCATCTATCTTTCTATCATCTATCTCTCTATAATCTATCTTTCTTTCTATCTATCTATCTATCTATCTATCTATCTATCTATCTATCTATCTTTCTACCTAGCCACCTACCTATGTAGGTAGGTAGCGAGATATAACTATGTTAAAAATACATAATTTTTATATAATGTATATAAAAATACATCTAAACATGGCTATTAATTCTGTATCAAAAAATGAGTCACCTTTAAAAAGTGAGTGGAAAAGCTGAGACAAATATTTACAACACATCTGACAATAGCTAATTTTCTTGAGATTATGAAACCTTACAAGTCAATGGGGAAAGGGTGCCTCATCTATTTTTAATTGGGCAAGGGATGTAGAATCATTTCACAGAGGACAAAACAGAAGTGCATTAATCATGTGAGAAGCTAATCAAACTCACAAATAATTAAATTCAAATAACAATAAGATATCATTTTTCAACTCCTTAATTGGCAGTGGTTAAAAGATTAATAATTCCTGGTGTTGGCAAGAATATGAGAAAACAATTTCTGCCGCACGCTGCTAGCAGGGTACAAAAATTCGTTAGCGTTTTAGAAGGAAAAATTGCAATCTCTATTAAAATGTTTAATGTTCACATTCTTTAAGAATTTCCCTTCTGAGAATGTAGCCCATTGAAAAAGTCACACCAATATGTGAAACACTACGGACATCCTTTGCAACGTGGTTTCGTGGTGAAAACATTAGGAACAATCTGAATTTTTATCAGTAAAGGATCATGAAACGCACTCACACCCAATGACACTGCAAACATATTGCTAAGTTTAAAAAAGTGAGTTGCCAAACTAGATATACTACTCTATGACATCATTTTCGTTAAGAAGTTACGTACGTGTTTGGGGGTGTGTGCACACACCACACACATATGTACAAGTCTGGAGTAATGTACCTCAAACTCTGAACAGCGGATTCAGAACTCTAGAAGTGTGGAAGGCGTTCCGGGACAATCTTGAGGTGCAGAAATAAACAGCAGAACTAGGAGAACGAGTCAGGGCAGTAAAACAAAACAGCCCAGGACAAGGCACCACCCCAGTAAAGCTAAGAAAACACAAACACACCAAAGCCCCCAGGGTCTGGCCCCCTCACCCTGTGACCCCCAACCCTCACTACCACCCCCACCTCTCGGTGTGCCCTTCCTGATGTTCCCGGAAAGCTGAGCCTGCAGACTTCCTGTCAACTTCGGGAAATAGGAGGCACTTGTGGGAAGTTGGGGGACAAGATGAGAAAGGTCAGGGTGTGTGCTCCCCACTTCCTTCCTATTTGATGCTGTGTCTTATCAAATAACAACAGAAAAACTGGACTTATGAAGGAGAGATTTTATTTGTTAGAATTCCTGTGGGGCCCGAGGCAGGGACTATGGAAAGGGGGGGACGTCAGGACCGTCACACGCGCAGCATCTCCAGAGTTAGGCCTTCTTTTCTACAGAGGAGTGAACAAGGGTAGAAAGTTCCAGGCGTGGGGGAGTGACTGAAAGGGGGTGCCTGATGGGATAGTACCTGAGACAAGGTTTCACTCTGAGGTCAGCCTGCTCTCCAGAGGGGGTGCCTACAGTCTCAGGCTGAGGGTGGGCCAAAGTTCGGGCACCTGGGGGCAAGAGAGAAGCTTAATGGGAGTTTGATCAGTAAGCATTTTCTTCCCGTTGATCAGTGGGGTAAGCAGCTCACCTCCTCATTGATGAGGCCAGCAGTGGGGACGGGGAGGGTCTGCGTCTGGCCGCGCCCTTGGCGGACAAAGGGAGGCATCCCTGAGTCCTATCTGTTCACTGGGGAAGGGCATTTCCTTGCAGGAAGCCACTTCCCCGAACACGAACGGTGGGGAATCACCTTCGCTGTGGGCCAGCATCGCAGGGCCTGGGTAAATCCAAGATGGCGGGTGTCTAGCAGCACCTGCATCTCCGCGAGCAGTGCTGGGTCAGGGGCCCTCTCCACAGCTCCAGGTCGCCGGGCCTCAGTGACCCACTTCCTCACGTTGCTTCCTTGGCCCTAGAGATTGGGAGGCCTCCCACGGAGGCCAGTCTCTGGGTCCCTAACACCCCTGTTGGCTGCCTTACCTCACCCCATCACCGCCCTTCATGAAGACCTCCTCGTTTGTTCTGGGGTTCATCCCATGTCCGGGGGCAGCCCTGGGGGGTTGTAATAGCCACGTGTACATTGACACTGCTCTCCGTCTTTTGACACAAAACTTCTTGCGGGCAGGGCAGCAGGTTTGCAGGACAAACGGGGGAGAAGTTGAGGTGCCAACAGAGAGAAGGGATCAAACCCCAACTAACCCTGTGCCACTTATTCTGGAAAACTCCCTGAAATATAACTGCATCGTGGTTAACGCCTCGTGAAATGGTCCTACTTCGCGCTCTGCTTAAATGCCATACTTAATCCTGAGTTCATCATATCAGGAAGTGTTTATGAGGTGCCTGTAGGAAGCACTCATAATTCAAAGCGTAAAAATAAATGAATCAATAGGGCAAGGGCCTTAGGCGTCCCTCAGTCCGGGGATGATAAGGTTTACTGCTCAAGATATCTGTGTTCAAGGCATCAGCCCGCTCCAGGCCAACCCGGAGAGAGCGGAGAGATTGGGAGCTGCATTCGCTTAGCCACCTTGCCTCCCTCCTCTTTCCTCTCTATCAGCAGAGGTCTCCAAGCCTAGTTGTTCCTGAGGAAAATGTGGAAATAAATGAACCTGGACATCCATTCTCAACCTGACTGACAAGGCCATTGGTTTCTGAAATGCATCAGCTTTGAACCCCAAGAGCTGAGTAACTCCTCAGTGTTTCCCTCTGCACCCACTTGGGAACAAACCCCCACCTCCATTTAAGCAAAGGTGGTCATGGGTGACATAGACTGGGGTCTTCCATTATCGGTGGCAAAAAAAGAAGAGCTCATCAGATGAGTTTTAATTATCACCTTCCTTCTATATCTATGGACACAAAGCACAGCATCCAAATGGAGGATGTGCTGGTGGCAATTCTGACCCGGCATTCGAGAATGCCTCAACCACGAGATGGAGGGCGGGGAGGAGCGAGATGCAGGAAGTGCTTCCTCGCGGGCAATGCCCTGTGCCTTATGTTGTGATTAATTAAGACAGGAGAGGGTGCGACATGAACATGTAACTGAATTACAATCTGTACTACGTAGCCAGCAATTACATTTACAGAACCATCTCGGCTACGGCGTGCATGGGGCTTCTGTATTGACACAAGGCCGTAAGCCAACGAGAGTTACCAATACTTAGCAGATGTGGAACAGTCAGACAGCAAAGCCCCAGAGGCCCACCATCGCGTGGTAAGGCACTTTGAGAAGCTTGACGAGACAGGTTTGTGGCCTTTGAACACACAGACTCCCGCAGACTGGATTCCCAATCCATCTTAGAAAGCGTTTGCATTCAAAGCGAGCATGGGATTCACATCTCTCCACTGGGTCGGGTGACTGAATGCCATGGGGAATAAGAAGAGAGTAACAGAGCAATAGAAATTCAGCTTATTAAGCCACATAGATGTGGCAAAGAGTTTCTGAATCCAATTTTTTTTTCAATTTTTTAAAGTTTTTATTTATTTTGCAAGACTGAGAGAGCACAAGTGAGGGAGGGGCAGAGAAAGAGGGAGAGAGAGAGAATCCCAAGCAGGCTCTATACTCTCAGCATGGAGTGGGGCTCAAACTCACTAACAGTGAGCTCATGACCCAAGCCCAAATCAGGAGTCAGACACAACCAACTGAGCCACCCAGGCGCCCTAGGAGTTTCTGAATCTTACCAATGGACTTAAATCATTGAAAATAAGGCAGTAAATAATGTTTGCTTTGACACAAAGAAGGAATCTGTGTAAAATCAGAAAAGCAGAGGAGCATGGACCTCCCTGTCCAAACTCTGAAAGCTTTGGTAATCTTATATTATGTGTTTCAAGAAATGCCCTCCTACCCAGCGTGCCATCCACCTGTGATCCTCCCTGACCCCCTTTCTTGGGAGAAACCAAGGACGTATTTTATCAGGTTGAACTGTCCATGGATTTTTTTTGGGCAGGTTCACAGTGAGACAGCCTTCTGGCTCGCAAAAACATGAAAGCAGCCTGGAAGATGGGGATTATACAGTCCATCAGGCGCAGGGGCTGAGGACTTGTGAGTGAGCGCCACGTTGAAACATCAACTTCCAAACGATTCTTCTTGGCAGAACTGCAATGCTGAGACTCACATAGGACCCATCACCTCACCTGAGACACAGGCTGTTCAGGTTACCTGTGGGGTTACCCCCAGGGGGACTGACACAGGGAAGCAAACACAGGGACAAAGTCCCACCAGTGACATCTAAGAGCTGCTTTGGTACATGTGCAATGAGAGGGGAGGTTTTTAGTTAACACAGGATTCACGAGGCCATTATGCCATAAATTTTGTATCATTTTCTTCAAGTATTTGTACACGATTTAGCTCTTAAAAACTGCTCTGGAGTTCTGTGTGGCTCCTATCAGAGCATGGGTTCAGCGCTGCTCAACTAATCCTTTTCTTTTTCTTACACACCTCAAGTAAAAAGAACTTAGCTGAATGTTACAATAAAAAGTTGCCCCAGTTTCCGGCACTGTCCTGGAGTCCAGATTAAAAAGACAAAGCATGGGGAGCCTGGGTGGCTCAGTCATTTGGGTGTCAGACTTTGGCTCAGGTCATGATCTCACAGTTCATGGGATTGAGCCCCACGTCGGGCTCTGTGCTGACAGCTCAGAGCCTGGAGCCTATTTGGATTCTGTGTCTCCCTCTCTTTCCTCCTCTCTCTCTCTCTCTGTCTCTCTCTCTCTGTCTCTGTCTCTCTCTCCCTCTCTCTCAAAAATAAACATTAAAAAAAAAAAAGATAAACCAGCCCCAGCTCAAAGGAAATGGGGTTTTAATTTGGGACTGTCCCTATTTATGACCAATACCTCTTTTATCAGCACATAGAATTTCAGGGAAGAGGAAACCGAATCAAACTTAATGTATATGTTCTTTACAAAGATATAATGAATATTCAAGACATTAACACTACCACACGGTCATGGATTTCTTTCAGCTATTTAATTTTGGGTATTACCTCTAAAAACTTCAGACCTATAAATAACCAGAAAGTGAAGAAAACTGAAATAGAATTCACAGGTATAGTATCAGTTGTGTATGATTAGAAATCAGGCAAGGGGCACCGAGGTGGCTCAGTCCGTTAAGCATTTGACTCTTGATTTCAGCTCAGGTCATGATCGCAGGGTCGTGGGATCAAGCCCCGCATCCAGCTCTGCCCTGGGGATGGAGCCTGCTTCAGATTCTCTCTCTCTCCCCCTCTGCCCCTCTTCCCTGCTCATGCTCTCTATCTCCAAAATAAAACAGTAAAAAAATAAAATAAATAAAAAATTTTTTAAAAAGAAATTCGGCAAAACAATTGCTTTTGGCAAACTTCTGAATACATCAGTCTGAGGGATGTGATCGTTGCATATGTTCATTTCATGAAAACATAGGATCGCTAATCAGAAAACCTCATGCTGAACTGTTAAGGCCAAGGGAGTGTTTACTTGTCATTACACAATTTTTCTTCCTGTGTTAAACAATCAATGTGTCCAATAGTCCTGTCAACCAAGACTGTCTTATTTCATAAACGGGAGAAAATTATTCGTATGAGCCAACATCAACCTAGCCAGAGAATGTCACTCTTAACAATGATTGAAGTATATTTGATTCCTGGTCTCATATCAGACCATATCTTAATACAAATGCATGAAGAGTGTATCATTTGAAAACAGCTCTGATGCATTGAACTTAATGATCTAATCACACTTTTGTCATTATTATGAAGAACTAACACTTGTCAGGTAATGGAATTAAATTCAAATAGAAACGCTCATAGAGTTAATGGCTAATTTGGAAGAATACGGTTTTAAAATTCAAAATTCATTTAACAAAGGACTGTTGAGTAATTACGTTCATGAATATAGCACTTTAATCGGAGAGAGACATAAGAGAGTTTTAAACATTAAAAATTTTAGGAGCACACACTCAAAAAAAGCCATCTGTTTTAACCCACCTGCCCACTGTGGGGCTGGTTTCCATCCCAAATTTCCTGCTGTTTCGCAATACCTTCCCATCCACTTTTTTCCCAGCAGCAAATCCATGCAACTCCTGGGTTGATTGTAGAGCCTTTGTGTTGCCCACCTGGTCCCAATTTCCACGTATTCAGTCGTCCACAGGTAAGCTGGTCCCCAGTCCATCCAAGTCCTGCTTCCTCATTTGCATTCCTTCTCACCCAACACGCAAGCTTTATTAAGACGGTAAGTCCCTCTGCCTCATGTAAGGGGTAGGGGTAGATGAAAAGGGATACTCTTTCCTGCTTCAAGGTCACCAAAGGTCAGCGCTAACGTAAGAAGGAGAACCCCAGAGACAGTGGTGTGCTATGGCTGACTCACTTCAGTGACTCATAGCAGCCAACTGGTGAACTATCAGGCATTTTGCAAGCAGGCTGTTCAACCATTGCTACCTCAAAGATGGCCATGAGGGGACTATTTAGAGTGTTTTCCCCATGGAAATTGGCAAGTCTTACAATCAGCTACCACTGGGGGAGGGGAGGGGAGCCGGTTGTTACACAGTGACCAGCACACCGCCATGCTGATTACTGAATGTCTACTATGGTACACGCCACTTTCATTTAAAAAAAAAAATTGTACTTAATTCTCACATCAACACTGGCTCATGTTGTTAAGGCCATTTTGTCAGAGAAGGTCATTGAAGTTCAGAGAAGGAACTTGCCAGAATTTAAACTACTGCCTAAGGGGTAACATCCATCTGCTTCAACTTTTATTCCCAAAGGATTTTCGGGTTGGGAGAGAGAGAATCCCAAGCAGGCTTCATGCTCGGCACAGAGCCCGACGCGAGGCTTGATCCCACAACCCTGGGATCATGACCTGAGCTGACATTAAGAGCAGAACACTCAACCGACTGAGCCACGCAGGCACCCCGGGTTGAGAGAAATCTTAAATGTGCTCTAGTCCCATCAGCCAGGCACGCGGATCTGCATTATCAGCACACCCAAAATGGCTGTCCTGCCTACACCTGAACACTTACCTCCAGGAACAGAAAATACAAGACTTCAGACGGTTCATGGTTTGAAAACTCTTATTCTTAGGAAGTACTTCCTTATTTTGAGTGGAAAATTCCCTTTTGCCTCCCCCATCAGTTCTCATACCCACAGAAAACTTTAGAATGAGAGCAGCTGTCTGGGTTTCGCTAAGCCCAGCATCCTAGGAGGACTCCCACCCTGGGAACAGAGCAAACCCTAAATGCGTGCGTCCCAGCTGCGCCTCTTGCCTTTACATGCACCCACCATCCACCCTGAACACAGTCAGCAGTCAGTGGCATCGCTGGATTACACCCTGGACATGCGAAGACGACGAAGATAGCTCCCGGTCTTAAGAAACTCACAGCCCTATCACCCTCCTACACTGTTGGTGGGAATGTAAACTGGTGCAGCCCCTCTGGAAAACAGTGTGGAGGTTCCTCAGGAAACTAACAATAGAACTCCCCTAGGACCCAGTAATAGCACTGCTAGGAATTTACCCAAGGGATACAGAAATGCTGAGGCATAGGAGCACATGTACCCCAATGTTCATAGCAGCACTCTCAACAATAGCTAAAACACGGAAAGAGCCTAAGTGTCCATCAACGGATGAATGGATCAAGAAGATGTGGTTTATCTATACCATGGAATACTACATGGCAATGAGAAAGAATGAAATCTGGCCATGTGCAGCAACATGGATGGACCTTGAGGGTGTTATGCTGAGCGAAATAAGTCAGGCAGAGAAGGACAAATACCATATGTTTGCACATATAGGAGGATTAGGAGGAACTTAATGGAGGACAATGAGGGAGAAGAAGGGGGGAAATGGTGGGGGAGAGGGAGGGAGGCAAACCATGAGAGACTGTTGAATGCTGACAAAAACTGAGGACTGATGGATGAGGGGGGGAGGGGGGATGGGCATGGAGGAGGGCACTTGTGGGGATGAGCACTGGGTGTTATGTGGAAACTAATTTGACAATAAACTATTTGTAAAAAAAAAAGAAGCTCACAGCCCTAGACCCCTGCTACTTAAAGGGCGGGGCATAGACAAGCAGGTGCAGCAGCAGGGATCCTGTTAGAAACAGGGAGTCCCAGGGCGCCTGGGTGGCTCAGTCGGTTAAGCATCGAAATTCAGCTCAGGTCATGATCTCACGTTTGTAGGTCTAAGCCCCGCGTCGGGCTCTGGGTTGACAGCTCGGAGCCTGGAGCCTGCTTTGGATTCTGTCTCCCTCTCTCTCTGTCCCTCCCCTCCTCATGCTCTATCTCTCTGTGTCTCTCAAAAGATTTTTAAAAAATAAATAAGTAAGTAAAAATGAAACGTGGAGTCCTAGATCCCCCAGCAGACCTCCCTCCATACCTGTGGAATCAGCACCAGCATTTTAACAAGGTCTCCAAGTGATTCTTTTGCATCTTAAGTGTTGAGAATCTAAGCCTGGGAAGAACTGAGTACTTTACCTCCTCTAAAGTGAGGTACTTCATTATTTATATTTTAATGAGATCTTTTTCTCCCTGGGCCCCGGAAGCTGGTGGTCTTCCGTCTACATAACTCTCTTCCTTATTGTAAGAGGTAGCAACATTGCCCCAGCAAATGCCCCACCTCAGTTCACATCGTTGGTCAGAGTTCATGGACATTTTTCAACGATGATCATAAGAGACGCCCGGAGTGCTCCGACTGCAGTGTCGATCCTGTCGTGTTTTTTTAGCTGGATTTGATTGCCCGTGTGTGCTTCTCCGCAGCCCACGCTCAGAGGTCACAGCTCAGCTCTCCTAGGAGGGTGTCCTGCAGGGAAAGACACTGCCCAAGGGGGGGTGTCTGCATCACAGTCACCATCCGCACTTGCTCAGGGGACCACGCCAAGACCTCTTCCACGGCTGAGGCGGAGGCCGGGTTTTTCTTCTCCCCTCGAGTTACTAGCCGTATTTATCTCGTTTTTGGAAAGAAATGGCCTTCGACCTGAGAGTTCTGACCCTTCAGAGGTCAGAAGTCTTTTCAGCCTGTGATGGTTTACTTAATACTGAAATAAGGAGGGGCGCCTGGGTGGCTGTGTCGGTTCAGCGTCCGACTTCAGCTCAGGCCGTGATCTCACGGTTTGTGAGTTCAAGCCCGGCGTTGGGCTTTATGCTTCCAAACCTCTTCAATATACACACAGGACAAAAACCAATAACACCCATGCCAATCACACACACATGCTCGCTCCTCTAAGAAGGGATTTTTGTTGCTAGGATAACTTGACACATGGTTCATCAAATTATTCCCCCAAAGGGAGAACAGCATCACGATATTTTTTGTAAGAAATCGTCAGAAAAGAAGGCATTCTAAGTGACTAACTTTCAGCCACCTTTCTCTCCCCAAGTACTTTTTTGGGGTTGTTTTTATTCCGGTCACTTACTTTCTGTACTCCTTTTTTTTTTTTATTTTTTTTTAATGTTTTATTTATTTCTAGGAGAGAGAGAGACAGCGTGAGCTTTGCCCTGAGGGAGGTTCCCCCAGGCGAGAGACGAGCCAGGCGGTAAGCGACAGTTCTCTCCAGGAATGAGTTTCATGGTTTTTTTTTTAAATATTTTTTTTATTTATTTCTAGGAGAGAGAGAGACAGCGTGAGCAGGGGAGGGTCAGAGAGAGAGGGAGTCACAGACTGAAACAGGCTCCAGGCTCTGAGCTGGCAGTCAGCACAGAGCCCAACGGGGGGCTCGAACCCACGAACTGTGAGATCATGACCTGAGCTGAAGTCGGACGCTTAACCGACTGAGCCACCCGGGAGCCCCACTTTCTATACTCCTTTTAAGGCCTGCAGGGGACAAAGCACAACTTACTACTAGTAACCCCAAGCCTTTTATTTGCTGTGCGTATTCTTCTGTGTGGGCTGCCTCGAAAAATGCCACAGATGAAGGGCTTCAACAAAAGACACGTCTTTCCTCGCCATTCTGGACCCTGGAAGTCCAAGACTGAAGTGCTGGGAGGGTGAGGGTGTCCCATTTCCTCTCCTGGGCTTGTGGGCAGCTGCCTGGCCATGGCCACCCCTCTGTGCACGTGCGCCCATGATCTTCCTTTTCCCAAAAGGTCACCAGGTCCAGCCTGAAGGCCTCGTTTTAACTTAATAACCTTTCCAAAGAGGTGATTATTTGTGGTGATGTTTCAAGGCACTGGGGTTTGGGGCGGGGGGACACAATTCAGCCCACGATGCCACGTCAGGCCCCTTCTCCGCGCTCCACGCATGGCCACTCTTCGCTTCCCAGCGCGGTGCGAGGCGGACCCAGAGAGCCTGCATTTTACAGAAAGGAAGCAGCCAGACGTCTGACCCCTCGTGGGCGGGCCGGAAGCCGGGCTGGAGCTGATGCTCTCAGTCCCCAGGCCCAGCTGACTTAGCTCTTTATTCAGGGCGTCAGCATGTTTGTGAATGACTGCGCTCTGTGCGCTCCCATGGTGCATGACTCCGGGATGCGAGCTTTTGTGGCCTCTCGCCAAAGAGGTTCCTGTGTTTCTGTCTCCTCCCTGCGTGTGGTCTGTTCTTGCCGTTGCCAGTGCGAGGTCCTCTCCGGGGCGCGTGGGAGCTGCCCCGCTGTCCCCCGAAGCCTCCTTCCGTGACGTCACATGGGCACCTGGACAGGCCGTGGTGGGAGTCTTCAGTGTTTATTTATTTTTGAGAGAGAGAGAGGGAGGGAGGGAGGGAGGAAGAGAGAGCAGGGAAGGGGCGGAGAGAGGAGACAGAATCCGAAGCAGGCTCATGCTACCAGCACAGAGCCTGATGCAGGGCTCGAACCCACGAACTGTGAGCTCATGACCTGAGCTGAAATCAAGAGTCGGACACTTAACAGACTGAGCCACTCAGGCGCCCCGGTGGGAGTCTTTACATAATGGAAATTGGCAAACACAACAAACCAGGGCTGTTTTTTGCTAGAAAACAAATTACGCTTTTCCTTGAGAGCCACTTTTTGAGCACACCATTGTCTATACTGCACCCAAGACCACGTCCCCTGGTAATTGCTCCTAAAAGATACAATGAATCCTTATCTTGAATGTGTTATTTGGGCGACTGAGCAGCTGACTCTTGATTTTGGCTCAGGTCATGATGGGCTCAAGTCCTGAGTTGGGCTCCACACTAAGCTTGGAGCCTGCTTCAGATTCTCTCTCTCTCTTCTTCTGCCCCTCTCCCCCACTCGAGTGCTCTGTCTCTAAAGTTAAAAAATAATAGTAAATTAATTTTGAAAAGAACCTGGTATTTGTTTATTTATTTATTTAATGCATAAACTTTGTGACAACTTGTAATGTTTCTCTTTACAGATCGTTTTTCTTACCTCCTCTGTTAGCAAAATGTATAAATATTCGTGGTGCTGCATCTAAAGTGTTATAATACACGTTTATTAAATGCTATTGAACTGCTATTTATTAAATAAAGGATAACCAGAAT
Source organism: Hyaena hyaena (assembly GCF_003009895.1). Classification (NCBI taxonomy): domain Eukaryota; kingdom Metazoa; phylum Chordata; class Mammalia; order Carnivora; family Hyaenidae; genus Hyaena; species Hyaena hyaena. The sequence continues at coordinate 1,246,522 of NW_024080654.1, forward strand.
GTCTTTGCTGTACAAGCCTTTCCTATAAAAATGTACATGGTGTATAAATATATAGGTACACGGCGTATAAATATATAGGTACACGGCGTATAAATATATAGGTACATTAGTACAAAAACGTGAAAACACCCTGAATTCAAGTGCTAATTCTTAGTTCATGTAAAGCTGCCTTGGTGATATATTTCTAAGTCAATGATATCAGTATTAGCAGTATAAATTTTGTATCCACAAAAAGATAATGACTGGCTTCCTTCCATGTGTGGTTATACACATTGATTCCTCTATTAGTAAAGCACATGACTGTCCCTGACGTTCTTTGGGGTAAATGTGCATTGCTAGAGAAAGACCCCAAGGCCCCCAGCAGATGTATTCCAGAAGGGCGCTGGGCCACAGGGCCCCAAGCTTCCCTTCGGCATCAGTGGGCTCAAGTTCTTAAATACTTGTTTAGATGGACAGTCCCTCCAGTTCTCATTATGATACTAAAGTCCCCACCCCTTCCTCACCCTCTGTCCTGTGGGACTTGGTGGCTCTCACGTTCCTCTAGGGGAGATGAAGCCACTCAGAATGACCCGGCCAGGGGTGACGCCCGCCACAGCCTCCGTGCACACCCCCCTGTGAGTTACCACGGCCAGCAGCCCCCCACGGAGGAGCCCAGCCTTCCAGGTGGCCCGCACACTTCACCAACACACACTGGATTCAAAGCCATCATATTTAATGAAGCCGCCCCTCTAATCACACTGCCTTAAATGAAAACCGGAACGCAAACATCCGATTCTGCAATAGGAAGGACAGAATTTCCAGCTCTTTAGCTACCAACTGACCAAAGAGTCAGGAAAGAGGCCACTTTCTGTCTCTGTGATCTTCAAGGATTGCACCAGCTGGTACGTTTCCTGAGGAGCACCTCCCTGCCGGGCCCTGTGACAAAGACCCCCACCTCACTCGGTCCTCAGTGCAAGCGCGTGAGACAGAGATTAAATTTTCATCTCATGGCTGGAGAAACTGAAGCTCACATGAGTTAACATCCTTATTCAGATTCACCTCCCTAATGAGCGGCAAGGCCAGGATTCAAACCCAAGATTGCCCTGATCCGGAGCCCGACCTCCCTCCCCCAGTCATGTGGCCTGTGGTTCTAGACTCAGCGACAGAATTTGGGAGCTGGAAGGTCACCGAGCCCAAGATGTTGGCTGTCCAGAGAAATCAGAAGGTTGGAAGGAAAAGACCATGTGGACACAATGAAATGAATCCCTCTCCTCGCACCTTTGAAGAGTCCCGGGTTTCCTGCTCTGCCGCTGCCCTCCCGTGGACCTCAGTGGGGTCCGGCTCTGTATTCCTTTTACCCATTTGTAAACAAGATTCATTCTTACCCCCAACCTGCTTCACGGGTGGTGCAGATGAAGTATATAATGTCTGTAACAGTCTTTGAGCACATCAAAGGCAGCACTGTATAAATACTATATTATTATACACGTTCCCATAGGAAGCATCTCCAGGACCCTTTGATCCATAAATATTTCATTGACTCAACTCAGCCAAAGCCATCGTAGACTCTGAGGCATCATAAGGTAATTGACCACAGAGAGAGCTCAGAAAGGAATGCATTCTGCATCTGTCTCAGAGCTGTCTCCCTTCTTAACTCTTTCATTCCAGCTTGCTCATTTGAAAACATTATTTAATATTAATTTTTATATTTTCATTTTTCACAAAAGTGGGTACCCACACACGTTTCCAGGTCCGATGAGAACACCAGAAAGATGGATGTGGACACATTGAAAAGAAGGGGAAAAAAAAACTGTTTGTACTATTTAAGGGGAAAGAAACCCTAAAATATTCAGGTCTCTGCCCTCAAATATAATATCTGATGCTCCTAGAGCTATTTTTTTCCTGTATTTATAACTTTTTGGATTTCCTTTCCTTTCCTTTCCTTTCCTTTCCTTTCCTTTCCTTTCCTTTCCTTTCCTTTCCTTTCCTTTCCTTTCCCTTTCCTTTCCTTTCCTTTCTAAAAGAAAGGCAACAAATAGATTTTTCACATCATTTGAAGAAGGGATAAATTTAAATTCTATCATTTCCCAAATTATCAAATCCATTGTTACCTTCTTTAGGTCATCTCTTGGATGCCTTGATTTATTTCAAAAATATGCAATATGGGGGCACCTGGGTGGCTTAGTCGGTTAAGCGTCCGACCTTCGCTTGGGTCATGATCTCACGGTTCGTGGGTTCGGGCCCCGCGTCGGGCTCTGTGCTGACTGCCAGCTCAGAGCCTGGAGCCTGTTTCAGAGTCTATGATTCCCTCCCTCTCTGACCCTCCCCTGCAATATGACATAAAATACATGCTACTTAACCAAATTTACCTTCATTTATTATAAATCTAGAAACACTCCTCATCCTCAAACCCAGAAGGAACCCCAGGACAAACAGCAGGTGGTGATAGTAAATCTTCTTCGGGGAAATCTATACATTTTGGCAAACTCATTTTCAATGCAACTCACATGTGAAAATCCTGACTATTAAAGAAAATTTTCAGAATTTTGGAGTAATACCATAATGACAGATCAGAAATGCGCTAACATAAATGTCTGCAGTCCCAGGAAAAGGAGTGTAACTAAAAGCTATAATTAGTTGGCTTAACCATTTAATCTCAGTCATTTCTTTGGCTTCCAATCTGCTGACTCAAATAAATGAAAAAAATCAAGAACAGAGTAAACAAGGAAGAGGAATTGAGGAGGTTGAGTTCTTTCACCTAAAGGTTACATCAGTGGAAAAAGAGCTCCCACTCGGCGCTGCAGCAGATGTGCGCTGACGCTTGTAAAATGGTGTTAATCATCACAATCACAAGAAAAAAAAAAAAAAGGAAAAGAGACTCATTTAACATGCATTTATTTTCATACAGTATTCTCTTTGACCAACATGGCCACTGGAATACTGAATTTATTTATTTATTTGTTTGTTTTTGAGAGAGGGAGAGAGGGAGGAAGAGCACATGAGAGCAAGGGAGGTGCAAAGAGAGAGGGAGAGGGAGAGTATCCCAAGCAGGCTCTGAGCTGTCGTCGTAGAAACTGATGCAGGGCTCGATCTCACAAGCTATGAGATCGTAACCTGAGCCGAAAGCGAGAGTAGAATGTTTAACTGACTAAGCCAACCAGGCACTCCCGGAAATATGGATTTATTTTTTATCTAGATACTTTGACAAGTGCCAAATCTCTGTTGGTCTCCTATCTTACTCCAGTAGCAACTGCTGTATGTTTGCCCGGCCGGGATGACCGAGTTAGAAATGTTCACTTCCGGGTCTGCTCACGGATGTACCGCCAAGTTTGTTGCTACCAAAAGGATCATGCTCACATCCGTGATAACACTTGACGCCATGGATGAAACTGTGCATGTAATTCACAAGTCACTCAGATTCAAGGACACCTACTTAGTAATATCCCTCAATCCTGTGAAATAATCGCCTCCTCTACGATATAGAGATATGGCTTCATGTTCTCACAGCTTTTGTCTTGGACTGTGGCCAGTGTAACGAACAGTCATATGCTCACCAAAACTTGCTCAGTATACACCAGACACATCAAATTTGTCATTTTTATTAGCCTCTAAAACACACCCACCCATTCGTTGCACAAATAACTATTGAGCATCTACAAAGTATGGGACATTGTTCTAGGTGATGGGGAAATAATACAGAACAGAGACCTACCTTCCTGGAGCGGGCACGAATCATTGGCAAGTAAACAAATATCAATAATATCAATTCAGGGAGTTGCACTATTTATGAAAGAATTAAAACAGGGTCAGAGGATGTGGACCATCTGGTGGGGCTGAGGGGTTATCAAGGAAGTCTTCCCCAAGGAGGTGACATTTCAGCAGCCACTAGAATGGTGACAAGGAGCAGACCATTCAGAGATCTGTGGGAAGAAGTCCAAAGTGAGAAAGAGCTAGAGGCCCCCCCTGGGGCCACAGCATGACCGTAAAGGGGTGAAGTATAGAGGAAGATCAGGTTCAATCCTGTCAAGGCATTAAGGCTTGAATGTTTACCTTAACTGTAACCCTTTAGAGTTGGATACAGAAAACGACATGATCTATTTTACATTTTTCCAGGATTGTGATCTGTGTGACAAAGAGATTGTCCAAAAACGAGGACACGTGCCAGAAGACTATGTAAATGCCGCTGCAGGGTCCAGGAGAGAGAGGGCGTGGAGGACAGGCACTGCAGTGGGGATCGGGAGCTAGGTTGACCTTGGGTCTTCAGGAAGTGATGCCAAGAGGAGATGCACTGGACGATAGTGTTACTATGGAAACGCCTTGCAGAGACAAGGCGGGAGTCAGGAAGGCTGGAGGGACCCTTAGAGAGCCCCCCAAGCCTCACCCCAGCGGTGGGCTGGGCAGAAGTACCCTGCACCGGCATGAAGTCTGAGGGACTTGGTCACAGCCCATAAGGAGTCCCGCCCCAGAGTCAGCCCACAGGGAGGCTCACGTCTCCAAGGAATGGCTGATATAGTAGCTCTACCACACCCAGGCCCCAGCGAGGAACAGCCCCGGAGGCGTGTGGCTACAGCTGGAACACAGCAACAGACCTCAAAGGTCAGCGGGCATCCATGTTCAGCAACACGTGTGCAGTAGGAGGTCTGGGACGTGCACGTTCGAGGTGACCGGGGAGTAGCGGTCAGGCCAGCACTCACAGGGGAGAGGGAGAAGATGGAGCCTGGGGTCTGGTTGCAGGAGACAGAGTACGTTATGGTATATCCATGCAATAAACGACTTCACCACAGCCGGGGCCCTGAGAAGCCTTTCCATAAACTGGCAAGATCTACTGAGTGAGGAAAACAACGTATCACATCCATACGAAGAAATGCTCTTCGGCAGGGAAAAGGAACAAACGACTAATACGGGGCAATCTGCACGGATTGCCGATCAATGCACAGGCTGAGTGAAAGAAACCCCACCCCCTGCCTGCATACCGCGTGGCCTCCCTCAGATCTGCTTCTGAAGAAGACAAAGTCACCGAGACAGGACTCCGAAGACAGGCTGCCAGGGGAAAGGACCAGCTTCAAAGAGGCATGAAGGAACTTTCATAAAGGGTAATGGCCCACTCTAGATCCTGATCCTGATGGTGCTTACACGATCGTAAGCGTTTGTCACAACTCATTGAACTACACACATTTTCGTGGTCCACTCTACTGAATATGTTATACTTCGATAAGCCTGACTTAAAACACACACACACACAAGGTGCAGAAAAAAAAGTATGTGGAAGATGCTACCTTTGACATAAAAAAAGAAAAGTAAGAAGAAGTATTTGCAGGGGCACCTGGGTGGCTCAGCTGAAGGGTCCGACTTCAGCTCAGGTCACGATCTCACGGAACGTGAGTTCTATCCTCGCGTCAGGCTCTGTGCTGACAGCTCAGAACCTGCTTCCGATCCTCTGTCCCCTCCCTCTCTGTCCCTCTCCTGCTCTGTCCCCTGGTTGGGACAGGAGAGTGTGGAGGAGGAAGAGGAGTCCTGGGCAGTCGCAGGAACAAGCATGAAAACGAAGGGCAGCTGGATCGGGCCACCGGTGTCAGGGGACAATGCAGGGAGAGAAGGGTCCCTCGGGGTAAAGCCAACACCACGTGAAGAAGGGAAGTCTGGTCTACCGTGTCAGATGTGTCTGAGATGGCAGAGTGGAGGAGAATCAAGAACTGATGGCTGGATTTCTCATGAGGCTCCCTGGTGACTCTGACCAGCATTGCAGTAGAGAACGTGGCAGGGACAGCTCTAGGTTGGAAAGAATTTATTAAGGGGCAGATGGGAGGTGACAGAACAGACCCCAGCAGAGCAAGCTCTGTGAAGGGGTTCCAGGTTACGAAAGACTTGTTTTTCCATCTGAAGGCTGTCATCACGTGTCTGCCTACTGAGAGGAATAACACGGAGGGGAGGGATAAGAGTATGCAAAGAGCCTGAACAGAATTTGGAATAAAATTGTTTCCAAGGCGTTGCTTCGTAAACCTCCATCTGAAAGTTGTGTGTACCCAATACACTGCACGAGAGAACTGCTCTGCGGTGGGCTTAATTATCTATTTGTCATGGCCTAAGACAGTACAACCTCAAGCCCTTTCAAAATTAATGATTCTGTGCAGAAGCAGCTATTCATTTTCAAATTCTCAATTAAGGTCATTACAGCTATTTCAATAATATAATTTTCATTTGCTTTTAATACATCCCAACATTTTTCTTTCTTTGAAATTGGATGACCTTTTAAAGTGTAGCCTCCAACGTACATGATGGATGTGCAATGGCCGTCAAAATCCTTTACCTAAAACCAAAGGTATTCATCTTAGTGAGGCTTCTATAATAGTCATTACAGAGTCGTTCTTTCAGGGAAGGAAGGCGAACAATGTAAAAAACGAGTAAGACACAATATCTTTTCAATGGGAGATGTATCCCCTAAAGAGGGGAGTTAAAATATCTGCATAAATCACTAAAATATGTCATGTGTTAAGTTACGTAAAGGAGGGGCAAACCACTCTCCATCCAGTGTGCTAAAGGACGATGGGGCAGGGAGTACCCTGGTGGGAAACAGACGGTGTGCGTGTGAGGTGTGGGGCGGGGGACCACAACCCAGTACCCCATGGCGAGCAGCAGAGTGGCTACCACCCCAGCCTCAAGGGACTCAAAGCAATGGGGAGGATGGACACCTGGAGAGAAGCATCATGAGTCCAAGGACGCAACCATCCAGAAGTGACCTCAGGGCAGAACCAAAGACAGAATTCCCCGGCTTCTCCCTCCTCCTTCCTCTGACCCCCTACCAGGGGTCTCCACCAGGCCTCACCAACCAGAAGCTGCGTCCTGGGGCCTGTCTGAGCAGCCTAGACAGCATCCTGGGACGACAGAGAACGGCGAATCAGGAAGGGAAATGGAAGGGAGCTGGAATAGCAGATGCGAAGGGGGCAGCAGGAGATCTGAGACTGGAAAGCGAACAGAGACGAGCTGTGCATCTCCGGGCGCAGGTCACAGGCAGACCAAATGCGAATCGTGCAGACCAGAAGTAGGGCGTGCGTCAGCTGTGACTGCATGCAGAGACAGAGAGAACTGGAGTTCCGAAGGTTGTGGCTAGGCAGTAACACTGTGCTCAGGGCTCTGGTTTGATTTTGCAGAAAAGGAAGGAGAACTGAGAGAGACAAACCGCCAGTGAGGCAGAAAGGAAAGGGGAGAAGCAGCAGGTAAGAGGCAGAAAAAAACGGGAAAATCTGCCTGGGGAAAGTACCGAGGTGTGGACCATGGTCTTTCTCTCCATAGAGCATTTTAATTAAAATCATTCTTATCTGAGCAACAGTGTAAATGACTTTCCCAGAATAGCAGAGATTCAGCCACAACTAGAATATTTCCATCGCCATTAGCATGATGAATGAGAAATATTGGGGGGAAGTAACAATGACCATAATCTTGGAAATGGCGGAGTGCACTCTAGAACCTGACCAGACACAGAAGCCACATTTTCACTTTACAGAAGTGGTGCCGCTCTTGTGAAAAACAGGTTGGCGGTTACTCACAGGATTGAATGGAGAATGACCACAGGACCCAGCCATTTCACTCCCAGGTGTATATCTCCCGAAAACGGAATGTAGGGACTGCAACAGATATTTGCCCCTGCACGGTCATGGCAGTGGCATTCACAAGAGCCAAAAGGAGGAAATAGTCCAAGTGTCCATCCACAGATGAACAGACAAACAAAATGTAGGTAGGTACATACGGTGGAATATTACTCAGACATAAAGACGATGAAATTTTTATGTAAGCGACAATGCGAAGGGTTCTTAAAAAGCATTATACTTAGTGACATAGATCAGACCCAGGAGGACACATACTTGATAATTCCACTTCAATGAGATTCCTAAAATAGGCAAATCCAGAAAAAAAGAAGGCAGAGCTGAGGTTATGAGAAGTACAGGAGGAATGTGTAATTGGTTCTTGAGGTCAGGGTTTTTATCTGGGACGACGAAAAAGTTTGGGGTGTGGATAGTGGTGATGGTGATACAACGTTAGGAATGTATTTTAGTTCCTTGAATTGCACAGCTGCAAATGGTCAAAATGATAAATATCATGCTAGTTATACTTTACCGTAATTAGAAAAAAACTAAAGTGCCTGGGTGGCTCGGTCAGTTAAGCGCTCAAGTCTTCATTTCAGCTCAGGTCATGGTCTCATGGTTCATGGGAGTGAGCCCCATGTCAGGCTCTGTGCTGACAGGGTGGAGCTTGTTTGGGATTCTCACTCTCTCCCCCTCTCTCTGCCCCTCCCCTGCTCATATTCTCTCTTTCTCTCTAAAATAAATAAACTTTAAAAAATGGTTTATCTATACAATAGAATCCTATATGGCAATGAGAAAGAACGAAATCTGGCCTGTGTAGCAACATGGATGGAACTCAAGGGTGTTATGCTGAGTGAAATAAGTCAGACAGAGAAGGACAGATACCATATGTTTGCACATATAGGTGGATTAGGAGGAACTTAACGAAGGACCATGGGGGAGAAGAAGGGGAAAAATAGTGGGGAAGAGGGAGGGAGGCAAATCATGAGAGACTCTTGAATGCTGAGAACAAACTGAGGGCTGTTGGGGGTGGGGGGGAGGGGAGGGGGGAGATGGGCATGGAGGAGGGCACTTGTTGGGATGATCACTGGGTGTTATATAGAAACCAACTTGACAATAAACTATTTTTTAAAAATTTTTTTAAATTAAAAAAATAAAAAGCCAAAAATAAGGGGCACCTGGGTGGCTCAGTTGGCTAAGCATCCAGCTTCAGCTCAGGTCATGATCCCCCAGTTCATGGTTTCAGGCCTCACATCAGGCTCTGTGCTGGCAGCTCAGACTCTGGGGCCTGCTTCGGAATCTGTATCTCCCTGTGTCTCTGGCCCTAACCACTCACGCTCCCTCTCTGTCTTTCAAAAACGAATAAAAATGTGAAAAAAAAAAAAACAAAACCTATCGAACTACACAACAACAAATATAGGTGTCAATATTTATTTTTGCAACAAATATGTACCACACATACCTAGAAGCAATATTTACAAACTATGACACCAATATTTTCTCATGATGTAATTTGCATCCAGAAGAATGACTCCCTGTGTTAGAGGGTTTGTATTCACTTTTATAACATCTCTTGAATTGCCATCCCTGATAATGAAGGACAGAGCAGGTCCAAGCATCCAGAGAGAGCTCTGGAAATCCACTAATAATGCTACTGTGTAGCAGGCATACTGTCTTTACTTCCCCGTTAACAACTCACACACACACACACACACACACACACACACACAAGGGGCAAGGACGGGGACTCCTTTCTTTGCTTATTCTAAGAAGCCATTCTGAGAGACCAATTTACATAGAAGTAAAGACCTAGTTGTGCAAACTGTGGTAATTTTACAAACCATACACTGTCTGGGCTTCCGTTAAGGAAATACTGTGAGTTTAACTTTATCCAAGAAAACCAGAAAGGGATCATTCTAATGCAAATGACTCATTCTGTGCCATTCACCAATGGAAGTCTTCCTGAATAGTGCACACGTTGAGTTGTTAATATAGTTTGTTTAGTTGCTTTTAGGGTTTTTTTGGTGTATTTTGATTTAATCAAAGTAAAAAATAACAGAGAAAGAAAAGGGGGGGGGGGCGGGGACATGGGTGGTGAAGTTCAAAACTTCTAAGTGTCTATCTACTTTGCATCCACAACCACATATCTGAGCTGTTCCTTAGTCAGGACAATAGGAAATCACCCACCCAAAAGGCGACACCGAATTTAACAGAATTAAGTTAAACTACTTCTCTCACATGTTTAAAATCTTTTCTCAGTCTTTCAGTGAGATTCATTTTTATTCTACATGAGAAAGAAATTTAGAACTTGCACTTTAAAGACAAAAATTAAAAGATTAGGAGCATTTTTTGTCAAAAAAAAGGACATATCTTCTATTAATAACTTTTCTTTCAAAAAGTACCTCAAAAGCATCTGTTATTTTCTGTTAAGATAAAGGAGAAGCAACGCTGACTTTGTTTCACACCTGCTTGAACAAGAACAAAAGTTGCTTCACTAAGAAATGAGGGATCATTTCATAAAGACATAAACTAACAAGTTTCTAATTTTCTTTTTAAATGCGGGTGGTTTTAAGAGGTAAAAATTTCCCAACATTCATCAACAGAAAACATTTTTGTAAACACTCCCTCTTCCACTTTCGTTCGTCATAAAGCAGATCTCAGCCTATTAATCCTGATGCTTTAGAGGAGGGTTTATAACAATAAAATTGTGTCTCATCGCAAAAAGAAGTAAAACGGAAGTCTTGAAATTAACTGCTAATGTTATCTGGTTACCCAAAGCCGAGTTTGACCCTATAGTGATCCGAAACTCTGCCTATGGTTTTGAAATAGTCGCAAGGAAGATTCTCAGGCTCCTGGTAGATTTCTTTCCGTAACACTTCGGATCCCCCATCGACTCAGCTACAGGCAGTCTCCTGCTGGGAGAAAAAACAATCAGCACTTTGGAAACTGTGGCCCACATCAGCACAAAAGGGCCTCATGATAAAGAACCCCCACGTCCCCAGAGGCCAGGCTGGGTGTGATTTCCATTCCACCTTCTGCAGGGACATCTGTGAGCCCGCAGGAATAGCAGGAATATCGGGTGACTCCCCTTCTCACCTCCGTGAGCCAGTTCCCAGCTCCTGTGTTTGGACAGAAGTCTGAAGACAGGCCATCCCTGTGTGCTGTTAAAATGTGTTCATCTAAGCAATAATTTCTTAGTGCCAAACTTCAAAATTCTACCCTTAGTCCACTTCTCTTTTCTGCTTTTTGATTCTTAACTGATGAAATAGATCTCCTGAATGACTTACCATCAGTACAGAAAGGACTCTCTCTGCCATCAAAGGGGTAACAAAGGCAGGAACACTCACTCTATGGGAAGTCCTCCAAGGCCCTGAAAAGCTCTCTCTTTCAGGTGTACTGGCCTTTCAAATACAATGGATCTAAGAATTTACAGCAAAATACTGTTTGGAGAAAAAAAAATAGACTTATTCTTTACACAGGCACTCTGTTTTGTAAGTTTCTTCCAATTTCTCAAAATTAGATTTCAAAGACAATTATTAAAATGCATAAAAAAGACGATGCTGCCACCTGACATATAATTCTCAAGTTCACAGTCCTTTGATGTCTCTTCCTGCCACCACGGCCTTGTGACAATGCAAGCACTGCCTCCAGAAACAGAGATGTTTATGCCACTGGAAACCATCAAGGGCACAATTTATGGTTAGCTTACTCATCTCGTTCTTTAATGATTACTATGGGACTAAAACCTAGCATATTTCCCTTATCAAAGAACTATTTTGTATGTATTTACTTTTCTGAGCTCTGGGTGAAATGTGGTAAGCCCCTCCTTATTCCATTTGATATTTATATATTATTCACTGTTAGAAGTCCCTGACTTTCGGGGCACCGGGTGGCTCAGTCGGTTAAGTGTCCAACTTCGGCTCAGGTCATGATCACACAGTTTGTGGGTTCGAGCCTCACGTCGGGCTCTGTGCTGCCAGCTAGCTCAGAGCCTGGAGCCTGCTTCAGAGTCTGTATCTCACACTGTTTCTTTCTCTCTCAGAAATAAATAAAACATTAAAAAAAAAAAAAAGAAGTCTCTGACATTCTTTAAATTGGCAAGCTGAGAGGAATTACTAGTTATTTTTTTAAATATTCTTTTTTGTTTTACTTTATCTTGAAAGAGAGAAAGCACAAGCAGGGAAGGGGCAGAGATAAAGGGAGAGTGAGAATCCCAAATCAGGCTCCGTGTTGTCAGATGCAGGGCTCGAACTCACGAACTGTGAGATCATGACCTGAGCCAAAAACTGAGACAGGGACACTCTACCAACTGAGCCACCCAGGCACCCAAGGTTCTAAGCAAGTTTATTGCTCTTCTCCTTACCTCATAAATATATATATACTAAAGTCACTCCTTGCTTATTTTTTCAAGTTTTCTATCAACTTTATTGATAATTATATAATTAAATTTTGGAGCTGGAGAACACTTTTTGTAATGTAGGTTTACCTCTCATGTTTTAACAGTATATACATGCAGCGCCAATATGTTTCCTTTACGTAATTGGAAAAAATTATTACAACCTACTTATGTTCTCGTTCTCTCAAAATTTTCTAAAATTATTTTCTAGTTCAAATACTCTACAATACTTATGTACTTGTTATTTATAGGAAATAAAATGTAATAATGCCATATTCATATTTTACCTAAGCTAGGATATTTTGAATATCCTTTAGAAAATACCATCAAATGTTCATTTCACTTTTCCCTCTAATAATACCAATAAAAACCACCCTAAAAAAGTTGTAAAGCAATTTATATCCATTTTTCTATTGCTCTGAATTATCTCATATAGCCACTTTTAGTGGAAATATCCAAGTTAAAATGAATGTAAAGATACAATGACAGGAATTTCTTTCACTTCCCAAGGCTATAAAGAATCACCTCACTTAAAAAAAAAAAAGAAAGAATAAACTCATTTTTATACATCTTTCCAATTAAGTTAAAATAATGTCTTCTATTTACCTTGACTTAAATTGACGGCCTCCAACGGGCATTTACAGATCTGAAAGCTAAGTTCATCTAAATATTGGTGCAAAACGGTGGTACCTGCGTGGCTCAGTCAGTTGGGTGTCCGACTCTTTTTTTTTTAAGTGTAGTTATTTATTTTGAGAGAGAGAGAGCATACATGAGTGTGGGAGAGGCAGAGAGAGAAAGAGAGAGAAAATCCAAGTAGGTTCTGTGATGTCAGCACAGAGCCCAATGCTGGGCTCCATCCCATGAACTGTGAGATTATGACCTGATCAGAAACCAAGAGTCAGATGCCTAATTAACTGAGCCACTCAGGCACCCGAGAGTGTCCCACTATTGATTTTGGCTCAGGTCATGATCCCAGGGTCATGGAATCGAGCTCCGAGTCCGGTTCTGAGCTCAGCATAGAGCTTACATGAGATTCTCTCTCTCTTTCCCTCTGTCCTGCCCCCACTCATGTGTGCTTTCTCTCTCTAAAACTAAATACACACATATATACATAAGTATTTTTAAAAAAATAAATGTTAGTGCAAGAAAAAGAAAAAACCCACATCCATAACTAGCAAACTAACTGTCCTCAATATAATTTAAAGGAGAAAAAGGAGAAATCTGCAAAAAAAAAAAAAAAAAAAAAAAAAAAAAAAACCCTGGATTTTTTCCCTATCATGTTTCACATTACTATAATCTCTCATCTCATTCTTTTGTCCCTCCTGAAGCATCCAGCCATTGTTAAGATTGTNGTGTGCTTTCTCTCTCTAAAACTAAATACACACATATATACATAAGTATTTTTAAAAAAATAAATGTTAGTGCAAGAAAAAGAAAAAACCCACATAAAAAAAAAAAAAAAAAAAAAAAAAAAAAAAAAAAAAAAAAAAAAAAAAGGGAGAAATCAAAAAAAAAAAAAAAAAAAAAAAAACCAACCCTGGATTTTTTCCCTATCATGTTTCACATTACTATAATCTCTCATCTCATTCTTTTGTCCCTCCTGAAGCATCCAGCCATTGTTAAGATTGTCAAGCATATTCTTCAGCCTGAATCTGTGTCCCCAGCTCATTTCAAAGAATAATTCTGTAAATCTGCACTAGAGCCCTGCACACGCTATATATTGGGTCCCATCTTGGTGGGAATATTCTTTAATTGGGGTGGTTGCATTCTGAGGTTTTACATAAGACCTTTGGATTGGAGCGAGATGTTCATCTAAACTGATATTTGAGTTGGACTTTCCAAAATTACCATCCTTTTAATAACTTTATAAAATAAGAAATGTCTTGAAGAAACGTAATTACATAGCACAAAGTAGAACAACACAAAACTTCTCAGACTCTTTACTCTTTATTGTCAGTGTGTATTTTTAACAAGCTTTTACCAAAAATATGCAGAAAACTGGAAAATCTTATTAGTGAAAGAACCATTTACCTTTAGATGACATTTGAAACTTGAACACCCACAGTGTTGGCAGAGGGTTATTTAAAATGCAGGGGGTGAGGTGGATAAATAGAACATGGCGAAACCAAGGGGAAGTCAGCAGCCTGTGTGCTCGTCTTTATTTATTAAAATGTTCTCAATGCCGTGAAGCCATATCTTTTGAATCCATTTAATGCTGTTCGAGATTTAATGTTCTTTGAGACAAAGAAAAACATGAAAGCCACATAGAGCTCATATTTTCAAGGAACCAGAGAGGCAAGTTTTTAATCCCTTTTTTAGTCCAATACATGTGATATAAATAAAAATAGAAAATTAATAATAAGAAAAGAGACACATCCATAACTGCTCATGATCCCCATGCGTACATTCAAGGTTTTGATCATGGAAGCTGATGTAGGCTTGAAGACCATTTGTTTCATCCAGGGCTACACCATTACTACTTGCATTTTGAACATTTGGGAAGCCTAAAGAGGAGAGGCTTCACTTAATGTTCACACCAACCACAATTCCTACCGGCAAGTGCAACCCTGATCAATTCCTCCCTCTCTCACTTATACTGTCCAGTCTCTCCTTCAGCTATAGTTCCTGCCTTGTGATTATATATAAACCCAAGCCTCCCACCTATTAAAGACGAGAGCAACAAAAGGCAAACAAGTTTTTAAAAATCCCAAAGGTGATGAAGGAATTTGATACAATGGAATGTTCTGGAATAAGGAGACTGAGTGGCTGAAGAACACATGTGGAAGGGGGGTTTTTCACCCCGTTCCTTTTGCGTCTTTTGGACCATGTGAACATATTGACTATCCACAAAGTAAACAAATATGTTTTGTGTGGAGATTCCGGGGCCCCACCCTAGACCTAACAGAACCGTAAAGTGGGGTCCTGGAAGCTTCATGGGAACGAGCTCCTCTGGTAGACCTGCTGTATAAGGAGGTAAGCAATGAAGGGCTGAGACTATAAACACAGAGGCCCAGCACCGAGAGGCCCTACGCATCAGGTAACACAAATAATGCTGAGAACCCACCACTGCCAGAAGGACCCTCCTGCCCCAGTCTTCTGTGATGTCTGAGATTCTTTGGTAAGATGCTCCATCTCCAATGTGTCCTTGTGAAATTGTATGCCCGGGGGCCTACAGAGGGAATTCTTGCCTTCATCAGACTCACCCTCAATCTACTCACTGGCTGTTTCCTGATCAGCACAAACTCTTCCTTGAAGAGACAGGGTCTGCATACACTCCACCTTCATCATCCTCTTGAGCCAGCCCATCGAGATCCCCTCTGATACTTGTTAGTTACTGCAATGATTTCCTGAAGGCCACCGTGACTGCTTCAGCAGCTACGTGCAGCTGCTTTTCTCATTCCTGGGTCTGCGCACTCCATCCTTCTTGACACTCTCTCGTCCCAGGAATTGTGTGATATTACGCTGCCCTGATTCTCTTCTCTCCCTATGATGGGTTTCTATGGCTCCAAAGCTTTTTCCTCAGCTGTACACGTCGTTCCTGGGTCCCCTCTGTGGCCCTCACCTTCACTTGGTTGCCTCATACATATTTCCCACACTGTGTCCTCCGGCCCGAGGTGTACACCTGCTTCCCCCGACCCCCTACCCCAAGCACCTCGTCTCCCTGCTGAAGTCTCACCGAAGCTTCCATATCCGTAGTTGTATCTGCTAGTTGTGTGCCAAGCACTCGCCTAAACATTTACTAACCTGAACTCCTTTAGGGATGAAAGCACAGAGATACCTACAACCTTGTCACTTTATTCAGTTCACATTGGGATTGTATATTTTCAAGAAAACAGAAAGGCAAGTGTTTAATCCCTTTCTGAGTCCAATAAATGTAGTATAAATAAATATCAGACCTGGGCAGCCTGTCTAGAGCCACAATCTCAACAATCGCATTATGTTTCTTCTCAGCGTTAGTTTGATATTCATCAACAAACCTTCAATCCAATTACTTTATGGTCAAAAACTTTTGGGGTATCCCTCTGAATATGTAAATATTTAAAGGAGCACCTGGGTGGCTCAGTCAGTTGAGCGTCTAACTTCAGCTCCGGTCATGATCTCAAGGTTCATGAGTTCGAGCCCCACGTTGGGCTCCTTCCTGCTGTCAGTGCAGAGCCCACTTGGGAGCCTCTGTTCTTCTCTCCCTGCCCCTCCCCTACTGATTCCCTCTCTCTCAAAAATATATAAACTTTTTATTAAAGGGGGGCATAATTGGGAACTTAAGACTAGAATTTTAGCTTCTCTCTACTTAATTTTACAGCCACACCTCCAGTAATTCTCTTCCACACATAGTAAATATTCCAAACAGGAAACACTATAAAGGAGCACCTGGGTGGCTCAGTCGGTTAAGCACCTGACTTCAGCTCAAGTCATAATATCACAGTTCATGAGTTCGAGTCCTGCATCGGATGAGCACAAGCCTCACTTCACGTGAGCCCCGCTTCTCGCTCTCTGTTCTTCTCTCTAAAAAAAAAAAAAGAAAAGAAAAGAAAAAAAGAAACAACAAAATAAAAGAATATAAACTCTTTTTAATAAATAGATAAATATATTTATCTATTTAAATAAATAAATAAATATAAAATTTTAAATAAATAAATAAATATAAATTCTTTTTAATCAGAAAAAGAATACAAATTTCTGATTTCAAAATTATAATTTAAACTTTTTCCTTCTGGTCTGAACTTTTCTCTATACATATCAAAATGTTATCGGAAGTCTGCGTAGAGTCTAAAATTTTGATATGTGTAGGAAAAATACAAATTCAAGCCAGAAGTATCAGAGATTGCATTTAGCCTTTTACCTGAGACAACCAGTAAACAAGAAATATATGTACGAAATAACAATTCCAAGGCGCTGGACATTTAACAACAAAGACTATGGTGCCAGAGGACACGAACAGGGTGAGTCTTATCATCGCCCCTCACTTCGTGCAGAAAGTTTCCAAGCTGAGCAACCAGAAGTGAAAGTCCAGGCTGAGCCTAGCAACTGAGGAGACCAAGCTAGGCGTAAAGAGTCCGGGGTTTGCAGGGCAGAATATCCCTGAACTATGGGACAAGTTCAAGAGGCTCAAGAGACAGATGATTAGAGTCCCCATAAGAAGGGAGGAGAAGGAGACTGAAAAAATAATCGAGGATTTAAAAGCCAAAAACTTTTCAAAATTTGATGAGAACTCTATACCCACACATCGAAGAAACTCAACAAACTCCAAGAAAAAGAAACATGAAGAAAACTACACAAAGACATGTCAAAATCAAATTGCCCAAAACCAGGGAAGAAACACAAAATTGATCCAAAATAAGGCAGGAAGTGAGCAAAAGAAAAACAAAGAGCAGATGAGGCAAAGAGAAAACAGAAGCAACATGGCAGATCCAAGCCTAGTCGCAGCAACTCTGTTAACTGTAATGGTGGAGGGGCGCCTGGGTGGCTCAGTCGGTTAAGTGTCCAGTCTGACTCTCAGTTTCGGCTCAGGTCATAATCTCGCAACTTGTGAGTTCGAGTCCCGCGCCGAACTCACAGCTCAGAGCCTGGAGCCTGCTTCAGATTCTGCATCTCTGTCTCTCTGCCTCTCCCCTGCTCACACCCTCTCTATCTCTCTCAAAAATAAATAAATATTTAAAAAAAAGTAATGGTGAAAACACACCAAGTAAATGCAATCATTGTCAAAACAGATACAAAAGCAAGATCCAACTACATGCTGCCTTCAACAAGCCCACTTTACATATCGAATACACGTAAGTTAAAAGTAAGTGGGTGGTAAAAGATATACCATGCTAACACTATCAGAAGAAAGCAGGAATGACTCTGTTAACATCAGACAAATTAATAGAGTTAAAAAAATTTTTTTTAATGTTTATTTACTTTGAGAGAGACAGCGTGAGCAGGGGAGGGGCAGAGAGAGAGGGAGACACAGAACCTGAAGCAGCCTCCAGGCTCTAAGTTGTCAGCATAGAGTCTGACTTGAGGCTCCAACTCATGAGCAAGATCATGACCTGAGCCAAAGTCAGACGCTCAAACAATGGAGCTTCCCAGGTGCCCCTGAAAACACAATTTTAAGCAGGAATGATATGAGAGTCCAGAAGCTTCCTTAAGGCGCAAGGGGCTACCAGCAGATCGGTGCTGAAACCAATGGCAGCAAAAAGACCAGAGACAGAAGGGGTAGCCATGTGCCCTGCACCAGAGCCACAGACTTGCTCATAAGTTTTTATTTGAAACACCCGGTGTCCATCATGACAAGTGCACCCCGGAATCTGCATCCCCTCTTCCCCCATCCCCCCGCCCCTCCCCTCTGGTAACCATCAGTGTGTTCAGAGTCTTGGTCTGTCTGTTGGTTCATCTCTCTTTTTTTCCCCCCCTCTGTTCATCTGTTTTGTTTCTTAAATCCCACATAAGAATGAATGGTATTTGTCTTTCTCTGACTGGCTTATTTCACCTAGCGTTATACTCGCGAGCTCCATCCATCCACGTTGTTGCAATTTGCCAGATTTCATTCTTCTTTATGACTGAATAGTACTTCATTGTATATACACACCACATCTTTATCCATTCACCAGTCGATGGACATATGGGCAGTTTCCATACTTTGGCTATTGTAAATAATGCTGCTATAACATCAGGGGGCATGTATCCCTTTGAGCTGGTGTTTTTATAGAGCCACAGCTTTTCTCCCAGATCCCGTGAGGAGCTGTTGAAGGAATCTGTGCTCGGCAGCGGCGGGAACAAACGTTAGAAGGGAAAAAACACCTTTCCGGCAACTGGTTCCAACAGACTTCTGGTGCGGAGTGAAGGGCATGGGAGAAGAGGAGGAAGCCGCAGCTGGGGTGGGGAAAAGGGTTGGGGTAGGCAGGCATGTGACTGTAGAAAACTCAGGGAAAACACCATTATAAGAATCCAAAAACGGTGAGCCTTCTAACTGCAATTATTGTCTACCTTCCAAATAGCACTGCGAACTTCCAAAGGGCACCAAATGTCTTTTTCTCTTTCTATCTCCAGCACGGGGCGCAAAGCTTGCCATCGATATTTTTAGAACAAATGAATGAATGGATCTGATCGAGACTTCTATTTTTATTCGCTTGTTCAAGCCAGAGACACTGATATTTATAATTCTAGAAATTTCTCATATGTAAATTTCTGCGGAGAAAAAAATGTCCTCAATCAAACGTTAGTCACAGCCTTTCCTCAGCATTGCTCAAATTGCATATTATCATCCTAGATACATTGCATCTATAATTACAGTAAAATCATAAATTGCACTAGGTTATGACTCAAGAGTAAAACAACTGGGTTTGGTTCCTGTCTTTTGGAAACAGTAGCATAATTGTATTGTTTCCTTGGGAGATAGTCCCATATCCAAGTACACAGGAAAACACACACACTTCACTGAGAGCAAAGGGGCGGGGGGTGGGGGGGAGAACAAGAAAGAAAACTTTTTTAGTAATTCCAATTTCAGACTAAAAATATACCGCTGGCAGCGTTCCCATTTGTCATTGAATTTCCTGTCCTCTCTATTAATGTTGAATATCACTTTGGAAAACAAAACCGCAACAGAAATTAAAATGTGTTAACTAAAATTTGGAGATGTTCGTGTGGGGCTACACGTTTGCATTTTGAATCGCTTCCTAATATGAAAACTGTCCCCTTTTTCATCTCGATTTTCAAAATCATTTTACTACGTTCTCTCCCAGTCATCTATGTGCTAAAAATTACACTTTTAAGCAGCAATAAATACATCCTGACGCACCGCGAAGGAGGTTTGCCCACAATTAGAAATTGGCGGCAGAATGGAAAAAGCCAGGCTTTGGAATCACAAAACCCAGTTCTGCGAGTGATTAACACGGTGGCCTTGGTTTCTCTCTTGGAGACACTCGGCGTCCGTATCTGTAAAATGGGAGCACATTAGACACTTGTACAGGACTCCAAGTATTCTCTGCCCCCGTCTCTTCCTCCAGCCACTGCCGAAGAGCACAGATGGACCCAACTCCCACCAGCTTTGAGAAGGTACCCATGTCAGGCCTGCACCCGGATGTCCTCTACCACCTCTGGGTGTGGTACCCACAGGACACGCCCCAGCAGGTACGAACCTTAGCTCTGCTCATCCACCTTGACTGATGGGACGATGGAAGCCGATGGAGAAACATTCTCCCTTCTGCACCCCAGGTAGACGCTTCTGGGATGCATTTCTCAAGCTTTTCCAAAAGGCCCCGTGGAATGGTGTCCAGCCCGCTGGTGGACAACGGCAAGGCGCATGCGTGCATTGGCTCCCCCTGGGCCCCTGTCCCACTCTGCAGTCTTTAACTCCGCTCTCTGGGGTTATTCACTGGACACGGGCTTCGCTTGCAAAGGAACCAGTGCCTGGGGAGCCTGGGTGGCTCAGGTCATGATCTCACAGTTCATGGCATCGAGCCCCGCGTCGGGCTCTGTGCTGACAGCTCAGAGCCTGGAGCTGCTTCAGATTCTGTGTCTCCCTCTCTCTCTGCCCCACCCCTGCTCATTCTCTCTCTCTCATAAAATAAATGAACATTAAAAACAAAAAAGAAATCAAAGGAACCAGGGCAAAGGCAGAACATAAGGAAGAATGCTTCCCACTGCCCACGCCAGGCGAGGGGTGTAAATAAGTTACCTGCACGGGTCCGACTATTAACACGTTAACCTCCCAACAACCCAGTGAGGCAGGTACTACCATTACCTCCTCTTTGTAAAGAACAACATAGAAAGTAAGAATTTTCTCCAAGATCACGCAGCGGTTAAGTGGCTCCAGAGCCCACAATGTGTCCCGTCCGCTCAGCCCCTGAAGCCCAGAGTCGGTGCCGGATGAGAGGGGGCTGACCATTTTTAGGGTGCTATTTCAGACTGAACACGAGCTTTGAAGGTTGGAAAATTAGGAAGGACACGGAGGAATTTAGAGCAACGGGGATGATAAATCTATAAATCTGCTCCCGTACGAAGCTGGTATTCGAGTCCGCTTTGATGTCTAGGAGATGAGCCGCACAGACGGGCCCTGCTCTGTACACGCAGGGAGGCCACAGCTCGTCAGCCCTACTGGTGCATAAAAATAGTAGTCGGACTAAATTGATTTAGAAGCCGAGTTTCCTGCTTCAATTCCACTTATCCTATTGACTTTAAACACAGCCTTTTGCTTTCAATGTAGATTTTTCCCCCATTATCTAGTCCCTCGAGGTAACTCCCACTAACAGATGTCTATCCAGCCCTGACGCAGTAAAGCTTGCGGTCCGAAATCCCCTTATCAAAGGAGATTGCAGCCTGTTTTCCCAATTTAAAGGCCAGCGATATCTAGGTACAAGAAATAAAGATAGAGCCAGCAAGTAAAACCCAGATCCCGGCTGTGTAAGCCAGATACTGCTGTCCTGACAGCACAGAAAGATAAGGAAAGCTTCTGGGGTAGCAGCAGTCTGGCATCGGTCAGCTTCCAGAAGAGCCCTTCCCCCACCCCCCACTCCCCAGGTACCTACAAACTGGCTGTTGCAAAGTCAGGAAGTGGGAAGGAGGTGCCATCAGCGCATCAGCTGTAGGGCTGGGCACCTTTCCACCCAAAACCAAACTATCAAACTGCCATTTTCCTAATCGGAGGGCCCACTCAGCTCCAGCCAGGGGTGTAAGCCCCGCTCACTGCTGCAACCCTGCGCAGGCCCCTACTTTCTTCCTTTTTATTACTATTATTATTTTCATTCACGTTTATAAGGAAACGCAGTGTATTTCTCCCAAGAGAAGCAAATCAGACACACAAAAAGTCGACTTCATGACAGGTCTGTAAAGTTCTCACCCAAGACCATGAAGATTGAACGCCGGGTAAAGGACGAAGACGCAGAGCATAGGCGGTGAGTTGGTAGGATTTCTCAAGGAAAAATGCCACATGTGTTTGTAAACCGAGAAGTCCTATAAGATACTTGGCGCCCAGCGACAAGGAAACAGCGAGAGGTTCCCTAACTGTAAATAAGGCTTCTTTCATTTTTCAAAAGGTGAGATGCTGAAATAGACCCTGGGGCTTTGACAGACGTGGCTGGCCCCACCCGGCCATCCCCAGCCCTGGGTGTGGAGACCTGGGGGAGGTTTCTGAGAAACATCTGGGCCCCGCACAAAACGCAGCATGTCTTCGAGATCGCGTTCTGTCTCCTTAAAATGGTGCCTATTTATTAAGGAGGGAATAAATGTCACCTAAATATTAGGAAGCAAGAGCCGAGAGTGCAGATGATACCAGAATCAAGAACTACTGCCCCGTGAGCAGGAAAAGCAATTTTCCAAACACAGCCCAGTGAGTCTGGCCACGACCTCAACATTACTTTTAAGTTCATTTTCGTAGAAAGGTGCTCAGAATTTCAACCTGAATGCTTTTTGCAGCTGCTTTTGCTTGCTGCTTCCTGAAATCTGGAATTCTAGTTTTGGGGAAGAGATCGTTTCTGAAGGATCATTCTTCAAAGGTGCGTAGTATATTCCCCCTGGAAAGTACTTTTTTGAGCCTATATAGTTTTACCAGGTCATCCAGAAGTGACCCTATTGAGAGTATACTTGTCCCTGAAAGAAATAGATGCAATTATAATTAAAAACTAAAGAATATCAATGTTGAAAATAAATCTGGCTGTGGACACATCTTGGCTTACCTTGAGTGAGAAACACCTGTGGAGTCTACATTTGCGGGAAATATGTTCTCCCTCCCACGGCTACCGCCAAAAATCAGGGAAAACCTTTGCTATTATATCTACCAACTCCATTTTTGCCAAAAACGTAATAAACAAGCCAGGCCAAACAAAAACTCCTGCGCAATCTACCTCAGACTTTAATGATGGCTGAAAGAAGAATGCATTTTAAATCAAACCCTCTGAGCGGACCAACCTAAAACTTTTCACCGCATCGTTGCTATTTTAATTTAATTCATGGGGAAAATCAACTCAAAGTACAAAAAGGTTAGTCACTCAGGAGGCCTGAACTGTTCCAGTATCATTAACATGTCATTACTGTAGGGTAAAACAATTACTTTGAACACACTCCAAACCTTATTTAAACTCTGCGAAGGCAATGGAATTTACCTTCTGATGAATTTCGGGTATTGCCATGAAAATGCAGGGCCCTTGTTGTGTTTTTTAATTAAAAAAAAATTTATTGTTTATTTATTTTTGAAGGAGAGAGAGAGAGACAGCACGTGCGGGTAAGGGGCAGAGAGAGAGGGAGACACAGAATCTGAAGCAGGCTCCAGGCTCTGAGCTGTCAGCACAGAGCCCAACATGGGGCTCAAGCTCACCAACCATGAGATTATGACCCGAGCCGAGGTTGGACGCTTAACCAGGCACCCCTCAAATAGCCTTAATCGATAACCAGAGACTTTGTCCTAGCCGCAGTTTAAGAAGTTACCCAGTCAAGGGGCGCCTGGGTGGCTTCGTTGGTTGAGCATCCAGCTTTGGCTCAGGTCATGATCTCCCGGTTTGTGGGTTCGAGCCCTGCGTCGGGCTCTGTGCTGACAGCTAGCTTAGAGCCTGGAGCCTGTCTTCGGATTCTGTATCTCCCTCTCTCTCTGACCCTCCCCTGCTCACTCTCTCTCTCTCTCTCTCTCTCTCAAAAATAAATAAAAACATAAAAAAATGTTTAAAAATTTATCCCGTCAAATTAGTAAATATACAATGAATATATTTGAAAACAATGGATTACGTTTTGCACAAAATATAGTATGTGAGAAGGTAATACATTCAAGAGTCCTAATACTTTTGCCAGGAAAAGTAGGTACTTATGAGCATTCTATAGAAATGTGCATGATATCTGCTGCACTCGGAATCATGGAAACCCAGCCACGCTTCACGGTACCACACATCAGCCGAGTCAGTGCTGTATGCCAGGAATGACGGCCAGAACCAGGCCAGCACAAACATGACGTTGTCCGGGAATCCCAATTCCTACCTCTTTATAAATGTCTTGAACCTGATTAAAAAGATTACTAAAAGATTACAAACGTTCTATTTCTCTGTTTTACCTAAGCTCTAGCTTTAAGGGATAACAAAAATAAGAGTAATTAAAAGACTAGTATTAAAAAAAAGTTCAAATCCAAATTCCACATCCATTTGAAATAGTAATCCCATTGGCGGAGGAAAAGCTCATACCTAGATTTCAGAAGTTCATGTTTCGTGCCTTTGGTTGAAAGGCAGTAAAACCTCACATACAGTGTTATTGGCGAACCAAGCTCGCAAACATCTTCTGCCTTATAGAAGGAAACAATACTGAAGGCCATCAATGTTTGGCTTTGTTTCATCAAAGGGCCACTTCTTCCACGCCACTTCTTCCAGTAGACTCCATCGGTGTTTTATGTATTTAGTAAGTGCATCAGTATTAGTGCTCTTAATGGCAATCATAATGATGAGCTACACTTAATTAAACAGTAGGTGTCTAAGTTACTTTGTTAACATACATGCTGTGTGTATTCTTACTCCTCTATTATCCATTATATAATATTATCTGAGTGTCATCAGCGTACGTTTATTCAGTAGACATGAAGGACACATGATGTTAAAGGAATGAAGTAAAGGAAATTTTACATCTTAGTATAAACGCAATGTTTGGTCCTGACTGCAGAAACAGTAAAGACGTGAGCTGCACAGATATCAAAATCGCCAAAAAAAACCTGACTCGGAGTTTAATAAAAATGATACATTGGGTCAGTTTCAGTGAAACAATAGTAATGGTGGCATTTAACGCAAGTTGGATCTAACGTAGATTCTTTTAGCTCACATATATATTTAAATGTTATCGTCAGCTTAGCAACTCTGACATCGAATATCTTTCAATAAAGAGTAGTGACATTAAAATGTTAACTAGAGTCATTGCGGAAATTCCAAAGAAACGTTATCAAATTGAGAAAATGAGCTTTATATTTTAAGTGCTTGTCCATCATTGGCCAAAAAGCAGAGTAATATAAAATAGGAAATTATTTTAATTTAATTTTTTTAATTTTTTAAATGTTTTATTTATAAAACATATTTTAATTTTAAAGGCTTTGCAGCTTCCTAGAACATGAGAAAAGTTTAGTCTCAATCCCAAGTATTCCTCAAAATACTGATTAGTCCAAAATAGCAATTTAAAAAAAAATCTAGAATTAGAAGATGATCAAAAGAGTAGTTCTTAGACCGTAAGAATTCTCAGCCTCTCTCGGAAAAAACCGATCTCACTTCCCACAATGCCAATAATGCAGTATGAACGGAGCTTGCCAGGTAAAATTAATAGTGTAATTGTATTATTTTCTAATTAAACCGGGCACAAACCAGTGAAACAGAAGCCAAAAGAGAGAGAGAACTCTGTCACTACTAATTGATTCTGGCCTCTGGTAGTTTTTCAATGTCTCAGGTCAAGGCACAAACACACATTTCTATATTTTCTATTCCTTTCTCTATTATTCCCCAAATTAAAGTACCAGCCCTGGCATGTGTAAAGAGTTCAGCCAATCAAATTCCTGGAAGTAGACAGGAAATGTTTATTTTTAAAAGCTGTTTATCACTCTAAAATTTTAACAACTGATGGTGCTTTAAAAAAAACTGGGTTATGTTTAAATAATGCAAAGAAGGGTTTCATATTAACATGAAATACCGTTAATACCAATGAATTAATTCCAAATAAGCTGTTCTTAGTTTTAAGGCTTGCAGAGGAGTATTTCGCCCTAGTCGTTGTTGTGAAATGTTTGAATAAACACTTACTATGCGAATTTGAATGTCTTTTTCTTTTACTGTTATAACATTATTTCAGGCTAATTAGTCCACATGACTAATTACAAACATACACACCAACAGACACTTGTTTTTAAACTTGTTCGGCTAGATTAAAGTACGAATGGACCACTTGGCCTTGTGCAGTGCACAACCTACCCAAGTGTATATGACAGACTTGTTAATTGGTATATTTAATCATTTTTACAATCATTATTTCAAGCAAAGTCCTGACTTTATGACTAAGTCTCTTTTGGTTGGAGCACAGCTTTAGATCCATTGCTATATTGTTACACGCCACAAAAGAGAACATAGGGCCCATCGCAACAAAGGCAAAATACATGCCTCCGTGAGATTCCAAGAGCATTAGTCATTTGACAGCGGCTGCTTGCTCACAACAAAGCAAGGGCAAGCTCAATCCTTTCTGATACACTGAAGGACAGGCAAAAGACTGATACTAGTCTGATATTTCAGAACAAATGACGGCTCTTAAAATGCGCTGTAGCTCTGAAATGCTCAAGAAAATATGAAAGTAATTTTCTAAGCCTATTCCTTGATGTTTCTCTTTTAAAAGAAACATGATCTCTGAAGCCTTTGATTAAAGAAGGGTGTAATCATTCTTTTTAATTCACTCTGATTTCACCTCAAAAGGGACGCCCAGATTCTCTTATCCCAGGTTGGCTCTCACTTCAAACCAGAGGAAGGCAAAAAAAAAAAAAAAGTCAAGTCAATTTGAAGGGCTCTTCTCGAAGGCTTGGAACTTCACGGGTATTGACAGATACTAAGCTCTACTGTAAAAGAAAGAAAGAACTGATGGTCCTTCTCTGGGGTGGGACAGGGCAGAAAAGTTTTAGTTTAGCAGAGCGTAGGGCATGTGGAATAACCCTGAGTCGGGCACAACGTGTGTACTCTGCAAAGATGGGCCCTGCAGTTGATCTGTACGCTGCAAGGCCTTTGCAGCGAACGTGGATTGCTTTTAAGAAAAGTTAATAATGAGGGCGCCGCAGTAGCTCAGTTGGTGAGGTGTCCAGCTCTTGATTTCAGCTCAGGTCAGGATCTCAGGGACCAGGAGTTCGAGCCCCCCGTCGGGCTCTGTGCTGACAGTGTGGAGTCGGCTTGGGATTCTCTCTCTCTCTCCCTCTCTGCCCCTTCCCCACTTGCACTCTCTCACTCTCTAAATAAATAAATAAACATTAAAAGAATAATAATGAAAGTTGCTCTTATTTAGAAAGAATAAATTATATATTGTGTTCCAAGATTTAGACAGAATCTCAGAGCGAGAAAAGGAAACCCAGAATCCGAAGCAGCTCCAGGCTCTGAGCCGTCAGCACGGAGCCCGACGTGGGGCTCGAACCCACGAAGCGTGAGATCATGGCCTGAGCCGAAGCCCGACGCTTGGCCGACTTGGCCCCCAGGCGCCCTTGAGAATTTAAGGAACGTTTCCACGGGTCTTGTAGCTGCGGAAACGGCATTGTCCCATTTGAAAGTCAGGAGACAGAACAGAAAGGAGGGGAAGAAACGCAGAGGGCGCCAGCCAGCGGGGGAGGGGCGGGGGAAGCCTTCAAAGCCCGGAGCCCTTGACCCTCCAGGGAGGTCGGGTGGGGGGACAGGGGACGCACAGGCAGCAGCGCTGTGACACATCACGCGTGTGTGAAAAGCCGTGCAGACCTCTGTTGGGGGAGGGGGAGGGGAGAGTGGAAAGGGGGTGATGGGTCCTTGTTGGGATGAGCCCTGGGTGTCATATGGAAGCGATGAAGCAGGAAATCTACCCCCGAAACCAAGAACACACTGTACACGCTGTATGTCAGCCAACTTGACAATAAATTATATTTAAAAAATTAAAATAAAAAAAATTTTTAAGAAAAATAAAGAATCTCAGAATCTATTAATCTCAGGGCTGAAGCTGAGGGACCCTGCTTAATAGGGCAGAATACAGGGAGCGGAGGGGGAGGGGAGGG